>NC_048274.1:4840666-5152750 GCF_009762535.1 Notolabrus celidotus
TCCTAACTTTAAGACCAAATGGTTTTTATGGGGTGATAGTTTCTTGGAAAATGGGCTGATTAACGAGCTTGTTGCTGACTCAGCTCTGTTGTTTTCTCTGCTCATATTCTTTAATCATCGTCAAATAATGTGACACGATTACAGCTCAGTCTGTAAATAAACTGTGTAGTGATGATCTCATATCTTGTGTAATGCTCATGTGTTAAAGGTTGTCATTTAAAATAAACTACATGTAATGACCGGTCCTCTTTCTTCTCTCTTTCTCTCTCTGCAGTCTCTTTTCTAGCCGCCATCATTCGGTGCTGTAAGTCCGACCCCAACATGTCTTCTAATGGGGACCTCAGTGAGCTGGGCAGCTCAGACAGCTTCTGGGAGGTACGGTATCAACGCTCACCACACATCTGACAATCTGACAGAAGACATGCAGTGTTTAGTACTCAGCAGCACAGACTGAGCAGAAATGGAATATAATATTTATGAATATGTTAGAATTAGCGTATGAATATAAAGATATGAGCCTTTCATATCCACATACTCTTCAGTTAAAGGTTCAGTTCTACGTTGTGATTATTGGACTCCAAATACTGAGGCCAAACCTCGTCTCCAGTTAGAGTCAGTCACTAAACCAACAACAAAGAGCTGACATTTCTGTATCTAAACTTGAGTTATTTAACAACACTTCATGCATTTAAACCATAAATATTCAGTATCACTACATGGCGATCAAACTAGCTGAGAGGAGCAGCCGGAAGCCAAAGCACTCGTGGTGTCAGTGTGGGGTGTTTAAATAGAGACACAGACTCATAATGAGTCTCTGCTGACTGACTGCTTGCTTCACTGCCTCCATCTGGAAAAACCATGCACCTCCACTCTCTGTCTCTCTGTTCTGTCCGTCCTCTTTCACACTTCCCTCTATTTCAGCGTTAGATACATCATCACAAGCCTGCCCAACATCCTGCTGGGTTGACATGCTAACATCTGCCACACTAATAATAGCACAATGACATTCAATGAACTGACAGACTGACTGATATCAAAGAGGATTTCAAAGATTAATACAAGTTCATCTGCATGTGTGTGTGTGTGAGAAAGTTCTTACTGTTTGTGTTTGTGTTCCTCTGCAGCCTGGAAACTACAAAAGAACAGTGAAGCGGATAGACGATGGTCACCGGCTGTGTAACGAGCTGGTCAGCTGTTTCCAGGAGAGAGCAAAGATAGAGAAGAGTTACGCTCTGCAGCTCAGTGACTGGGCCAAGAAGTGGAGGGGCGTCGTGGAGAAAGGTGAGCTGGCATCATATCTGATAGAAGCTGCAGCAGAGCAGCAAGTGCACTCAACACTTGAGGATTAACTTTGAGTATGAATCACTTGTCTTTTGAGATTGAGCATCTCCAAAATAAAACAGAGCATCAGGTTCACTGAAATTCATGAATGAGCAAAGATCGCAAAGTAGACACAGGATTAGATTTGATCTGGGTGCATTCGAGGAAAACTTTGCTGTAAAAAGCCAAAAAGCAGCAACAAAAACTTTTTAGGGCTTTTCATGTAACTGAAATATACGAAACTCTTTATTAAAAATGAAGGAGTTAGTTTCCCAGTTTTTCTACATAAAGGCTTATTGAAACTGTAAGATCATATTCTCTTCCTGCCCTTTCTTCCTCAGGTCCTCAGTACGGTACTCTGGAGAAAGCGTGGCACGCCTTCATGCAGGCGGCCGATCGGCTCAGCGAGCTGCACCTGGATCTGCGGCAGCGGCTGGCAGGCGAGGACAGCGAGAAGATGCGAAACTGGCAGAAGGATGCGTTCCACAAGCAGATGATGGGAGGCTTCAAGGAGACAAAGGATGCAGACGACGGCTTCCGCAAAGCACAGAAACCCTGGGTCCGCAAACTGAAAGAGGTGAGGGCTGCTGGAGGGGTTTCTGGGGCTAGATAGATGATGTGGATGTTAAGTTGACGAAAGGGGTGAAGAACAGTGTCTCAGGATCATTCTTTATAGCTGAGCATCAGATTCAACCTGTTGATATAACCTTTGATCAGCTAATGAGATAACAGCCCCTTTTTATATTTTAATACGTTCCAACCCTCACCGATGGTGTCCAGCTGTGGGTAGTGACAGAAAGAACAAGATCACGAATACAAGCGGCCGAAATGAGCTTTCCCCAGGGTGTCTGAGCTCAGCCTTAGAGAGAGGGTCAGGAGCTCAGACATCCGGGAGAGGCTCAAAGTAGAGCCGCTGCTCCTCCGCATCCAGAGGAGCCAGATGAGGTGGTTCAGGTATCTGGTCAGGATGCCTCCCTGACGTCTCCCTGGGGAGTCGTTTTGGGCATGTCCGTCTGGGAGGAGGCCACGGGGAAGACCCAGGACACGCTGGTGAGATTGTTTATCTCAGCTGGCCTGGGAACGCCTCGGTATCCTCCCAGAAGAGCTGGTGGAAGTGGCCGGGGAGAGTATCTGGGCTTCCCTGCTGAGACTGCTGCCACCGCAACCTGGACCCGGATAGGTGAAGGAAGATTGAAGGATGGACAGTCCCTTTTTGTGCTTTTTACAGAGTACCGGGATCTTATTCTTCTGTTTAATTTGTGCTACAGAGCAGCATTAGATATATCAATGACACTGCACAACTTTGGAACAGCTTTTCTGCTCTATTTCAAATTCAGTGTTTCTTTTATTGTTTTTTAAGTACGCGATAAACAAGACTTTTGAAAGTGTACGACACTGAAGTGTATAAAAACTATTTATGGTAGAGTCTATCTCTTTCCTCTTTTGGACATTCTGATAAACCTAAATTTGGTTGTGAATCTGACAAGACTTTCCAGATGCTGTGAATTTTGATGTAGGCGGGTTCCTTTTATATGTGCATGTCTAATTCTGTTTCATTCTAATCTTGTTTTTGCTTGAAATAAGAGAAAGAACTATCTAACTTAATTATGACACTACCACTTTCAAACCGCTGTGTTTCGAGCCCACGCATTCATACACAATTATAATTGCAGTGCACAGATGGTCTGCCGTAATGTCCTTGCTAGATGTTTGTTAAAAAGAGGAGAATTACAGACTTCTTTAACTTCCTTGTCTTTAATCTAAACAAACTCCACCAGCAGCAGGAGCAGGCTCAGGAAAACAACAGACATGCAGCCCGAATGTACCTTCACATGTTGGACACAGCCTGCTGGGTACCTTAAAGTCAGAGTGTGCACTATGAGTCACATACGATGCACTCAATATGATACTGAATTTTAAAAAGTACAAATGTGTACGTAAAGATACTTAATGTGTCAAGATAAAATGATGCATTTTAGGAAGAGTAAGAAGTTGTGATATCAAACCTGTATTTATTACCACATCTTATTAAAGTGTTTCATTGTGTGTGTGTGTGTGTGTCTCTGTGTGTGTGTGCGTGTGTGTCAAGGTGGATTCCAGTAAGAAGACCTACCATCAGACCAGGAAGGAGGAGTGGACAGCAGTTACCAGAGAAACACACGCCAAGGCCGACCCAACCAAGTCACAGGAGGAAGTCCGCAAATACACAACCCGGGTGGAGCGCTGCAACCAGGAATCAGAAAAAGTACAAAACACACACACGCACGCACGCACGCACGCACGCACACACGCACGCACACACACACACACACACACACACACACACACACACACACACACACAGAGTCCCTCGTGTAGCTCCACTTGTAGCAGTCTGGGTGTGTCAGGGAGTCCAGAAAAACATACCTCTGTGTGTTTTTGACTTTTAAAGCGTGACCGGGCTTGTCTCCTCCGTTCTCTGCACAAACCCAAAACGCTGCAGGTCCTGAATCCTGAAACTGACTCAGAAGCAGTCTGCCCACAGAGTTCACAAAGCAGAGCAAATATTAACAAGGGAATGAAATCCAATATCATGAATCACCTGATAGTTTGGAGGATTACAGGACTCAGTCGTTTGTAAGAGCACTCAATTATCTATTGATACTTGCTGCCCCATGGGCCTCAAAGTACGCCTGCACGACACAAGAAAAATATGTAATCTGTGATGACATCGTTCAGAGTTCAGATAAGGATATGAAGTGCGATATATAAACAAAATCAAAGAGTGTATATTAGCTTTAACTCAGTTTTTATGTCTATTTTGTACACAGTGAGCTGCTGAATAAAAACCCTGAAACATCAGACTGAAATATTATTTCCTTCATGTTAATTAACTCAGCTGAAACAGTCACAGCTTCTCCCCAGCAGCTGTAACAGACTGACACTTGAGTGAAGTCCCTCACAGTGGGTAGACCTTCCGAACACAGAGCAGCAATCAATCCTTTATTTTAATGTTTGAAACCTCAGACACTCTCATTTTCTCCTTTTTATTCTCTTAATTTCAGGAGAACTTTGTGCTGTAGTGTAGCTCAGCATGTGTTTTTGTTCTCAGGCGAAGGACCGCTACTCGAAGGCTCTGGAGGAGCTGAACCGCTGTAACCCTCGGTACATGGAGGACATGGAGCAGGTGTTCGACCTCACACAGGAGGCCGAGCGCAACAGGCTGCGCTTCTTTAAAGAGCTCCTGCTGGACATCCACACACACCTCGATCTATCCTCCAAGGACGGGTAGGACACACACACACACAAATACACAAACATAACACACATATACACACTACTATCAGGGAAAAGAGAGCGATCACCTGGTCCATGACTCAGAACGAAGGTATGCAGATCTGTCAGGGTTTAGATGTTTGTGAATGTATGTGTATGTACACAGGAGTTAATAGAAAACTTACAGTGTTGTCCATTAACTATTGACCTTTTCATTCTATTTAAACAAGCTACTGTTTCCATAGAAACTTTGATTGGAAAAGTCCAGAAAGATCTTTGTTCAAATATTGAACAAAACTGGATCAGACAAAACTTCATGTTGTGCAACGTTTTGAAAAGTCATCCAGTAACTGTTGCAGATCGAACTGTTTGCACTTTGTTTCTTAATGGTCGACTTTACTGATTCTGTGCTCTCAAATATAAAAGTCAACAGAAAGAGTGATAAGGTTCCCGGCCTGGTCCCAGTAATGACAGACCACCCCCTCAGACTTGAGTTTATGGAGTCTCTCAGTACCTAAAGTGAATCACCATGTGCACATTTTTCTAACACCAATCAGCCAGCCACCAACCTGAGCTCAAATCTACGCTCCGTGTTGCTCAGTGTTGTTGAATGTGCACATCATAGTTTGTTAACAAACACATTCACAGTCACGTTTATCGCTTGTTTTGCTGCTCTTTAGTGATCAAAACTGAATGCTCCAATAAATGCAGCTTAAATGTGACAACACCGTGGTCACATTGAGGAGATAAGCCAAAGCTGACCTGATATTTGTTCTTTATCAGTGCCTGTCATTTATTTTTAGATACACCACAATCTGTGTCGCCTTAAAACTGCAATAACTGTCTTTTTTTGGGTGTGCAAACTCATCACTGACAAGAAGACTGAGGCAACTCGTATAAAAGAAGAAGTGCCAGAAAAATATAGTGAATAATGAAGAGTGTTCTTGACTAAAGAGACGTTTTTTCACAAAGAACCAATCTTCAAAGAAAGAAACTTTCAAACAGACAATTAGCTTGATTAACAGAGAAACTAACAACCTTTTTTTACTTTGTTTTAGTTGTTTTTAATGTCCTACAAGTAAGGAATGTTTATGAATACAAAGTAAAAGAAAAAAATATATAGTTTAATGAATAACAGTGCTGGAAAAAACTGATAAAATCCTTATTGGCTGCAGTTTATAACATTTGTCTGCTATCAAATCTCAGTGACAGTCATTACACAACACTAAGTAGACCCTAGAGCATATCATCACATAAATTTAATAAGCACCTCAAGTCTGTTTATTATAGTGTTAAAATCTGCAAAGACAGAATAAAAAAAGAGGAGGAGGAGGAGGGAGCAGATGTGGGGATGAGAGGATTGACACTCACTTTGTCCAACAGGTTTAAAAGTCTGCACCGGGACCTGGGTCAGACCATCCAGGGAGCCAATGACACCGAAGATCTCCGATGGTGGAGGAACACCCACGGACCGGGCATGAGCATGAACTGGCCGCAGTTTGAGGTGTGGACAGACTCACTAAAACACACGCACACATTCGCACACACACACACACACACACACACACTGACACACACACATTCTAAACTGTGCTCACACTTTGGGATTATTTCTGTGACTTCATTCATGATTTCCCTCAAACGTCTCGATGAAGACAAAAGCACCAAGCAGAGCTGCTGCAGTCGTTCAGTGTGTTTCAGACAGACTGAATTTCAAACAGGCTGACGGTGAAAGAGTTGTTGTGAGACTGAGAGCTCTGAGTGGGGTCAGGAATGTCTGAGCACAGACACACACACACACACACACACACACACACACACACACACACACACACACACACACACACACACACACACACACACACACACACACACACACACACACAAATGCAGGACTGTGTGGCTGTTGGTGGAAATCTACAGCGTGGCATTTGCAGACCAATGCGGGCCACTGAGGACAAACAAATATTTACAGATATGAAAAAAACAACAGATTCTGGAAAGCAGGAGAAGAAATCAAATGTCTGTGTGGAGTTAGAGATGGGGATCTTCCACAGTGACTAATACCATAGTGGGTGAAAACACTCAGAAATCTTAGTATAGTCAATGAATGGATGCCACTATAACTTAACATTTTTAATAACGTACGGTGGCAAAATTACAGTGAATGCTTTGCTTGGTTTATTGACTGCTCAATCATAGTGCCAATCTACCAAAACGTAGCTTTTGGGATAAACCTACCCTGAGTTGGTGAGCCATAGTGGAGCCAAGCCGCTGCTAAACGGAAGGAGGACAGCAGAGCAGAACAGCGCTTGTCTTCTGATTTCTGATTGGTTAACCAATCCCCACCTCTCACCCCCCTACCACCGCGACTGCCCCCCCCCCGGAGCTACAAGTGAAAGTTTGTTTTGCAACACATTATCGCAAGAAGTGTTGCAAAAGTCAAGCGCGCAGATTTGTCACTTTGAAATGCAAGAAAGCACATTTGTGAAGTTACAGGGACCGATTTCAGAGGTTGTAATCCCCGAGTTGTGGTTGTACTGGAAAATGGACACACGTAAATTAAAAAAAAGAATAAATGTTAGGTTACAAGTTTGCAGCTGTCAATTTTCAAAATACAAGTTCACATTTTTTCCACAAGCTCCCATGTAGTTTTTTTTTTTCTGTAACTTCAAATTCAGCTGACGTGTGTGATTTTTTTTTTACAAGTGAAAAATGAAACATACAAGTTCAGATTTTTGATCCACAAGTTCTCCATTCGTATTCTGCAATTTCTCACATCAAGTCTACAAGCTCTTGCATTTCGCAACATATTTACTTTCATATTATTTTAACTGTCACTGAAACATGTGGCCTTCTGCAACATTCGTAATGAACGTGGCAGTCTCCCCAAAACATGACAGCAGTTACCAAAATAAAAGTCAACAGATACCATTTAAAAAAAACAAACAAACATTTTAAAATCATCATCAGTCGTCAGTCTGTATCACTTTATCGACTGATAAAACATTTGTGTTCAGTGGAATCAATGTGTCAACATGCTCTGACGAATGTTGAGTTCTTAATCTTATTAACTCCAAGTCTAGCAGCTGAAAAAACCCTCTCAGCTGGAGCAGATATCACAGATGACACAGATATAGTGACATGCAAGCAGGCATAGCTGTGGAAAACGCTGCATCTACGTGCACCACCACATGCTTGGATTTTCATTGAGTAGGGTACAAGTTTCCATCCAGCTCACCTGGCTAGTGGTTGGTGGATGCTGTTACTTATTTCAGCTCTGGCCTTTGATTCTTGTTACCAGTGGTTCAGGTTCAGTTGTGTTGCAGGACAGTAGAGGAGACAGTGTATTTATTCACTTATGCTGTACATGAAATAACAATAATAATAATAATTAGACAATAGAACTACCTAATAAACCCCCAGCCCACAGTCCATACAAACAAGTTATAAATACAGACGCCAGTGAAAAACAGGAAACAATGCTTTCAATAAACTGTCTTATCCCACAGTGAAAATAATAACGGTTAGACGTTTATTTTGATGAATAACAGAACTTCCTTAAACCCACGCCTTTGTGAATCCAGCCTGAGGATGATATAACTGATTGTGATCAGTTACACGCAGGAATGTCCACACCCTCCTCTCTCTCTGTTCCTGATTCACAATGACGGAGCTGTTGTTCTGTCCTGTTTTCTGTCTGTGAAAGGATCTGCAGATTCAATTTTCATCTCATAATAGAGATACAATCATCTGAATTCCTGTCTGCCTCCCACCTTCCACTTTTATTCTTGGCAGCTACACACTGGCTAATGTGTGTTTGTGCATGAGTTTGTGTGTGTGCACTGTTCGTGACCTGGATTCTGAAGTTTCAAATTTTACAAAAGACTCGACACACGATACCAAAAACTCAGGAACTGGACCAAAGAAAGTCTGAGAGCAGATCAAATTCTCTGCATGAAATGAATGAAAAGCAAAATTTAAACGACTCCAAGTGTGCTCACCCAGACATGCAGCAGCTCATTCAGACTCAGCGGTTCAAACAAAGCTTGTCAGATTGGGGTTCGTCACTTCAGAGCTGCAGAGTTTTTCATTTAAGGTGGACCGACTGTATGAAAAGAGTCCAGATACACACTTTAATGTGCACAAGAAGCAGCTCTTACTTTTGTTTTAAACACTAAGCAGAACACAAATAAGTCAGTCATTTATTCACATATTTTTATTTAACACTCAATGTTTCCACATACTTTCCACTAACACTCTTTTACTTTGCCATATCTTCTTTTAGAATAGTTTAATAAATACTCACGATCCTTTGCTTTTTTACAAACATCAGCAGACAAATTTTGTAGTACGTCACTTTTAAACAAAACATGCAAATAACACAAAGAATTGAATAAACTAAAGAAGTAAACTAAAGAAGTAAACAGATCTCAGGACTTTCCTGTATCTCAGAGGTTTACTTTTCAGAAAGCCTGTTTCTCTCCTGCTCTCACCTCTCTCTGGTTTTCTCCATGATAGACTTTTTTTTACTCTCTCCATCACATCATGCTTGGAAGCTGTTTTCAGCTGGAATGTTGTTTTTGTTTTCAATATAAAATACAGATTTGATTTCCTTATTATCCTTAGGTATGCACAAAGAAAAGTTGTTTCCTTCTGGTACTAACTTGTGGAGAACTGCATCTCACTGATATCAGTGGTGGCAAACAAAATAAGATCACACAGTGAAACAAACTGCGTCTTCTAAAACTGATCACACCTCTTTCTTTGACAGTCTCAGTGCACCCTTTGTGATATCAGGATTTAATTCAGGATTGTTGAACATTGTAGAGGCTATTTGATTTGGTCAACTTTACATAACTCAAAACTAAAAAAACAGCCACGGGGCACGGGGAGAGTGGATCGTACACGGTGTCCAAAAGATTGCCAATGTCCAGCCAAGTATTCAGTATCTTGGTGGTTTAAAAAAATACATTTACCTCCCTTGGTGTACGCCCCTCCTATCTTACCTGCCCATCTATATACACAACACCGGGAGCAAAAACTATCAACCTACAAAAGTGAGTAACGAAATATACTAAGAACCCCTATGGCATCAAACTTAATCCTATAATTACCTTAAATGAAATAACAATAAATTAATTGATTAAAGTGAAAATAATCAAATAAACGAAACAATGTAAATAGCTCCAACAAACATTATTGCATAAGATTATGATTTCTCTGTTATTATTATTATTTAATTTGTTTTAACCCAACTCAGTCGAGGCATGATGGCTGTCTAACATGAGTCTGGTTCTGCCTGAGGTTTCTGCCTGTTAAAAGGAAGTTTTTCCTCACCACTGTAACTAGCTAAATACTGCGATGTACAATGCTCATGATGGATTAAGGTGGGGTCAGACTGAGTCTTACCCTGTCTTGGTGTTGGGTCTCTGTTCATAATTTGACATAGAGTGGTCTAGACCTCCTATGTTTGTAAAAGCGTCTTGAGATAACGTTTGTTGTGATTTGGCGCTACACAAATAAAGATTGATTGATTGATTGATTAATTTAAAAGGACAATGCATATTAATTAACTTTTTTGTAAATATGCCAGAATTAGCCAAAAGGCTAGTTTACATCTGTAGTCCCTTGCTAGATGTTAAAAAGGCTCCATAAAAAGATCAAGATTAAACAAAAAAATGTTCTGCCTCCAAATTCACCAACGGGACACAGCGACAGGTGTAAAAAACAAACACCTATATCACCATCTACAGGTGTCATGTTTTATATTTGACGTATATTTTTGTTTTCCAGTTCAGTGTTATTTTGACCTACGAGCAAAAAGCTGCATTCGTACCCCTGCTGCAGAAAATGCTTTGTTATGTAAGGTGGATTTTTTTGCTGCATCATGCTTGTCTTAAGCTTGTAAGCAGGCATGAACATTGGCCCTTACGTCTGCTGCCTAATCTTTACATTCAGGAATCCATAAGCTGATTTAAAAAAAACGTGTTTCTCTAGAAACCTACCGGACCCAGTCCTACTCCTTTACAGGGGTGGAACGTCAACATGATATTCTCCTAATGTTTGAAACAAATCTGGCTTTTGAGAATGTCTTTTAAAAACGCTCGGTGTATAAAATAGTGAAAAATGTTCCTGTGATGACAAAGTGGAATCTGTTTAGCTCCATTGTTTATTAGAAGTTAAAACACGAGAGAGAGGGAGAGAGAGAGTCGGTGGATGTTGGCAGAAAGAAATGAATCTCTTTGGTCCTCTGAGGAATCCTCTGGTGTTCCCACAACGCTGCTCACACGCAAACAGAGAGCCGTTGTCTTATACACTTACACACTTTTACTTTCAGTAGTTGTGAGGACTTTTTAAACTGTAGTCATTCATACTATTAACTCTAACTCCTTTTCTTTTCACTCTAACCTTAAAAATGAAGACTTTTAAAAAGTAAGGAGGAGCAATAATCCTCTGTCTTCGTCATATTTGAGAAACTGTTCAGATCTGTACCTGTAAGCACATTTTGTTCACACACCTCCTGCGGCAGTGATCATTTGGAGGCTGTTCTGTGCTCCACTGAGACAGTAAACACCAGTAACTGTATCCACCTCTCCTGTCGGCACCCTGTGATTATGTCCTGAGGTTGGT
Source organism: Notolabrus celidotus (assembly GCF_009762535.1). NCBI lineage: Eukaryota > Metazoa > Chordata > Actinopteri > Labriformes > Labridae > Notolabrus > Notolabrus celidotus. The sequence goes on from NC_048274.1 coordinate 4,851,875, forward strand.
CCTGTGTGTGTTTTTGTCTGGGTGTGTCCCGATCAGACTCCATTGATTACCCACCACAGAGTGAAGAGTGTTCATTGACTAGACTACAATACAGGTCTATTTATAGACAAGGATCCACATCAGAACCTGTCATATGATATATAAGGATTTAGTTTGCTTAATGAAGTCAAGTCTCACTCAGTGCTGTTATTACTCTTGTTAGCTTCTGTTGGAAGTTTTGATTTGTATCACTTTCCAATAATCAGCTTTCACTTTAGCTTATTTCCTGGATTATTAAATGCTAGAGTCTAGCTTCACATCAGATCAGCTGAATCTGTGATCCAAAAGAAACATACTTCTGTCTTCAAATATGTCTTTCAAATTTTCATCTTTGCTATTGCAAGTGATTGACCTGCCTGTCTTTGTAAAGCTTAAAGCAGAAACAACTGCTGAAGTTTGTTATCAGCAGGATGTCTTCACCTCAGCTCTCACAACCTGAGAGTGTCTGCCTATAGATCACTCATTGTGATGGTTGCATTGTTTTGAGGTTCAGCCCTACAGGTTTCAGGGGATAGTTTGGTTTTTGAAGTGGGATGATATGAAGTACTTGTCAGTTTATTACCTGCAGAATATCCCAGTCAGCTCGACCCCTTTATTGAGAGACCGGTACCAAAGTGAGGCTATTAACTGCCGCAGACATGGTCAACTTTAAGGAAGTCTGATTAACCTTGAGTAGGTGTATGTTATATATTTTGATATTATCAGTGCTTTGAAGCATCATAAAGCCCTTTCTTTTGGCACATATTAAGTGTTCCTTGACCTGCAGCACACTGATCAGCTTCAAAACATTTAATCCACTTTATTTATTCTCATGATTGGATCAATGTCGGTCCTGTTAACAACTCAGACAGTGCACTGATTTTGTTTCACACACAACCAAGCAGCAAGGCTTAAAAAGTCTCCAGACGAACACAAACATATCTGAGGTTTTATTCTGTTAATTTTTTCAAATGAAACTAAAATCTGTCTGTTGGTGTTCATGTTTTCAGGAGTGGTCTCCGGACTCCAGTCGCTCCATCAGCAGGAAGGAACGAGGCAGAGACTCCGAGGACAACGTGGTCACTCTCACCAACATCGTCCCCTCAGGTGGAGACGACGCCCCGCCCAGTCCCATCACCGTAGACACGGGCAGGTAGGAAGACGCCTCCTCAGACTCCTCTACGTCTGCTGCACGTGGATTATAACAATCCACGCTGCCACACTGTTTCATTACAGGACTGGATCCACTTCCTGCTTTTAGTGTAAATACAAGAGTTACATCACCTCTCAAAGACTGCATTTTTCCACTGCAGGATCATTAGCAGTGTGCGTGCGCGCGTAAGCATATGTGTGTGTTCCAGACAGATAAAGGTACACCATGTGGTGTAGTTTGTTGTCTTGTAGTCACCCTGAGGAGTTAACATCCTGTACACAACACACTGTAATTAGAAGCTAGAGAGCTGCCTCTGTATATCTGTGTGTGTCTCTACCAGATTTAGCTGCTCTCTACATTTCCCCAGCACCAAGTTTCCTCAAAAGTAACAGACATTTGGCTGAGAGTCACTTGCTCTACTTCTTTATCTAATCCCCTCTTTCCAAAATCCGTCCCTCGACTGAACCAAATCTTTTCACAAGTCTGAAAAATCCACATTAATATTTTTTCTAGAAGAGGAGGGATGACAGCAGGGGTTCAAGCCAGGATTACACATATGACTGAACTTTTTAGACACTCAGAGGAAGAGCTGCATTAACATGAGGGACTCAAACAATGTACAGACCGATATCTCTGTCAAAAAATCTCATCTTCCCTCTTTTAACAGCGAATTAATCACTCTGAGAACCTTTTAAAGAAGGCTGTTTAACCATCGCCATCCACTAACCGGTGCCATTGTAAAGAGATAATGATCACTTTGTTTGGGATTCTTATAAGTCATAGTTTGTCATGTTCATCATCTCTAGATGTAATGCTGCAAACCTGTTAACTACAAACACGAAAGGCAGTTCAATTACTTGTGTTTCTGAGTCCATTTTTAAGTGTATTAAGGACGTTTTATAGGTTTTTGTGGTGCATGAAATATACACTACCAGTCAAAAGTTTGGAATCACCTTCTCATTCAAAGGTTTGTATTTATTTTAAATATTGGAAACACTGTAGATTAATACCAAAGAAATCAAAACGATGAAAGAACATATATGGAATAATTTAATGAACAAAAAAGTGTTAAACAAAGCAGAATATGTTTTATATTTTAGATTCTGTAAAGTAGACCCCTTTTTCCTTCATGACAGCTTTGCACACTCTTGGTATTCTCTCAGTCTGCTTCATGAAGTGGTCTCCTGCAATGGTTTCTAATGAACATGAGCCTTGTCAAGAGTTCATTTGTAGAATGACTTGCCTTCTTAATGTGTTTGAGACCATCAGTTGTGTTGTTCAGAGGTAGGGTTAGTACACAATGGATAGCCCTATTTGACGACTGTTGTAATCCAGATTATGGCAAAACCAGATTATTTCATAGTTTTGATGTCTTCAGTATTAATCTACAATGTTGAAAATAATTAATATAAATGAAACCCATTGAATGAGAAGGTGTGTCCACACTTTTGACTGGTAGTGTACAGTCAAATCAAACAAACAAAAAGACAGAAAAGGATCTCTTTTATCAGCCACACCACTTCTTGTGTCCCTCTGAGAGTTTTCCCATATATAGTCTCAGTTCTCATCTCCTCACAGCGTGAAGGCCACCATGCAGAAATCTTCACACACTCCTTTTTCCACTTGATATCCATGAAAATGCCAGCTGTGGTTGCCTGGAGATGTGTGGAGCAGCTACTGATCCTCTCTTAGATTATTTACAACACCTAGTAAAAGCAGCAGTGGAAGTAGAGGCTTATTTTGGTCTGCATTGACACTCTACCCTGCTGCATAACACATAGACGTTAAATATGAAGTAAGAAAGAGTCATGGAGGGATCAGAGAGAAGGGAAAACAAATAAGTTGATGACCTCAGTAAGTGGATGAGGAGATTCTTGAGGTGCACAATAACCTGAAGAGAAACTACAGACTTTAAAAAACAGACACAGTAGAGGTATATGTGACGTTATTACATCTTGTGCAGATAAAGATTTTAAAGCACTGATTCTAAAAGCTATTTTGAGAAGGATGTTAATATGATTTGTTTCCGATGCTGCGTTCAGGAGCCGGTGAATCAGTGCTGCAACAGTATTTTCCTCTCAATGATGATGTTCATTTTTCAGACTGCATAATCATTAATATCTCCCGTCTTCTTGTCTTCATGTCACCTCTCTCTCTCAGGGTGAAAGATTACTCATCAGACTGGTCAGACGAGGAGATTCCTAAGAAGGTGCTGGCTGTGAATGGCGTTGGGGAGGCGGGGGACGAGGAGGAGGAGGAGGATCAGGTAGAGGGGGTGCGAGTACGAGCACTCTATGATTACGCAGGCCAGGAGGCCGATGAGCTCAGCTTTAAAGCAGGTATTAACACCTACTAATGCTTACAGAGGGGAGGCATCACAGGAGGAGGAGCAGGGAGGTTTGGTTTGAACCATTTCAGTTTTAATGCAGCTGTTTCATGTGATGTCTTCATCAACTCAAAAAGAAGACAAAATAAAGCAGAACATTCTCACTAATGTAGAATTTGTTTGTCAGATTTAACCTCCTTAAAAACAAAGAGATAAAAATAAATCAATATAAATAAGAAATTTCAATCTGATGTTTCTTTTAATGAACATTAGGACCGGTCTACACAATTCTATGAAATTACAGCTTGCTTCAATATAAATGGCAATATTGTATTTTAAGGTATTACATCACAGCCTTACATTTTGAGAAAGCAGGAGAGATGTTTTATTCTATTGTCCCTGTGATGCCTCCTCCTTTATTCACACATTCACCCACACTCATGTTGAGCACACAGTTTCCTACATGAGCGCTGACGATGAGCTGCTGTAAGACTGTAACGTAGTGTGGACCTGCCCATAAAACACACTCATTACATCTTCAGCCTGCATGTCAGGATACTCCATGACCTTTGAGATTCTAGCTGTAAGTTAATGAATCCATCTGAGTCATAGTAAACTCCCAGCTTTAGCTATTAAAGTGAAGTTAATGTAAGAGAGACTGCAGCTTCAGTAGATCACTAACACTGTATGCGTTTGTTTGGATCAAGAAAGGAATAAACCGTGGAACTTAATTAATCTCTATAAAAACATACTTTACTTTTACTATAAAGAAGTTTAACTGTCTTATTTCTGTGACTTAAATTGGAGCATTGCAAGAAAAGTTTCAGATTGAGATAATTCATTACAGTTGAACGTGTGCAGCTGTGACGGACCTGAAGTGTAAGTAGTTTGAAATCATCTCTATCTGCTGCTGAAGCCGAGGAAGATGAAAACTGAACAGATAAAATAACAAGCTACAGAGTAAAAGCATTTTGAGTTCAACTCTACTTTAAATATTCACACAGATGCTTTTATTTTGATAGTATAACATTTAATGTTTCATTGTAGATGCAATGAAATTGGTTTTATTTAATATTTAACCTGCTTCAACAAAGAAATTCTTGCTGGAAATAAAACCTTGAATGTTTGGTTTTAACTTCCTGATATGGAATCAAGGATTCAAGGATGATTGATGATTGATGATTGATGAACATGATCATGATGATGGATGATTTTACATCCGTCTGAATATCAAGAATCCTAAATTCATACCTCATCCTGTCTTGATGTGTATAACAATAATTCAATCCATAAATCCTGTGATGATCTGTCAGAAAGTCAAGTCAGCTTTATTTAAAGGCACTGTGAGGAGTTTTCATGTTGTGTTGATTCTGATGGCCCCAAATGAAGACTACATTTCCCATGAGCACCATCACTCCTCTGGCAAAGACGTGTCACATGTCAATGTGTGCTTTTGTTTTGGATGTAAATGAATGAATACAGATCCTCTTTTTAAATCCCACTCTTCATCTTTTTTATGCAAATTATATTCATGAAGGGAGTCGTGACTTTCTTCTGTGGGCACCGTTTACTCATTTACAACATTTTCCCACATTTGAAGTGAAGATAAACAATTTTGCACTCTTCCTGTTCACTCACTGTGCATACGTGGAGTCTGTTACATGTCAAAGCTGGGGAGCTTCAAGCACGAGAGTAGCAGAGACAGAGTTGTTGTAAAAAGTAGTCGGGTAGTTCATGGGTTCAGAGTTTTCTGGTAAGCTTAACCATGAAGGGCTCGGCTTGTTTGGTTCAGATACAAAATCAAAAGCAAACTCACTCCTCCTAGTTTCTGTAAAGTTGCCCACCCATGGTGGAAGAGAAGGGAGTTGCTGCAGTGTGACGCAGGGGGCTCTGTGTTCATGACTCTGCTATATTTTCAGAACAAAGTCTCACATTTCATTGTGATTTTGTTGGCAGAAAGGAGAGGGAGACACAATTCTGCAGACTCTAACTTTCATATCCAAGCCGACAGTTTTTGGCTGGCTTTAAAAACAGTATGAGTTTTGTCTGGAAATATAACCTTTACTTACATCATAGGCCAACCTTAGCCATGTGAGGATACAAAATTCAGCATCCAGTCTCCCTTTTAATGCTTAAAGTTTTGTCCAGCAGCAGTGATGACACAGAGAACACCACTTGGTTCATCTCTGTCCTGCTTCACCACTCTGAGAAGCATTCCAGTCGTCTCTTTCCCTCCTCTGAAGTTTGCAGGCCGGACACTAAAGCTGCTTTACCACACAGCAGGGTGTCGGCTCTACCTGCTTGGAACTGTGACTAGTTTTCCACCGTAGAGATTGAGGTTTAATTGAACCGTGGCACAATGATCTTTGACCACTAACAGATATTCTTGGACACACAAACACAACATGTAGTATCTCAATACTGCCTTTTTATTTATTTGTAAGACTGAACAGTGACAGAAAAGAAGGTGAAGAGGACAGTAAGTAGGATAAACTCTGTCAGGTTTTTTGGGGACTGAAGTTCCAGCAGGGGGTAAGGTTGCTGTCTGAGTCTGTGCAGCTTTAGTCGGTCATCTGCGTGCCTCCTGGGTTAAAGACAGAAAGGTGAGAGAGTTTATGTGACCTGATTGAGCCACCGGGCAGAGACTTTAGTTTGGAAAATCTCCACCAAGCTCAGCTCTGCTTAACCTGAACACGGAGCAGATGACTGATAAACACAGACAGGAAGCCTCTTCTCTACACTGTTGATTATCATGAATGAACGCTGCCTGTAAGTCTCACTTCTTTATTTTATTACCTCTATGGACTGACTCTGTCGTGTTCTCCTCCTGCAGGCGAGGAGCTGCTGAAGATGGGGGAGGAGGACGAGCAGGGCTGGTGTAAAGGACAGCTGAGCAGCGGCAAAGTCGGCCTTTATCCCGCCAACTACGTCCAGCCTTCCCCCACCTGATGTCCCGCCCCCTCTGTTCACCTAGCCAATGGTACAATGACACTCAAGATGCCAGGACCAATCAGAAGCTGTTAGTGCCGACACGTAGACACAGCCTCTGAAACCGAGAGGCTTCTGGTATCTGACTCAAACTCGTCACAGAGTTCTTCATTTCTTTTTTTTTTCTTGAGACCAGCCCGTGGAAAAGTCCACGTGACGTTTACTCAGTCTGAGGTCGACGACACTTTTGTTTGAAAGAAGCTTTACAGGCGGAGAGAAGTCTCTGGAGGCCTGCCATCATGAACTGACAGTGAAGTGTAGAAACACACGGACGTGACCCTCAACAGAGTCTCAACAATACTTTTTGTTTTCCACTTACTTCTATCCTTTTCTGTTACTATAGAGTGAGAGGGCTTGTTTAATTGAAAATGACAAAGCCTGTGTGTCTGAGGGATCATCCACCAAGGCTGACTGTGATTGGCTGAAACACACCTGTCAGTCAAAGAAGCACACCCCAAAATAATGGTGTTAAAAATAAATACTTTAGCAGCATGTGAGTTTGCATATTTGCTTAATTGCAGAGCTTGACGATACTCTCAAAACCAGCAGGTTTTAAGCTTAGCTTAGCATAGAGACCTGAATTTTAAAAGAGTTTGTTCTTCCCAACAGACTTTCATACAGTGAGGGAATGACCAATTAAAAAGAAAGCATGTCAAACTTTGTGTTAACTGATTGGAGGATTTTGGGTTAAATGCACGTCTGTTAAGTTCCTGCCGATCCTGCAGCATTTTCAGTTTTTGTTTTGTGTTGCAGACAGATATTGACCTGACAGACTCAGGAAAAAATGACAAGCGGCATCCAGTAACCAGCGTGGGCTGATCCACCAGATGGTCAGAGGAGGCAGTGTGGCGTTTCCTCTGCTCTCTGCTCAGCTGTAAGAGAACGATTGACCAAAAAAGACAGAAAAAAAGAGACAAACTATAATTTCTACTTGAAGTGACTCCCAGGATGCATTTCAGTATCACAAACATATAACTCTGATTGCTAACGGCAGGTGGAAACTAAAGACCACAGTTACATGCTAAGCTAAGCCAACCTGTTGTTTGATGTAGGTTTTTAAAGATGTATCAGTCTTGTCATCTCTTAATGAAAAACCTAATATGTGTCAGTTTCAAAAATGCAAGCTTTAGTTATCTCATCATCAACTAAATCAACTCATTGCTCAAAATGAACTTCTTCAATGTAGAATAAATCAGAATAGAGTTTAGTCAGCCTTTATATTGTATCATTTTCCTGTATAGCAGCATCTAGGGGACATCAAAGGAACTGCAGCCTCTTCATTCCCCCTCAGCTGTGGTTGTAGCTGAGAAACTCATGAGGCTGAACTTAGTGCCTTAGTTGAGGCTGGAGATATCACAGCGGCCCCCTGCTGTCTGATTAGGGAACTACAGCTGTCTGCAGGGACGCAGCCTGCTGATCAACACCTTCACCTGCTGTTACCTGGAATTTAAAATCTGTACACTTTGATTATGCATGCAGCACGTGATTGGCTGTAAACCCCTTGAAGCCCCTCCCCCTCCACATTCAGTGTAAAGACGGTCTGTTGGTTATTTTGTAGATGTTTAGGTGCAACACTGAATTCACTTTCTCTCCTCTTTTTTATTGATAGTCGTTTCATAAGTGATCTGGTTTCTTTTATGTAAACTGTTAATACCTGTTACTTTAACATTTTATAAGTAGCAGTCATCTTATTTGCTTTCTAATTTATTTTCCTTTTTAATTTAGTGAACTTCCTTTTAGAGCGGCTGAGGCAGAGAGAGTCAGCTTTTTTATTTGAACCTGTGGATGGTGGTGTGTTGCTGGTCTTGAATATGTGATCATATTTTGTGGGATTTGGGATTTTTATGTTAAAGTTTGTGGTTGTTTGAGGGAGTCGTCTCTGTCCTGCTGATCAGAGCATTACTAACAGCTGAGCTAACCAACGTAGACGTCCAAATAACAGATAACTAACGCGACTGTGCTGCTTCTTTGATTCCTTCCTTTTCTTTACAGACATGTAACGTGTACAGAACACAAAGTGGGAAGCAACAATAAATGGCTTTCTTCATCTGAGAGTTTACAGACTTTTTATTTTGTTCTAATGAAATCAAGCATCCCTAAATAAAATTAAAACAAACACTTGTATGGCTGAGACTATTGAAAACCTCTCAACCCCTCTGGAATAAACTCAACTCTTTAAAGCCAAGTGTATCATATTTGATACATCAGTTTTTGAGACCTCTACATCATCAGTTTTTTCCAAAAATACAATCAGAGACATGCAGTGCACGGATAATCCACCAGGTGTGAGTCATTCATGCACCAGAAGGACGTCACTTGAGACATCCAACATGTCAGCTGTGGATCAGAGATCCACTCCAGGCTTTTCAGGGATATTTTTAACAATTTTTAAAAAGTTTGAATGAAAAAACGTTCAAATTGTTTCTGAAACTTCAAGAGGAACAGTTACTGGATTGATGTAAAACTAATTAATATTTCATAACTTCATTTATAGTCAAACCAGGTTGAAAGTGTGTTTATGATTCAAATTGATACAGCAGGTATATAAGGGGATTTATTTGGAGATCTGTCAATTAAAATTGTATTAAATTTCATACATTATTCATTCCATAAAGCAACATACAGTATTTTTATTATTTAAGAACATATTTGCATGACATAATTAGGTATATTTAGAGAAGGGGTTCCAAAAGTGTGGGTCAGGATCCCCTGGGGGGTGACGAGACGTTAATGGGGGGTCCCGAGTTGTCTTCCAGATTTTTAGTTTAAATTTAAGTACTCTAAATTTGCTTTTTTTACCCATTATTGTAAAAATATTGACAAAAATTGTAGTTACATTTATAATAAACCCTGCAAATAAGTACATGTCATTAGTTTTCAGCCTTTCTTGTTGCCAGATGACTCCTCAGTTTAGGGTTAGTGAACAGTTCATTATGAAAAGCATCAGAAGCAGCAGGTTAATTCATAATGGCACAGCAAACACAGACACATGCTCATATAGGTAGGCTGATTTTCTGCAGACCAGCTAAATGAAGCCACATTAAATCACTTTGAGGGACAGTGGGGGGTTGTGAGTCTTTGGCACCTATATTTTGGGGGCTGAGAAGTGAGGAGAAATTGAGATATTTGTAACTTATATTGTATTTTTATATGTGTAACCTGCTGTATCATGATAATTGATGACTGGTTAAATGTTACAATGGCTCCCTAGTAAATAATTGTCTTGCTCATTCAATTCCACTAAAAACTGAACAATTCAGAGAATAAATATACAATAAATAAGGTTTTTTTGCTACAAATTATGTGTGACGTTGTTGTGCAATATGGGAAAAAATAATTTCTAGGTTTGAAATTACTTTAGGGAAAATTTGAAGGAAACTCAAAGTTTAATAGGCTAAAAATGTTGTTTTTATACGTTTTAGTTTGTTTAAAAAAGAAGAAACTTTGAGCTAAATATTGCAACAAAATTTCTGATGTTTCAAATATGATACAAACTAAAACTCATATATGAAAATTGGTATTTAATTTCTTTTTTTTTATCCAACAAACACTCCATTTTCAGAGAATTATAATTTTCTGGCACTTATTTGATGGTCCAGGCTTTACAGGGATCAAATGTTCGATGTTACTCACCTGTGGAGCTGCACTCAGGTAAGAACAGAGGCTGCTTCTACATGTGATACCAGCTCAGAGCATGAAAGCATCACGCGGCGTCTGCTACAAAAACAGAGTCAGGTAGAGCCGAAGATATGAAAATCTGCAGACAGTTTTATTAAATTGACAAATTTTATCTGTACAGCAAAATCAAATCTCATGATGATAAATCTGTTACGTCTTCATATTACATGGCATGATCTGAACAGAAGAGAAACTGCACACTGATAAAGTTTGTACACGTAGAGACTCGACGTACCAAACTGGTTATGATAGCTCTGTTCATTTCCTGTGTTCTGGCTCTGACGTCAGCAGACACAAGAAGAACAAACAGAAGAACTCAAAGCTGCGAGCTCACCCATGATGCTCTGACTCCGCGCTCAAGTAGCAGACGACACATTTCAAGCACAAAACCCTTAAAAGTTGATTTGTAACTTCAGCTTTGTTAACTTTTTGTAAATGAGCAGATATAATCGTGTACATGCTGCACACTCCGTATACGTGTGATTTCAAAATCATACAACCAAAAGCAGCGAATACATGAGATGAATGAGGCTGATGTTCACATCAGCTGGAGTTTGCAAACAATAAGAAGCTCAATGCACAGCAGATCAGACGTACACCAAGTTAAAGTGCAAAATTAAATATGCATCAACTAGATACAAAAAATAAATACAAAATAATGCTTCCTTTCTTTAGTTACAGTTACCAGTCACCCGCCTTCAACACAAAGATATGCATGTATTTCAAATGTCAAATATTGAGGGATTATGCATCCTTATAATCATCAGTCAGTTTGAGACTTGGGCTCGTGTCATATGTAGAAATAAATCAAAGTTATCTGCTTCAGATTCTCAATCATTCATAAGCAACATTGATTTAATACATAAATAATTACAGTCACTTAAAGCTGCTCTCATTGCTGTTAGTGTGTGTTGTTTTGTTTGTTTTGGCCACGTGGAGGAAGCAAACAAGCTGCTGGGTGATGAGCAGGCTGTACACAGTGAGTCAGAAGAGCTGGTGTCAGTGTAGCAGAGGGACGCAGCTCGCCTGGCTCAGTCCAAAGTTTGAGAAGAAAATTGAGAGAACAGAAACTTTTATTGTGTATCTGTGTGGAGGAGGATGCTGGGTGCTCCTTTTTTAAAAGACTGTATGAAAACATGGACGACACGACAGCTCCCCCCAAAGTGAAGCCAAACTTTTAAGGCTCCCTTTACTGGCTGAGTCATAAAGAGTCATAAAGCCTGCCTCCTCCATGTTAACTGAGGCACTCTTATCTACACCAGTCGACTCTAAAATGCAGATATTCTCCAAAGTGTTCATTTTGTTGAGAAGTTTAGTGTTAATTACTTATTTAAAGCATAAACAAGGTTGATAGCTTTGTTAGTAAACATTGCTCCTGCAGAGTAGGGATGGGCATTTCAAGCTGAAATACTTTTTGATAATCATTGGCGTTTTACATTTTACAGTCATGCTCAGTCTCTGGAAATACGTGTGTAGTAGTGTGACATTCAGAAACGCAGAAAATCGCTGCAACTGTTGCTAATGTTTTCTACTTCTTTTGCTATTTAATGCAGTTAGCATTCTTCTTCTTCTGTTATTTAATGCAGAAATCAAGCAGCTCTAAGACGCCCTGCAGCCACTGTCTGGCGGGAATACAGTATAACAACCAGACACCGGTGAAAACAAGGAAAAATTTTACTGTTAAGATGAGAAAATATTCAAAGTAACTCTTCGATTTTTACAAAGTGAACGAATATTCGAATATCGTCGCCCATCCCTACTGCAGAGCTGTGTTGGCAGACTGGAGGAGGAGCAGTGAGAGGAAATATCAAGAGCACTGAGGGAGGGACCTTCTTCGTATTATCGGTAAGTTGAACGTTAGTTTTGATCGACAGCAAGAGCGGGGAGTCGATTCTGCTGCTCCACCAGCTGATCTCCACTGCACCGGCCCTGGTTCCTAATGTGTAAGATTTCAGCGCCCGTGACAGCTTCACTTTTTTACAACAGGAGGTGAAGACGTGTCGTCCATCTTTATACAGAGTCGATGCTTTGGACGAAGCCAGGCTAGCTGCTTTTTTATGCTTTGCTAGACTTATTACCCACTGATCGTTTTAGGACACTGTTTTTGAAAATGAAACCGATAATGAACCTCTTCAGTCATGTGACTTGTTTTTGTAGTTCATCTGTAGTTTGGACTCGTGCAGGACTTTCTGAGCTTTAAAATCAGGTCAAACCAAACTAAAGATTTCAGCCTCAGGTGAAGCTGTTCGATGATGTTTCAGCTGAGTGCAGGTTAAATACGGTGATCTGAGCTCTTTGATGCCTTCATCCATAAATAAAATCAAACTTGAACCGTCTATGCAGAGAGAACCAGCTGTTAGTCTCAGGTTGAAATGCTTTATCCATATCAAAAATAACTGACACAGTCACAGAGACTAAACCCAGACTTGCAGGTTGTTTAGTTATAAAATGAAGCTTCTGTGTGCACATTATGTGACGTGTGTTATGTCATTTCATTAAAGGCAACAGAGAACGGGCTGAGGGCGACAGGACACGGTGAAAGTATCTGAAACATCTTTACAATCCAGAACTTGAGGACCTGGACCGAACGCAGAGATCCGTACTTGGCGGTTTGGATGTAACTCCAGAACACGAGTGAAGAAGATGAGAAAATATAGAAAAACATTGGTTACACCACAGAAATCAACTGAAAGTTCTCAAGACTTAATTTTGCTCTTTGTGCAACTCAGGCAGCCACAGTCACTTTTGAAAAGCTGCTCTCTTCATGCTCCAGTCTCCTTTAAATATCACAAAAAGCATCGGGGTCAACGAGGGGAAAGCAATCCTAACCTCAGAAGCAGCAGCCCTCAGTCACATCATCGACAGCGCATATTTAGAAACTCAAGAGATGCCGGACGTCCTCACATCCGACCCCGAACCAAGTCATCAGCAGAAGCAGATTTTTTTTGGGGGGGGGAGGGGATAATCAAGAAAAAAATGCTCCAATCAGAAAGTCAGAGCTCCCTCAAAGGTCGGAGTGTTCGTGGGATTTTGGGGCGTTTTGCATCGGATGCAAATATTCAGCGGCAGCCAGTAAACAGAAGAGTTCCAGATGTGGGCGCTGGCGTTGGCACTGTGCAGGTTGGCTGGTTACAGACTGGGCATCTGAGAGGAGGAGGAGGAGGAGGAGGAGGAGGAGGAGGAGGAGGAGGAGGAGGAGGAGGAGGGGGAAGAAGAGGAGGAAGGTAAGGAGGGGTCAGTCTCTTTCGAGGGCCCATCCTCTACCGGTCCTTTAATTCTCTGGTCACTCGCTTTGTGATCCGGCCGCACAGCAGCCCCACCAGGAAGAGGATGCACACGCTCAGTGTGATCATGAGGAGGATGTAGTTCTTGGAGGGTGATGTCATCACCTGCACGGCGAGGTCTGAGAAGCCCTCTGCTGGCGCCACCTGCAGGGAGGGACGGGTTACTGCTGCAGGAAAGTGGAACAGCTGCGTAGCCATGCAAGTGACATGACTTTACATGATTCTCCAAACCAAATCTTTTTTAAAGTATGGATGAATCAATGAATACTGAGCAGACAGGATTGGCTTTTGTTTAATGAATCATGTTTATTTTTCTAAAGCTCCACCAACGAGGTGTTACCGGCAGTTTTAAATGAAATTTCTGATCAGCTGTTGGATCGATATCCTCTGATCCTGAACCTTACATTACAACAGTAAACTTTAACCTGATCTACAGCTGAGACTAGTGGCAGGTGGAGGGACTGCAGCTTAGACACAACATTGACCAGCATTTTAGGCCAACAACAGTAAATAGTTTAGAAACACATCCCCAGTTGGTTGTTGGAAATCCTCCTCCCGGTGTTTACCTTTGCAGCGTAGCTCCACATGTCGATCCGGTCTTGGAGTCTCTTCTTACACTCGGGTTGCAGACGGACCCTCTTGTCCTGTAGCGCCTCCATCAGACACGACATCTCTGCACAGAGAGAGGGAGCAACAGTGTGTTAAGACAAACATCCGAACACAGATTGACCTTCATGAGCCAGGAAACATTGCTAATAGATAGAAGTATATTTTGTGAAAGCACTCACGTCGTCCTCTGCCGGGTGTGATGGCGGCACAGTGGTGTTTGAGGTCCAGAGCGCAGGCTGTGTGGAGGACTGGGTCCACGAAGATGTCGGCTTTACTCTCCTTCAGCATGTTCAGGACCTCCTGAAAACAGAGAGAACACAAGAGGGAGGAGGGTTGAGTACATTGATTACTCCAGCCTGAGCTCGAATCACTTTAAACCATCTACAGAATGAATGTCTGATGATCTTGAGTTATTTATACAGTTAAAGTTCAAATGACAGATCGTTCTTTAACCAAATAATCCTTCATTAGAGAAGTAGAAGGATCATTGAAGGAATAAATGTTTACCTTTTTACAAGACTCCTGTTTGATTTTCAGCAAGTTGACTTTCAGACACTCCTCCACCTGACCCGTCTGCTCCTGAGCCGCCGCCTCCTCCGCACACAACCTGGAGATCTGTAGGAGACAAGGAGACAGTAAAGGAGAGGAGATGAGAGGAGGGGAGGGGAGGGGAGATGATGGTAGAGGACAGAAGAGGATTTAGGAAAGTATGGCAAACAGGATGGGAGAGCAGAGGAGAGGAGGGAACGGGTGAGGAAACAGGTGAGGAAAGGAAGAGAATATAAGTTAGGAAACATGTGAGGAAAGGAAGAGAAGGAATAGGAGAGGAAACAGGTAAGGAAAGGAATAGAGGAAACAGGTAAGGAAAGGAAGAGAGGGAACAGGAGAGGAAAGGAACAGAGGGAACAGGAGAGGAAACAGATGAGGAAAGGAACAGAGGAAACAGGAGAGGAAACAGACGAGGAAAGGAACAGAGGAAACAGGTAAGGAAAGGAAGAGTATGGCAAACAGGAGAGGAAAGGAAGAGAGAGGAAAGGAAGATAGAGAACAGGAGAGGAAACAGACAAGAAAAGGAAGAGAGGGAACAGGTTAGGAAAGGAAGAGAGAATAGGATAGAAAACAAGTGAGGAAAGGATGTGCACCTCATCTGTGCAGTGTCTCTGCAGCTGTGGGTCCAGTCTGTAGTCGAGCGCGGCCTCCTGCAGGATCACTCTGATCTGGTCTTCACAGTCTGGAGACAACCTCTGAACCAGAAACACAAGATTCAAGAAAACACACACACACCGGTCTCATCAGTCGTTCATTCTTTGTTAGACTTAGTATAAACAATCATCTATCATATTAGAAGCGCTGCACTGACCTGGTCGGCGTATTTGAGTTTGAGGCAGGCGATGACCTGACCCTCCAGCTCGCTGTCGTCAGTCGCTTTGTTCAGGATCGACTGGCAGAACTTTGGGATGTCGGCTCGACAGGCTTTCCTCAACACCGGGTTCAGCCTGTAGTCTGTGTGAGGACAGGAGGGATGAAGGCTCAGAGTCAGGGAGAGGTAAACATGTCGGTTAAGATGAGGTTCATGTGAGCGAGCGTGAAGCTGACCTGTGTTCTGTGTGATCTGTCTCTTAGTGATCATTTGTTTACACTTTGGATCCATCAGCTCGCTGTTCTTGTTCTGCTTCAGACACTGAAGGACGTTTCGGGTGTCTGCTTCAGTGCAGAAACGCTGCAGGAGAGAGATCATAACTTAATCAACAAAAACAACAAGCAGGGTTCCCACTCTTTTCCAGAGATCATTTTTAAGGACATTTGCAGGACATTTTCATTGATGATCAAGCTGGTATGACCGTCTAAATTTAGTTCCTAATTTAGTTCCTAAATAGTCTAATATGTTCCTCTCAGTGGAAGTCTACATTGAAAGACATGTAGTCTATGGCTATCAATGAAATCACCTCTTACATACTTAAAAATGATGGCAAATTGATAACTTTTCTCAAAATATAAAATGAGCTAAGAAAAAAACAAAAGAGCCAGCAAAGGAATCTGGAAGCTGCCTTACTGAAATAATTAAATAAAAAAAAAATAAAAATAAAAATTGTCCATGGCCCCCTCATAATTGTAACACAGATTAAGCACATTAGCGATGTGTCATGATCAAAAGCTGCGGCTCTGAGAGTCGATGCTTTATAGTGGATCAGAAGAGCCGGCTCGCATCAAGAGAGAGCCGGCTCCCAGTTTTTTCCTTTCCCTGCTTAGCTCTCACAGTGCTCAGCCCCAGCTCTGCTCACAGCAGAAATTTGTTTTGATTGGTCAGCATGGCGGCCATGCGGCCAATCACATGTGAGGATATAGGATACAGGTGATGGAGGGGAGGCTGTGTATCCTGGCTTCATCTGTTCCTTCAGAGAGAGTCTTCTTGAAGACCGGGCAATTACTCACTGAGAGGAGAAATCGGATCAGCCCATCCAAGCTGAGGCATCTGATTTTTCTCAATGCCAACCTGAGGACGTTAATAATGTTTGCTTGAGTTTGGTTCTGGTTCTGTTTGCTTGAGTTTGGTTCTGGTTCTGGTTCTGTTTGCTCGAGTTTGGTTCTGGTTATGTTTGCTTGAGTTGGTTCTGTTTCTGTTTACCTGAGTTGGTTCTGGTTCTGTTTGCTTGAGTTTGGTTCTGGTTCAGTTCTGGTTCAGTTCTGGTTCTGTTCTGGTATGGTTCTGGTTGGGTTCTGTTCTGGTTTGATTCTGGTTCAAATCTGGTTCGGTTCTGGTTCGGTTCTAGTTTGTTTCTAGTTCGGTTCTGGTTCGGTTCTGGTTTGGTTCTGGTTCGGTTCTGGTTCGGTTCTGATTTGGTTCTGGTTAATTTCTGGTTCGGTTCTGGTTCGGTTCTGATTCGGTTCCGGTTCGGTTCTGGTTCGGTTCGGTTCTGGTTCGGTTCGATTCTGGTTCGGTTCTGGTTCGGTTCTGGTTCGGTTCTGGTTCGGTTCCGGTTCGGTTCTGGTTCAGTTCTGGTTCAGTTCTGGTTTGGTTCGGTTCGGTTCTGATTCGGTTCTGATTCGGTTCTGGTTCGCTTCTTGTTTGGTTCTGGTTCAGTTCTGGTTCGGTTCTGGTTGAGTTTGATTCTGGTTCTGTTTGCATGAGTTTGGTTCTGGTTCTGTATGCTTAAGTTTAGTTCTGGTTCTAAACCTAACCCTAACCCTAACCCTAATCCTAACCCTAACCCTAACCCTAACCCTAACCCTAATCACAACCCTAACCCTAACCCTAACCCTAATCCTAATCCTAACCCTAACCCTAACCCTAACCCTAATCCTAACCCTAACCTTAACCCTAACCCTAACCATAATCATAACCCTAACCCTAACCCTAACCCTAATCCTAACCCTAACCCTAACCATAATCATAACCCTAACCCTAATCCTAACCCTAATCCTAATCCTAACCCTAACCCTAACCCTAACCCTAATCCTAACCCTAACCTTAACCCTAACCCTAACCCTAATCATAACCCTAACCCTAACCCTAACCCTAACCCTAATCCTAACCCTAATCCTAACCCTAACCCTAACCCTAACCCTAATCCTAACCCTAACCCTAACCCTAATCCTAACCCTAACCCTAATCATAACCCTAACCCTAATCCTAATCCTAACCCTAACCCTAACCCTAACCCTAACCCTAATCCTAACCCTAACCCTAACCCTAATCCTAACCCTAACCCTAATCCTAATCCTAACCCTAACCCTAATCCTAACCCTAACCCTAACCCTAATCCTAACCCTAACCCTAACCCTAATCCTAACCCTAACCCTAATCCTAACCCTAACCCTAATCCTAACCCTAATCCCAACCCTAACCCTAACCCCAATCCTAACCATAAACATAACCCTAACCCTAATCATAACCCTAACCCTAACCCTAATCCTAACCCTAACCCTCATCCTAACCCTAACCCTAACCCTAATCCTAACCCTAACCCTAACCCTAATCCTAACCCTTATCCCAACCCTAACCCCAACCCCAACCCTAACCCTAATCCTAACCATAAACATAACCCTAACCCTAATCATAACCCTAACCCTAACCCTAACCCTAACCCTAATCCCAACCCTAACCCTAACCCAATCCTAACCCTAACCCTAATCCTAACCATAAACATAACCCTAACCCTAATCATAACCCTAACCCTAACCCTAATCACAACCCTAACCCTAACCCTTATCACAACCCTAACCCTAACCCTTATCACAACCCTAACCCAACCCTAACCCTAATCACAACCCTAACCCTAAACCTAATCACAACCCTAACCCTAATCACAACCCTAACCCTAATCACAACCCTAACCCTAATCCTAACCCTAACCCTAACCCTAACCCTAATCCTAACCCTAACCCTAACCCTAACCCTAATCACAACCCTAACCCTAACCCTTATCACAACCCTAACCCTAACCCTTATCACAACCCTAACCCAACCCTAACCCTAACCCTAATCACAACCCTAACCCTAACCCTAACCCTAATCACAACCCTAACCCTAATCACAACCCTAACCCTAATCCTAACCCTAACCCTAACCCTAACCCTAATCCTAACCCTAACCCTAACCCTAATCCTAACCCTAACCCTAACCCTAACCCTAACCCTAACCCTAAACACAACCCTAACCCTAATCACAACCCTAACCCCAACCCTAATCACAACCCTAACCCTAACCACAACCCTTACCCTAGGATCAGGTTGAGAATGATTTGGTAACAGAAGAAATGCACACAATTGAGCAATTATAAGTCTTCTCATAAAAACACAGTATGTAAAGGGTTTTCAACACACAAACGATTAGTTTTTGCAAAGTTAAGGTAAAACATACGGCTACAAAAGATCCTAAATTAAGAGCTGTTCGGGAGTCGAAAGAGCCGGCTCTTCTTTGGGGGCCGAGTCAAAAGAGCCGGCTCTCTGAAAAGAGCCCAACTTCCCATTGGTAAAGCACATGCTTACTACCATTTGTACTATTAGTTCCCCTTGGAACTATTTGTATTGTAAAACGTATCAATGTAAATCCTTCAGACCTGTACCATAGATAACACTTCAATTTGAATCAAGTAAATCCCACTTGTATACTTTAAAACAGAGGGTCATTTCATTCCTTGTGGACTCAACATGACAGCATTTATACTTTTCAAGTAATTGATCTTAAATGCTTTCAGAAAATTAACAGTAGCAAGACTCACATATCCCTTCGAGCCACCAAATGGTATCATAACAATGGTGTACATGATGTTTTGTAATGACACAGCACAATTTTATAATTTATTAGAAATGTATTAAAATTATTTCACGGACCCCCACGCTATGGTTCGCAGACCCCCAGGGGTCCCAGGACCCCACTTTGAGAACAACTGAGCTAGAGTACGGTAATTGAGCCAAGTGTACCATAAAACATAAACAATATACCCCCGTTTTCTGTGAATGCATGATTATGAAGGAGAAAAGATGAGAAAAAAGTTGTGCAGTGTCGCTGTCTTTTCCAGCACAGCGTGCACTCAACTTTCAATGAATGGGGATGTGTTTTGTTAATAGGGTCAGGTCAAACGCAGCCATGTTGGAATAATTTTCCAGGACTATATGTGATTTTCCAGGACATTCTACTTTTTCTCCCATTTTCCAGGTGTTTTCCAGTACTGGAAAACTGGTCAACTGTTTTCCAGGTTTTCCAGGACGCGTGGGAACCCTGAACAAGGATCACAATGATCTCTGAGATCTGAGAACACGGTTGACTTCTGTTCACTGCTTAACATCACTTGAAGGAACTTGAAGGTCTATCGTTTAAGTATCTTTGCTTCTCTCCTCCTCTTCCTCACCTTGATCATCTGCTTGCAGACTCTCATCAGCTGGTAGTCAAGCTCAGGGTCGGTCATCTCCACCTCCTGCAGCCTGAAGATCCTCTGATGGCAGCGTTGACTCAGCTGCTTCTTCTGCTCCTTCAGACACTCGATCACCTGACCAGCAGTAAAAAGGGAGAGTCAGGAGAGCGAGGAAGAGAGAGGCCTCACGTGATATTTACATAATCTGTTTCATGCTGGGATCCTTCAGCGCTCTCTGCTGCTCCTCACCTGAGCGTTTCCGTACGCCACGTTGGGACAGAGGCGGCTGATGTCGGACTTACAGGGTTCGTACAGCTCCGGTTCCAGACGGATATCCTCTGACTGAAGGAGAGGAGGGGAGGGGAGGGGAGGGGAGAGGAGAGGAGAGGAGAGGAGAGGAGAGGAGAGGAGAGGAGAGGAGAGGAGAGGAGAGGAGAGGAGGAGAGGAGAGGAGAGGAGAGGAGAGGAGAGGAGAGAGAGGAGAGGAGAGAGAGAGGAGAGGAGAGGAGAGGAGAGGAGAGGAGAGGAGAGGAGAGGAGAGGAGAGGAGAGGAGAGGAGAGGAGAGGAGAGGAGGAGGAGGAGAGAAAGGAGGAGAGGAGAGGAGAGAGGAGGAGAGGAGAGGAGAGGAGAGGAGAGGAGAGGAGAGGAGAGGAGAGGAGAGGAGAGGAGAGGAGAGGAGAGGAGAGGAGAGGGAGGAGAGGAGAGGAGAGGAGAGGAGAGGAGAGGAGAGGAGAGGAGAGGAGAGGATAGGAGAGGAGAGGAGAGGAGGATAGAGGAGACAGAGGAGAGGAGAGGAGAGGAGAAGAGGAGAGGAGAGGAGAGGAGAGGAGGAGGAGAGGAGAGGAGAGGAGAGGAGAGGAGAGGAGAGGAGAGGAGAGGAGAGGAGAGGAGAGGAGAGGAGAGGATAGAGGAGACAGAGGAGTGTAAATCTGACTTTTATTTGACAAAAGAAACAAAATGTCTAGCTGAAAAGTGTCATGGTGGCACTTTAGCTTCAAGGGTCATGAAAAAACTTGTAAATGTTGAACTTTCCTTCACATGTGAGACATTTATGTGTACTAAAAGACATGTGAGAAGTCGGAGTATTTGAATCTGTATTTATAGATCTGTAGTTTAATGTAGATTAAAGGCAAATAATGTTCCATTTGTGATGAACTGTGCCCCCCCCCTGTGTGTTTGTGTGTTTCTGTAAGTGTTACCATCTCCAGCTCCTCCACCCGCAGCTGTTTTCGACACTTGAGTGAGACCCGCTGCTCTTTGGCCTCCTGCAGCGTGTCGTTCTTCACCGTGGTGCTCAGACAGATCACGACATCCACCCTGCACAGAGACAGACATTTACTCAATCCAAACACTTTCAACTCACAAAGAACAACTTTAAGATCTCAGTCTTTTTAACTCACTTCTTCTTGATGTTTGGACACAAGCGCAGAACGTCCTCCTTACAGGCCATCTTGAACTTGTAGGAGAAGCGGAAATCCTTCATTTGGATCTGAACACAGGAGAGACAGACGTCAGTGGATGGTGCTCAAATTAAAATGCAATGAAGAAAGAAGTAATCAGATTTATTCTTAAGTTAAAGTGGCAACTAGATGTCAAAATGCTCTGTGACATGTTAAAGCCCGGCCTCTGAAATCCTGAACCAGAGCTAAAGAACACAAACAGATGAGGATCAATATGAAGGTGAAGCATCAAAATGTAAACACTGATGTGATGGAAGCACGAGAACCTAAAAACCAACTGGAGTACAGTACCATGTAAATGTACTTAGTTATTCTCCATCATTGCAAAAAGGTGAATGAAACAGCATCACTCATCTCCTTCATGGTCACTTTTTCTCTTATTGGTTGTTATGAGTGAGTCAGATGGCTGTTTTTAAAGGGTCATTTCACCAATACAAAGCAATAAAATCTGCTTATGTAAATGTGTTTGTTGTGGACAGAATCATAGACGTGTTATTCAACAGATATATTGAAATATAACTAATAGTAAAAGAGTTAAGATAAGAAGAGATAAGAGATAAGATGGGGGTATCAAGCCTTTGTAGAAAAATAAACTGAGCCGGAGGAGAAGAGGAACATTCAGGGATTAAACTCACTCATTTGTGAGAAAGAAACTCATACAGTAGTATTTATAGAAACTACATTTCCAACATTTTCTACTTCTTTTCTCACACATTTGTGAGTTTAATCTCTCTCTGTTAGTTTCACAGGTAGAGAGAACGACAGAGCGAGAGAGAAACAGATGAGAACTGACCAGCTGGAAGTGAGTGACGCCGACTGCACACTTCTCGTTCATCTCCTTCTGATGTTTGTTCTGCACCAAACACTCCATGAGATCTCCTGTGTCGATCTGGTTATCAGCTACGTCCTGCACAGACAGACGGTAACACACACACACACACATGGATTAACATCATGAGTCCTGCTCCATTAGATCCTCTGTGTGTGAACGTTTTAGACAAACACTGGAGGAATCATCAGCCTTTGGAAACATCCACACATAAACCTGTTCTAGTGGAGGTGAGAGATGGAGGTCTTGTACTCACGTGACAGTGGGCCTGTGTGACAGGTTCACAGGCTCTGATGAGCAGAGCGTCGATCTGGATGTCCTAAAAGCAGCAAACAGAGATGGATCAGAGTGTGCAGGAGACACACTTACAACACTCAACAACACCTTATCCTGACATGTGACTGTTTATCTGCTAATAATGAATGACCCCTGACCTCTGACTCCAGCTCCGTCAGGTTGCCCACAACTTCCCTGCAGGCGGAAACCAGGTCCTCCAGATGATCCTGCAGACACTCCAGCTCCTAGAGACACACACAAGAGGTGAATGTTTGTCTCTTTTTTTCTTCTAAAGCTTCTTTCTATTGTTTCAACATTTAAAAATTATACTCTAGGTTGAAGAAGAGCTGCTGTGACAAGTCAAGCATCAAACAGAGGTCGCTCTGACGCCAGATGAGTTTAAACAGCAGCAGAACAGTCCAGCTCACCTGACCAGGGTCGGTCTTCTCGCTGCACCACTTCCCGAGGTCAGTCATGCAGCGTTTCTGCAGCTCAGGGTCCAACTTCACATCCAGCGCTCTCTGGTGGAGAATCCTCTGAACCTCGACCTTACAGTCCCGAGATAACTGCAAACACACACACACAAACAAACACACACAAACACACACATGAAGCGCAGCGTAAGCTCAAGCAGGAGGACTGTTTCCTACTCAACATTCAAACACATCAATCTCTTTCTCTGTCTTTGTCTCATCCTCTTCTGATGATCCGCTCATTAAGGTTGTTAACTCTTTCTTCTGAACCAATCAGATTTAGCCTCAACGTCTTTCAACCAATCATCATGCTGCTTCCAGAAATGTAAATCTGTTCTCCTCTTTTCTGCTTTCAATCGTTGTTTCAGATCGAGTGATGCAACCCTCCGCCACCCGGGTCACCTCCAGTCCATCTCATCAGTGTCCAGCTCCTCAGCTCATCCTGCATCCTTCCCTCACCACCCCCACACCCCCACCATAGGGGGGAATTCAAGTACATGAAAAACAACACGATGCAGTCTAACACATTTCTCATATTTTCTACACTTGTCAGATAAATGATGGTTCTCTCATAATGAAGCGTCATCCTGACTGCAATATATTAATGACTGAGAACTCATTAGAGCATGATCCAACATGACCAGAGACTGTTTAGAACATATGATTCAGCCTTTGTAAATACAGAAGTGCCTTAAGCCTGCGTTTTTTCTAATAGCCAGCAGGGGGCGACTTGTCTAGTTGCAAAAAGATGCCTCGGTGCATCAAGTGAACATTTATCTAATGGGGTTATAGTTTAAATTACAGCATCAAGTCCTCTTCAAGACAGACTGCCTTTCATTTTATAAATCAGAGTAAAACAGAGCATGAAGCATGCCGTGCTTTAAGCAGCAGCTTCCTCTGATTGACGAGTCCCCACACAGGTGGCCTGTCACCGAGGAGAGAGTGTTAACAGCTCTTTGAGGAAGTGTGTAATCCAACTAGAATGCCCTTAATTTAGAGAGACGGCTTAATCTCAAGGTCTGAAAACCGCACACCCACACAGAAACACACACGTACAATGATTTCTGTGAGCATGTAATCAAATCAAGCTGCTGAGTGTAATCACTGAAATCAGGAGCAGTTCACGCTGTGAACACCGACATCAGGGGTCCAAGCAGGATTCATGAGAACATTCATGTAGCAGAAACTTTAAAAACCGACAGCTGAAGTCATGTTCAGAGAGACAGAATGAGTCCTTCTTTTACTTCCTTTAGAAATGTGATGTCAAAACATTGTTTCAAGAGGACTGGTGATAATCAAGAGGGAGAAGAGCAGGGTGTTAGCTGTTTCCTTTGCTGCCCTGCAGAACAGCACCATGTGATGTGGAGCCGGTGTCACGACAGATGGACAAATGAAGGAGTGAAGGAAACTTTGGGTGAGTTTGAACTATAGTAATCAGAGTTAATATGATCCTAGTGCCGGTACTGGAAAAGCTCAACATACAGCCTAAAATGAAGTATCTGTTGAAGTGAGTAGTCCACTCTCTGCACTGATTGGACACCACAGTAAATAACCTTTTAAAACATGTAACTTGTTTTTCCTGGAATCAGCTACTCTGTGCGTCACGCCTGCAGCAGCATAATATCTGTGATCCAGTGTTGATTTCCTGTTGTGTAGTGGCGTGGCAGAAGCAAGAGAAGTAAACACACAGTGGGGGCATCACACACACAGCACGGCTCCACCTCTGATGCTGGAGCGATGGGACAGCTTGGTCCCACCGTCACACCTCTGACACATTCATACTGAAGGTGAGACGTTACAGAGACACAAATATCACATCTTGAACTGACAATATGGAAACGGCTTGTGTCTTTATAGCAGGTGGCACTGTGCTGTCACTAGAGATGTATTATCGCTGACACCGGCAGCTACAGTTTTAGAAGTGAAGAGGAAGAACTGATTTTGAACATAATGTTATATTTGTTTAACTGTCTGCGCTTTTTGTACTAATTACTTTAGTTCTAACTAATCTTTCTTATTTTCCTGTCCCGTTAAAGTTACTAACCATAGACTTTTCTGGAGTCCCTGAGCTCCCTTGTCTCGTAGGTTCCTCTGGATCTCTGCTGCTGTGGACGTGCCAGACTCCAACTACTACTATCCATCTCACCACTATCATCTCTCTCTTCATCTCCCTCTACCCCTCTCTCCAACATGTCTCAGCAGATGTGTGTCTAACATGACTCTGGTCCTGCTGGAGGTTTCTGCCTGTTAAAGGATGTTTGTCCTTGCCACTGTACCTTCAAACGCAGTATGCAGTGCGTACTGTATACTACATTCATATGTTCATAAGTCTTCACAGTTTTGATCAGCTCCTCCGTGTCATAGACCTCAGACATCTTAATCGGCATCACCTCCACCACCACTGTCTGAACTCCATGGGGGGAAAGACCAGACTCCAGCTTATACGGACGTGCTGGACTCCAGTGGCAACAGCTAATACTACTATTCGTCCCATCACTATCATCGCTATCCCTCTTTCCAACCCCAACTCGGTCAGATGTGTGTCTAACATGAGTCTGGTCCTGCTGGAGGTTTCTGCCTGTTGAAGGAAATGCTGCAAAGTGCTCTGCTCATGGTGGATTAAGATGAGATCAAACTGAGTCCTGTCTATAAGAGGGGACTGGATCTGATCCTGTCTTGATGTTGGGTCTTTGTTAATAATAGAACATAGAGTACGGTCTAGACCTGCTGATAACATTTTTGGTTCAACCACACAGAGCTGCATGAATCTTCTTTCTCCTTGATTGGCTATAACATAAAAACAACCTTTACAGTCTGTTATGTTTCCAGCAGGATAAAGGAGGTGAATTCAGCTGCTGTTGTTTGTTAGCTGCCTTATCTTAAAGTAAACAGAGAGACAGCTCCCTCTGCTCTGCGCTGTGAAGAAAGAACTCACACAAACACATCAACCACCTGAAATTACCCAATCAGATCAACCCCAGATCAAATCACTGACATCATCACCATCAATTCAACCCTCATCAGGATCAATACTGATTCATTCAGGTGAACCATCGATCACTCACCTGCTCGTCTGGGTTTACCTGGTGAATTTAAAACAACACAGTTACACCTGCTGATCCTGCTGTTAGAGAGGTTATCAGAGTACTCAGCTGACAGCAGCGTCAGTCTTTATCAAAATCAACATTTACAGATGAGTGTGCTTGTGAAGTCATCGTACCCTTCGTCCCTGCTCCTCCGTGCGGTAGGCGTGGCGGTACAGGCAGGAGAAGACGGCGCCCGGCGGCATCAGCTCGCTGGTCTCGTTCCAGCCGTGAGTGTGACAGAGTCGAGCCGCGTCGCCCTGACACTTCTTATACAGGATGGGGTCCAGTCTGAGACGTGAAGAGAGTGACACAAAGCATCAGGTTTGTATGGAGACAGATGGAATGAAAATGTGAGACAACATTTTAGGATGAACGATGATATTCTGGGATTACTTTGGGTCTTAGTCTGGATTTTAAAGTCTAAAGAGGTGAATTACTTTCCCTTCACTTTACTGACCTGTCTGTTAGGTCAGGATGCTTCTATTGACGTTGTATCCATGCATTATTAATCATCATTTTATTACTATATAGATTTATTTAAAGGACTTACTTCCAGTCTCTGGATATGAAATACTGCAGCTCCAACAGTCTGTGCTCACAGTCCTCCACCATCTTCTCTGTGTACAGGTGCTCCATCAGGCACGACAGGATCCTGCACACACACACGCAGCGACAGTGCACCAGGTGAAGTGAGGATAACATGCTACACAATACTAATGAGTGTTTCACTTGATGAATGCATGTTCCAGAACAGAGAGGTTGAAGGCAAGGCAAAGCAAGGCAACTTTATTTGTATAGCGCATTTCCAACACAAGGGCAACTCAATGTGCTTTACATTAAAACATTAAAAGCATTGGAAACATCCAGACAAGCATAAAAGAGCACAATTAAAATGACAAATATAATAAAAAATAGAAAAGAAAAGGATAATTATAAATATATTAAAAGTACATTTTAAATTTGCATTTAAAGTGAGTTAAAATAAGTTAAATTGGAAGGCAGTGTCAAATAAAAAAGTCTTAATCTTTGATTTAAAAGAGGTGAGAGTTGAAGGAAAAAGTCAGAGTTGGATATAAAAAATTAAAGAATATAAAACATGACATCATCCAACTTAAGTAGTTATAACAGCAGGCTGCTAAAAAGTAGTTCTGATACATGTATGAATGTGTGATTGTGTGTGTGTGTGTGTATGTGTGTGTGTGTCTGCTCACATGGGGTCTCCGTTGCGTATGTGTTTGCAGGCGGTCTGGATGACGGACTCACAGGCCTCATTGAGCGCTCGGTCAATGCGGTAGTCTGCTCCAGGATCTGCAGACTGGATCAAAGTCTGAAGCTGCAGAAACACAATCAGAGGAGATGTGAGCAGCAGGAGTCGTTTTTATTTCATGGATTTGTTTATGATTGACATCTGATCAAACGCCTCTGAAAAACAAACTTGAATATTTGTTCATTTTACATCATAAACAATCCTGCCTTGTTTGTTTACATAATCCACCTCTATTTGTAACAAGATGACCATATCATATGTCTATTTGAGCAACATAAGAGCTGGTGTAGGCGCAGTATCTACGAGATGATCGTCTGTTTTACACAAATACAGGAAATATGAGGATAAAGCTGCTGAATTTTAAAACTGGGTTTTGTTTGAGCTCTTTAAAAAACAGAATTTAGAAATCTACAAATAAGAGTTTTAAGAAGAAGAAGAAGTAAGCATATAAAATCTAATACGACCCTACAACTGACAACTGTGAAACTCAATTATTTATAAAAGTTACAATTATGTCATGAATCTTTTAGAAGTTTTTTTTAGATAATGCTCCGCTAAGCTTCAGCGTCTTCCTTACAGCGCTCTGGCAGACGCTGTCCACAGTGGTGCTGCGGTCGCTTCGTCCGATCCTCATCAGGCAGTGCAGCGTGCGTCCTTTGCGGTGCAGACCGGAGCAGTGAGCCTCGATCTCGGTCCGACAGTGCAGCACGATCTCAGGACTGAGAGAGAAATCCTCCATCAGCATCCGCCTGTAGTCCAGCATCTCGCCCTGACACTCCCCGCTGACTGTACGACCTGCAGAGCACCAGATGATGAAGATGATGAAGATAAGCCCAAACATTACTTCCACTATGTCATGCATCGAAAAGTGTGTTCATTTCTGAAGTTGTTGGTGTTACTTTTGGGTATTTAAGAGCTTTCAGGTGCAGAAGAGAGGGAGAGAGAGTCTTATGATATATTTAGATGCATTGCCTAGCTGGCTCCAAACTCTCTGCATAATGTTCCACTTTGCTGATTAGGAGGATAATGTCTGGTTTGTCAGGGGACACAGGTCTTAATACCGTCCCTCACTCACCCCGGTGCACAGCGGCCTCCAGACAGAGCAGCAGGTAGGACAGTCGGGCTTCTCGGGCTCGCGGCAGGTTGGTTGTCTAAGCTGCAGCGCTGCTTCCTCAGGTCCAGCTTGCAGGCTGTAGCCAGAGAGTAACTGACTCTGTAGTCTGAGAGATCAGCTTCTGACGGGGTGGTGAGAGCGTCACGGCACTGCAGAGGGGAGGAATATCAGTGAGCAAGCAATGTGAACTCATGTGCATCCAGTCTGCAGCAGGAGGAGGATTTTGAGTGGGTCGTACCTTTTCTGACATCGCTTCTTCAAACTTGTGATTGAACAGACACTTGTACACTTTTCCTTCTCCTGCCTGAGTCTGTGGAGGAAAAAGAGACATGTTGATACTCTATTTTTAAAAAAGCGGGGATAATTACCTCAAACTAGGGGTTTCTCTTATTGATCCCATGTTCCAATTCACATGTAGAGCAACGTCTGTAGAGTGAATTTATCTACAAGTAATTTTTGGATTTTTTTAGACACACTAAAGTCGATTCTTTAAAATTATCAACGTTTCCCTCCCTCCCTTTCTTTATTTTTAATTTCCTCTCTTTCTTTCTTTCTTTCCACTTTTCTTCCTTCCTTTCTTATTTCTGTCTTTCTTCCTTCCTTCTTTCTTCCTTCCTTACTTGCTTCCTTCTTTCTTTCTTTCTTCCTTGCTTCCTTCTTTCCTTCTCTTTCTTTCTTTCTTCCTTCCTACCTGCTGTCTTGCTTGCTTCCCTCTTTCTTTCTTTCTTTCTTCCTTTCTTCTGTCTGTCTGTCTTTCTTTCTTTCTTACCTGCTTCCTTCTTTCTTTCTTCTTTCCTTCCTTTTTGCTTTCTTCCTTCCTACCTGCTGTCTTCCTTGCTTCCTTCTTTCTTTCTTTCTTTCTTTCTTTCTTTTTTTCTTTCTTTCCTTCCGTTTTGCTTTCTTCCATCCTTCTTTCTGTCTTTCTTCCTAACTTCCTTCCTTCCTTCTTGCTTTCTTTCTTCCTTCATTCCAACCTGCTGTCTTTCCTCCTACCTTCCCTTCTTTCATTCCTCCTTTTCTTCCTTCCTTCCTTTCTTTCTTTTTTCTGATGAAATTCTATCTATGAAAACTATCTTTTTTTTAATGCAAATTCTGAACATTTCAAGTTAGCTGAATTACAATTATACACCCTGCAGATGAAACACAGTAAGTGTGAGGACTTGGTCTGGGTATTTGTGTCTTTACTTCTTCCTCTCTTAAAAATTTAGATTAAAACTAAGAGACTAATAAATAACTCTGACTCCCAAATAATGTGTAATTCAATATAATCTGGATGTATAAACTGTTCTTTGTATTCGTGTTCGGAGGTTTAGAAGCTGCAGGAGTCTCCTCACGTTCTGACAGAACCTCTCGCGGTCGTCTCGGCATGAGAAGTAAAGATGGCGGTCGAGGTGAAAGTCGTCTGACGACAGCTCGGCACCCGCCAGGATCGCCCTCTGACACTCCTCTTTGATTGGGTGAACTTGATCTTTCTGCTCCACCTCCCTCACCAGCGCCTTCTCCAGACATGAGATCACCTCGCCCTGAGAGTGGACGTCCTGAGGAGACGAAGGAAGGAGGAGGATGAGGTAACAAGGTGACAAGAGGAGGGGGGAGACACAGGGGAGGAAATGGGGGATGGCTTGTCCTGAAGTTTTGAGAAGCAACTAGCATTAGACTGAGTTTATAATAAAACTCAAAGTCCAGACTCACCTTCTGTCCCACGTTGATGCTGCCGCAGTGCATGTTGTTGATGTCATCTTTACATTTGTCCATGAAGCCACAGATCAGTCTGAAGTCGCTGAAGACGATGCTGGTCATCTTCGTGATGTACTGGTGACACTGGTACTCGCTGATGTTCCCACGATGATCCACCAGACAGGACACCAGGTAGCCCCTCCCTCTTTCCTCTTCATTACACTCCTTTATCTGAAGGATCAAACATGATAGGTCAGTTAGCTGAGGTAGATACATTAGTACTAGAATGCATCACGTCAGTTATGAAGCTGAAACTGCTCCTGATCTACAGACGTCTCTGAGTCAGTGGATGTTAATTTGGTCCTGAATTTAAATGAGTGCTAAAAATACTCCTCTGTTTTTTTGACAGCACTATCAGGATTCATTCATCCTGACAGGAAGCTGAACCCTGAGCCTCCTGCGGTGCACACTGACCTCAGAGATGGTGCTCTTGCAGACCTCCGAGGCCACTGACTCAAACTTTGGATCCATGGTCAGATTGAGTTTATAATTCCACAGGAGCTGAGGGCGAGAAGAAACAAACAATGAAGTAAACACTTTTTCAAACCGCACAGAGGAGAATACAGGACTCTGGTTTGAAATGAAACAGAGAGAAGAGTTCACAGGAGAGGAGCAGGCATAGCTAAACTATAAAGAAATGAAGACTGATACTATGCATATTAAACTATTGTTTATATCCAGGTTAATCAAAAAATAGATTTACATAGAAATATACATAAAAGCAGCAACAATCAAAAACATAGTAAAGTGTCTCTGTGCAAGTCAGGAGCACACAGGAATAAAGCTCTGCAGATATACATAAAGTCAGTGGATATGTGCTTTATATCCTGTGTTCATGCCTCAATCCTGTATGCATGATTTATAATTCTATACATACAGAACTGAATATTTAACAGGTAAGTGATTTTTAATGGTGCTGAGTTGACGCTGCAGTTATTAAAAGGTATAACTGTTCATTATTTAAATGCTTCATATAAAGAAACTCACGTTTTTAATTGTGTTATTCTAATTTAAGTAAACAAAAGTAAGTTTGGAATAAGACTTCTGATTAGACAAGAGGCATGCTGCTATCACTAAGACCTTTCACTTCATTATCACTCTGCCTCTGCCAGAACTGAAAACAGTTAATTAACATTTCATTAGCAGGTCTATTTCTAGTTCAGTCAGAGCAACTCTCACCAAAGGGAATTATTATGAGCCTGCATAATAAGTTATATTTGTCAGTAAGGCTCTGTTCTGGGAGCTCCCTGCCCTTCCACCTGCATACGTGGAATGCCAAAGCCTGAGGTGGGAGAGCACACCTTCCCTCTGTTTCATGTGCACTCATGAAACACCAAGGCAGGGAGAGCAGCAGCAAAGACCCACAGTTTTTCCTACCTTCTTCCTTCCACCCTCTCTCTTTCTTTCTTTCTTTCTATTTCCCTCCCTCTCTTCCTTCCTCCCCTTCTTTCTTTCTTTCTTTCTTTCTTTCTTTCTTCCTTTCTTCCTTCCTTACTTCCTTAATTCCTCCCTCTTTTTTCTCTCTCCCTCCTCTCTCCCCCTCTCTTTCTTTCTTTCCAGTTTTCTTTATTCCTTCCCTTCCATCTTTCTTCCTTCATTCTTCCCTCTTTATCTCTCTCTCCCTCCCCCTCTCTCTCTATTTCTTTTTTCTTTCCTTCTTAATTTCCTTCCTTCCTTTTTCTTTGCTACCTTCCTTCTTTCATCCTTCCTTCCTTCCTTTCTTCATTCCTTCCTTCGTTCCTTTCTACCTTCCTTTTTCTCTCCTTCTTCCTTTTTCTTTACTTCTTTCCTTCCTTTCTTCCTGTTTCTTTCCTTCTTCTCTGTAGTGATTTGATATCTGTTTTGTTGATGAGTATTTCTTGTGTTTTTAATGCTAGTTTTGATCCATGTGTATGAAATAAAGAAACAAAGTAAAGAAGGAAAGACTCCACAGTGTTTGACATGCAGTTTAGTTAAGGAGGGGATCTGTGTGTTACGTCCAACTCTCATTCAAATCAGCTGATTAATAATGAAATAGCCTCTGCATCGTGCCGAGGTTTAGGAGTATGTAAAACACCAGCAGCTAGAAGCAGCCTGAGAGTCTAATGAAGGCATTAAAGAACTGACAGACTCCGGTGTTTATGGAGTCCAGGGTCTTTAAGTTTAGATATGATTGCCTCTGCTGCAGTCTTTTTCAAATCTGTCTTGTAAAGTCTCAAACTGTCCCCGCAGTCCCAAACTGACCTTGCAGATTGGTTCAGAGCATCCCTAAAGTGACACTAATTCATTTCAGATGTTATTTAATCCCAAAAGGATGCTCCCAAATGTCTCTTTTATCCTTAAATTCTCTTCTCTCTCTCTCTGTTCTTCTTTATTTATGTCTCTGACAGCCAAGCCGCAGCTGCAGCAGCCACAGATAAAAGCTTCTGACAGTCTGACCGCCCGGAAAATAACACCACAACAAAACAAGAGTCTGCAGTGTGTGAGTATGTGTTTATGTGTGTGTGAGGGAGACATGTTAATTGCAAGCCAGTGCTTTCCAGAGCTGTAATAAAGTCTGTCCAAGTGGTCGATTAACCTCGTGGCGTTTTATAGAGCTGTCTGCCGTTAACTGCTGTGAACTCTGAACACTGAGGGTTAATCACCCAGCAGACAGAGACGAGCTGCAGGAAGAACAGGACTGTGTCAGAGAGAGAGAGAGAGAGGGAGAGAGAGGAGAGAGAGAGGAGGAGAGAGGAGAGAGAGAGAGACGAGAGAGAGAGAGAGAGAGAGAGAGAGTCTGAGGAGGACTTCAGGTTTAGTTGTAGGCTGAGGATGTTTTAGAGCTCTGTCTAATTACAGGTCAAGAGACTCAATTAAAATGGGATCAATGCTGAATGTTTTTCAATAAAATTCATCAGCCTGCCAATAAAGTGAGACTCTGAGTTGGAAGAGACAACTTTAATCAAGCAGCAGATTAAGAAACAGCAGAAAGAAATCCCTTTTTTGTCTGATAAATCTTCCGTCTCTTTAAATTCAGTATGCCAAAGATAACAGGACCTAGTTTTAGTGTAAGTAAGCCTGCTTTTTTTTTAGCCTTTCTAACCTCTTTATTGTGCGCACAGTGAAAGTTAGAGCAGGGTGAATGGTGTTTCATATTACAAATGCAACCACTAAATCAAAACAGTGCTCCCATCTTTTGCTTTTGGCTGTGAAGCATGAATGAGCACAAAGATCAAATTTCCAGGTGTAATGCTATAACAAAGTACTCAGTGACGTCTGAATGGACTGCATATAAAGCACGTAGAATGGTAGGAAGACAAAGTATGATTTGAAATACTGGAAACTTTTCTAAGTTTACTGACATGGTAACATTTGCTCATCAGCGTTTAAAGCTACTGTAAGGAACTTTGGGTTTGTATTGATTCTGGCGCCCCCTGTGGGCAAAGTGGTACATCTTATCACTGACCTCACCCCGTACATCTCAGGGTAGTTTTTCCTCACAGAAAATCTCTTCTTGCTTTCTTTAACAGTCTCACACATTATGATTGTTTGCCTTTGACTACATTGAGAAAGGCTGTTTCTCCAGTGTTCCTCCCAGAGGTTTAAGCATTTAAATCTACAATACACTAATTTTCAGTCGTGTTGCTCATGGGTTCACTTGCTTGTGAAGATCATATAGAGGCTTCAATACATTTTTTAGTCAGTTTCACTATAGATTAAAAGGTACAGCGTTTAGAAATCACCCCTCCCGCTGACGAAGATCCTGATTAGCTCTAAATGAGTGATTATACACCAATTTAAACATACTTAGGAATATTATATTCCTTTTCCAAGTCTGTTCTGCTAAATGCTGTTAAACGCCACACACTGAACCTTTAAAAACTCCTTACAAAAGCTTCTAATTATTGCTGAGGCAAGTGAGGATGTTTTGTCCTCGTACATTAGATCAGTATTTCTTCATAAGCTAATTTAAAATGAAGATTTGGCTTTATCAGAAGAATGCATCTTTCTCTCAAGCTTTTGAAAAGTATCCTCAGGGTTTGAATCTGTGAGCAACAGTTCTTACTCATGTATTCAAAAGCTGCACTGACTTCAGCTTTGACCTTTGAGCGAGCCGGACCAAGAACATTTACTGGACAATACAATCTGAAGAGTCAGATTCTATTATAGTGCATGAACCAGTCCTCCCATGACCTATCTTTCTCTCTTTGTGTGTGTGTGTGTGTGTGTGTGTGTGTGTGTGTGTGTGTGTGTGTGTGTGTGTGTGTGTGTGTGTGTGTGTGTGTTTAGTTGGTTATACTTACATGGTTACAGTCAGGAGCGATCTCAGTTTCCTGCAGAGACGGAGAGAAACAAGTCAGAAGTCTTTTTTATGAACAAACAAACAGAAGAAGTTCATCAAGAGTGAACGACTAAGTTTGATAAGACTCGTGTTGAGGAGACGGAAATGTTTGAGGTCAGAGCAGCAAAGCCCTGATAGTGAAACATTGATGAAAGGAAATAGAGCTTACAAAAAACAACTCTTTTCTCTTTCTGACGGACAGGTAGGAAGATCAATGCTACCTGTATGCATTCAAATCAGAGTTTTAAGGAGGTGGTAAACCTAGCTTAGCATAAAGACCAGAGGCAGCTAACCAGACTGTATAAAGTAGAATAACTGGCTATTTTATTAATCACTTTATTGTTCCTTTAAACATCAAACATTTCTAAGTTTCAGGTTCTTAAAGGTAAGGATTAACTTATATTTGTTGTCACTTGTGATAATAATAAAGAGCCTTTGGGTTTTGGAGCATCTGTCTGATAAAAGGAGCAACTACAACATATACTTTGGAGGCTGGGAAATAATGATGAAAAAAAAGAGCTATTAAGATCTCAAACATCAGACAACTTGAGAGCCAATCTTATTTTCCAAACATTTATCATCACTCTGAAAATATTGTTGTTTTCTTTCAAATACAGATATGGACAGCCCCATCACTGTTTTGTTGTTTCTCCTGGGAAACTCACCAGATTTTGACGGCTCCACAACCTTCTCATTAAAACTCAAACAGATACATACTGTTTGTATTTTTGTCCAAAGATACCAGAGTTGCCTTGGTACTAGGGATGACCACAATTAATCGATTATCGATTAATTGATTGTTAAGAAATAACTCGAAACACACTTTTTTGTTATCAATTTTCCGTCCAGTGGAACAAACATCATGTGGTCGTATATTCCAGTCATCTATCAGGGAGGTGTTTTAAGTTTAAAGCATGTTTCGATGTGAATCAGCTGTTAAAGGTGTTGCGCACAGTGGAGACGCTCAGCTGGCGGCTGCGGCTGTACGTCAGGTCTCCACGTGTGCTTTTTAAAAGAGGATCAATACAAAACTGCTGCCAACAACAACACGGACACAAAGGTTGACAGCTTTAAACAGGATATTTCCCACCTTTGGATACGAAGGCATCAGACAGGTGGGAAATTCTGGTACGCTACAGACCAGCAACATCAGAGCCTTCTGAGCTTTTCTCCAGCGGGACTGATTATGACCCGGTTGCGCTCCCGGCTGACACCTGACCGAATACACATGTTTATTTTTCTCAATAAGAACGAGTAGACAGAAAACTGGACACTGTGAGTCTGAAGTACTTTTCTGTTAGTATTATGAGCCTTCACTTTATAAGATTATGTCCGCGGAGAATATTTCTATGAGCCTGTTCGTTGATATTCTGCGTGTCAAACGTGTACCCGTATTCAATCCTGTCAGTGATATGCATTTTGTTGCTGTAGCAAATAAAATTTAGGGGGAAAACAACCTATTTGGCATTGTTTTTGACGTAAGAATGATAATGTTTTTTTTTTTTATCAATTAATCGATAATTGATCGTTAACATTTCCAAAAATCGATCACGGAAAATACTTAAAATGTACATCCCTACTTGGTACACAACTACACACAATTTAAAGGCCTCTCTACGACCCCCCACTCCCACTACCGCCACCAGCTCCCATAATTCGAGACCCAAACGTTGGCGGGTAAACAAAACCTGAAGAGCACTTTGCTCAACATGGGTCCTGGTCTAGGTAGGTTATACAACATAAATGTAAACAGCAGAAAATATAATTATATCATCATGATAAATAAATAGCCCACAATAACAATGTAGTGTAATTGCATGAACCCCTTGATTCTGTGTTGTGTAGAACAATGAGTGGGAGGCTGGTTTGTCTGTTTATGCCTCCATATAATCTCTGAACAGGACATTTCTCATATACTAATAATATCTAATACAATTAATCAAATAATAATAATATTGTAATTTTACAATTTTATTATGATTATAATTAATTATAAATTTAAATTATTTTTTGAAATAATTATATTAGATATACTTGCCACTCTAGAGCCATTAGTACAGGTAAATACATGAATGTCACAATAGAGAATGTGGATTAACGTACATAATAAACTCTGTTACAACAGCAATTCTATGATAATTGATCAACTAGAAGACAATATATATTGATGATCACAATGTCTGATTAGCTGAGGATGATAAAGTAAAAGTGTAGTGCAGGATTAATGTTGTCAGCATCATCAGATGTAATTATGAAGTTGTGACGTGGTGAGTCAGACAGGAGGGGAAATCTGTTCAGAGAGCCGTATTTATTTAAAGGTGACATATCATGCTTTTTTCATCAATATATATTGGTCTAAGAGGTCCCCAAAACATGTCTTTAAAGTTTATGCTCAAAAAAACACTTTGAAATCAGATTTTGGCATGCCTGAAAAGCCCTCTTCTTCAGTCCACCTCAGAACACTCTGTTTTCTCTCTGACCACGCCCCCTCCGGAAGTGGATGTGCCTCGGCTCTCCAGCACGTTGATCTAATGTTTACATGTTGGCTGAATATATACGGCTGCTCAGAGATCGCGTTACTTCAACCCTCTGAATCTGATCCTGACGGAGAGGCGCCTGTAGCAGGACCTTTCTGAACGATTGGTCATAGATTTAGTGTTTCTTGTTGTTTTATTTATCAGTATGTAGACGTGTGTCTTGGTACACAGCTACGAACATGTAGCTATGTGGCTATGCTAACTAGCGCTAGCACTTATCCATGATAAATAAAAATCATCCACTAGATCTTCAAATCTGCAGACGTGGGGAGTAAAACCGACCTCTGCCAGAAAGGCAGCAGGACCTTTTATGAAGGATTGGTCACAGATTTAGTGTTTCTTGTTGTTTTATTTGTCAGTATGTCGACGTGTCTTGGTACACAGCTACAGCTACAGCTACAGCTACAGCTATGAACATATAGCTATGTAGCTATGCTAATTAGCGCTAGCACTTATCCATGACAAATAAAAATCATCCACTAGATCTTCAAATCTGCAGACGTGGAGAGTAAAACCGACCTTTGTGTTTATGAAGATAGCCTACAACTAGCATGCCTCCCTCCTAAGCTCCTTGTTAGCACACATTTGTGCAGGTAATGAAAAACGGAGGGGGGATTCAGTATTATTTTATACAGTCTATGGGCTGAACAAGCTCTGAGCTCTGACTCCGTGACAGACCGGATATTGTTGTTACGTAACAAAAACACGGATGTCTGAAACGGCTCGTTTCACACACATTTACAGAAAGGTGGAGAAATCAAAACAGGGGCAGAATGGATTTTTTTCATTCTCGGGGGGTTTGTAGACATGCCAGGGACACATATTTCAGGTAAAGAACCATTAAAAAGTCAATTTTGCATGATATGTCACCTTTAAATTTCCAACATGTCAGGATGATGATGATTTTTTTATATCAATATTTTGTCCTGCTCCTCAACATAAAAGTACCTTAGTGCAGAGCCAAGCTCTTTGTGTTAAAGTGCATATGTGCACACACACACTCATTATTCCTGCCACAAAAAGAGAGATTCTGAAGTGAACTAATCTACACATCCTTGCACAGAGATTAAGGGGATAATGTTTATCAGTGTGCACTCCTTGGCCAGTCTCTTTGGTTCATATTGACAAGCCAAGACCATCCAGCCTCTGGTTCTAGGGTGCAGGAGGGAAAGTACTAGCACCAAAACCTCCCCAAAGTGGCAGTTTTCTCTCTAACAGCAGCGGTTGAAAAAGAACAAAGCATCAGAGACTCTTTACTGACTCCTACAACCTCCTCGACAATCAGAGGAAACACAGCCGGAGAAGCTCTTCTGACTCCTTCACATCACTCCGCAGTAAAGAGACATGAAAGCGCTCCGTGTTAACTCTGCTCTGTCCACGGGAACAAAGACACAGAAAGCCTCCTTCTGACTCTAAACCGTCAATTCCACTCCGTGTTTCAGAGACAGACGAACAAGTGTAATGAGGGAACAAAGTCTCAGCAGCCTCCTAGATAAAACAACTACCAATTAGTAAGACTATGAGTTATTAATTAATGAGGAGATGTATCAACATCAAAGCCTTCCAAACGAGTCCGATTAAACCGCAGTGATAACAGAGTCACACTGTTTCTGTGTGTGGGGGAGGAGCGACGTGACAACACTCTGCTTCTATCACAGGAAAACCTCAGGGATAATGTGATACACACAAGACCTAATGTCTGCCTCTGTGAGCTAACAAAAGCCTTACTGTGGATTTACTGTAACGAGGTTGTTGCTTGTATAAAAGTTCCTGGTGGTCTGCAGCACCAGACTGTACCAACATCCTTTAATCTGTGAAGAAAAGACGCTCACATGACCGTATGTAATGGGACAGAGTAAATCTGCAGCTCGACAGGACGTTTGTAAGCCTGCTGGAGCTCACTGTTTTGGTTTGATGTCACACTTACTCTCTGGTTTAATCCCAGCAATCTGAATGAACCTTGTTTCCAGTTTTCAGATATACCAAACTGTCCGGCAGCAAAAAGCAAACAGACGAAGTTTGATAAATGGCTTGTGAAGAGAGCGTAGCTTTTAGTAGGTAAGAGACAGATTCCCTCAGGAGATGGTGGAGAACATAGACTCTATAAAAGATGGACGACAGCACCGTACAAGTGAAACCAAAGCAGATGGAGCTCCCCCTGCTGACTGCTCTTTATCTTCTACTTCAACTGAGCTGCAAACACTGCAAATTAAATCTCATTTCATTTACAAATTACAACACATACAAAACTCAGCTGCACGCCTCCTCACTCACTCCCGCTCCAGAGACCACATCACCCCAGTCCTCCAGAACCTCCATTGGCTTCCCATCCCCTCAAGAATACAGTACAAGATCCTCCTCATCACCAACAAAGCCCTCCATAACCTAGCTCCCTCCTACCTCACCGACCTTCTGCAGCCATACAATCCCTCCTGCAACCTCCGCTCCACCGGTGCCAACCTCCTCACCCCTCTCACCAAACCCAAGCACCGAACCTGGGGGGACAGGGCCTTCTCTGTCGCTGCCCCCACCCTCTGGAACTCTCTCCCCTAACACCTCAGATTCTCTCCCTCACTCACCAAATTCAAATCCGGACTCAAAACCCACCTATTTACAAAGGCTTTTAACCTATAATTGATTGATTTTTGTTTGTTTTGTTTTATTGTTTCTTGTTTTGTTTTATTTTGCTGCCTTGCTTTTCTTTGCTTTTTTTGCACTGTTTTCCTTTGCTTTTCTATTGTATGATTTTATTTTCCTGTAAAGTGTCTTGGAGAATCTTTTAAAGCGCTTTTATAAATAAAATGTATTATTATTATCATTATTTAGTGGGTAATAACCATAGACCATACAAATAATGGACGTAGTATCCGTGGCGTCACCCATCTGTTTCTGAAGAGCTGTTTTGAGGCTTATCGTCGGCTGCATCCATATTGCTGCTGTCGAGCGATTGTGAGGTAAAGAGGCAGGCTTTGAGCATCCTCGCCAACAGCTTCAGTGCTCCCACCTGTCAATCAAGTCAGCTATGACTCTCATTGGAAGACTCGTCATCTCAATATTTTCAAAATTGCTGTGTTAGAAAGAAATTCACCCCCGTACAATGTGTACTGATCGAGAAATGAGCTATCCAGACTACACTTGTCTTTTGTACCTGTAAACATGTTTATTTCTGCTGTGAAGATCGGCTTTTTTGAATTGGTGTGTATGTGGTTTCCGGTACTTCAAGAGCCAGCCTCAAGTGGATCCTAGATGAACTGCAGTTTTTAGCACTTCCACATTGGACTCATATTTTTAGACCGGAGGTTGCTGCTTGGTTATAATGTGGATGAAATCAATAGTGTTGTTCTGGGATTAAGACTGCATTTCCCATGAGCACCATCACCCACCGTGGTAAATATGTCTCTTGCCAAAGCCTTGATTTGTTGTGGAAGCATAAATTTGAATACTTATCTTCTTTTAAATGCTTCTTCTCTTTGTTTGAGACATCTTTTAGCAGGATGCAGAGTGATGAGATTGATCGAAGCTACCTCAAATGATTGAACGTAACATGACTAAACTTTGTACATTTATTCCTGTTTGCTTACAAAAAGCCAGCACACGTACCGGTTTAATGTTACCTGTCACAGCCCCGGTGTCACAATGCGAGCTCCAGTGTCCCATTAAATGTCTGAATAATGTAAACATGCACACGGTTTAACTCTTAAGTCCTCAAAGAGCAGCCGGCATGAACATTAAATCCTGCTCATAGACATTTAGCTCTTTGACCCAGCAAAGCCCTGGTTGTAGAGTTTCTTCGTCTGACACAATACTTCAACAGGAAACGTACGTCTGTTTGATAATCCTGCTCCAGTATCAGCCGTGAGGACAAACCCTTATGTCAAAAGATAATTATATAAAAAAGATAAACTCCTCCTGCTTGATAACTTACTTCTCACAGCCAAACTTTACCAGCAGAGCTCTAAACAGAGACACTTCAGAGTGAGGGATGAATATCGACTCAGTCCAACCCGAGCACAGGCACTAAAACTCAGAACAAAGAAAAACCCAATCTAGT
Organism: Notolabrus celidotus; assembly: GCF_009762535.1. NCBI lineage: Eukaryota > Metazoa > Chordata > Actinopteri > Labriformes > Labridae > Notolabrus > Notolabrus celidotus. Next base: position 4,892,920 of record NC_048274.1, read on the forward strand.
CGCTGATAATCATATTTCAGAATGTAGGTCATGAAGAGATTCAGCATGAGAATGAGACAATTTCAACATCAGTTAAAACTCCTCACTGTGACTTTAATGTGTAGTGAAAGAGACAGAGTCGATCAAAATGAAGCTGTGTGCCGCACAGATCTGCACCCCAGACAGACACGCAGCAGCCCTGCAGACTGACGCTGCTCCACAGTCCCCTCAGTGTTTTGACACACTCTCAATCCACAGCCTAAAGGTGACAGACTGACTCAGTGACAGCTGGAAAACACCTCAGGCCTGCTCGTCTGTGCAAAGTGACTTCATGAGCAGCAGTCAGTTTGTTACCGAGCCGCCTGTTTCTCAGACGTCTATCAAGTGTCGGATATCAGAGCTTAGACCACCACAAATAAATACTGAAACGCTGCACCGTAACCACACACTGCTTCCACTGCTGGTAGGCTGTGTGTTTGTGTGTGTGTGTGTGTTTGTGTGTGTGTCTTTCCCTGGAGAAGAGGCAGATTTATAAGAGTCATTTACGTCTTGAGGAGGCCACAGCTGTTTTAGAGTCAAAGCGATGTAATTATCTCAGTGAAGAGGACATCATTCAGAGCCAGCGGAGGAGTGTGTGTGTGTGTGTGTGTGTGTGTGTGTGTGTGTGTGTGTGTGTGTGTGTGTGTGTGTGCGTGAGTGCGTGTGTCTGCTTGATTGACGTCAGTGTAATGGGGAGGAGGGGGGTTTGTTGACGTCAGTGAGGTGCTGGGGTACCATTGGTGAAACTGAGGCACACTCTGTAAATCTCTGGTTGTTTACGGTCATAATAAACATGTCAGACTGTTTGAATGTGTTCATGATAATCAGAAATGTGTTTGTGCTTAAAGATTAAAAATGGATGTTACATTCTCCTCTGAAGGAGTGCTTTTCTATCAGGGTTTAATCCATTTTATAGATTAATTCACATTTGTGATTTAGGATGTTCTTAAAAATAGAAAATCTACATTTACTCTTAAAATTCCTCCACTGCTCCCCCTGGGCTCCTGTGGTAGTCCCCCTCAATTACTTCCTACAGAGACACAAACAACAACAACAACATGGCTGCCAGAGTTAATGAAGAGATTGTTCCCAAAAAAGGTACATCAGCCTCGTCAGTCGTTTGGAACTGGTTCAGTTTTGCGACGTCAGACTTTGAACAAACAGTCTGCTGCAAAGTTTGTCTAAAGGCTGTAGCAGCTAAAGGGAAGACACAACCAATTTATTTCAGCATCTTAAACAGAGGCGTGCATCCGAGTGGGAGAGCGTCTCACTACGAGACCGCTACAGCCCTCAGACACCTGTTTAAGAGCAGCCAACATGAGCAGAATCATTACCCCACCACATCATGAAAGAAAGGAACACAGGGGAAAGCTGTTACTGATGCAGTCACGCTGCACATCACTATACAGCTGGTGAACTGCTCGGGTGGCGCTGGTTGATGGCAGCCTCCACACACTGACATCTCTCCTATGTGCATGTCCATGGCATTTTTGTGCATGATTGTATGCATATCAAACTATGTTTGTGTAGAATGATCAAAAAAGAACACAAGTGAAAAATGGAATTTCCCCCATGGAGATGAATAAGGTACGTTTACCTTTACAGTGCATGGAAAAGCCTGGGTTTTATCCATATCATACATGCTACCAACAGCAAGTGTTTTGCTGGGGTTGCTCTACCTCATCTATACAACTGTGCATGTGTAAAGATCACCAGGGAGCTGAATGGGATGTGTTTTTATCCAACTACAAAAGACACTTGGTGGAGTCCAACCATGCAGCCTTACACGAGTTTGATGGTGCATTTTATCAACAACAATTAAGCTCTGCAAAGTGTCTGCCTCCAAACAGTTTACCTGAGAGGCTGAGAACTAGCTTTGAGTCATTTCTTTGTTATGTTTAGGGTTTTTTTTTTAAGAATTAAAAGAAAAATTGATTCAAATCGTAAATCCAGTTTGTTGTGAAAAAATCTGGGATTTTGTTTTTAGGCCATATCGACCAGCCTTACAATCTGTTCCTCAATCAAACCTCCAATAGTCTGTTCATATTTACATTTCTTAAAGTATGTTATTGTGAAGCAGCTGGATACTTCATTCAGACAGGTAACCCCTGCATATCTATTGTTTAGAATTCAATTCCAGCATTTAAATACCTTATTTTGACAACCCTGTCCTTTTATGTAGCTTTCTTTCTCACGAATATGATCATTCAAAAGGTAGAATTTTTTTTGATGATCCACAAATTCAGAAAACAGGATGAAATCCAAATACAATGACTATTATGATGCATATTCAAGTTGATTCTGATCTGAAAAAATCAGTCAAAATCAACGAATATCCACCTTATTTAGAATAAGCTGCTTATTACATATTCACAGTTTCACACACATCAGAGTGTCTGTATTTGTGTGTCTGTGTTTGTTTCCTCTTTGACACATATTGGTTAAATAACAATAATAACATGAGTAATGAAACTCTGTTAGCACAGTGTAAATGTGCATGACTGTACAACTTGGACAGATTTAACTGGGTCACCAGACTCGTCATCCAAACATCTGATGTCCAAACTGTGAGAGGAGTAAATACAAGTTTACAACAAGACGTCTGTGCTGTTATAGCTGAATGTATTATTTTATTTTTAAGTAACTTATGTGCGAGTACACTTTTGAGAACAAATGAGCAGATTATGATATCAGATTGTATTTTTGCAGCTTTAAAATGTCAGAAAATAAACAAAAATGATGATTGAAAGTTCCCAAAGCTCATCAAACTGCGTCCTTATCCAACCAACAGTCAAACATCCGTATCTTTATTCAAAGTCAGACTGTGTACGACAGCGAGGAGCAGCAAATCCTCACATTTAAGGCGCTGAAACTTTAACCAAGCTGTCACTTTTGCTTGAAAAATTACACACGCAATTTCACATTTATCTAAATAGTCAGGCCAAAATAACAAACAAGTTTCACTAAAGGGGGCTTCACCATGCTGTAAGCTCTCAACATGGTTTGTCCTCAGGCCCTCCATTCAGATCAGAAGCCAAAACATAAACTTTAACAAGGGAAGAAAATGGAAGAAAAACCCAGGAGGAGCACCGGAGGAGGTTTTCCTCTTCCAGGCGAGCACACACACAATAGATGAATCATGACAGGCGTGTAATTTGTTTGCTTGTTCTTGTTTCTACCAGCTGAGGAACACTGTTAAAATCCAGCTCATTGTGTCCCAGCTGAGAGGGAGATCATTACTCATGCTTTTTATTTATTTACATGTGATCAAAAACGCTGCAGACAAGCGTTTGACTACGTCCTGGAGAAAGTCTGGAGGAACAAACACATTAAATCTATATCTTAGTTATTGTGATTCAGTTCAGAGCGCTGCATGGTGCCATCAACAGAAGGAGTCCAAAGTTTGATGATTAAAAGTTGATTTTTAAGATTGCAGCTCATTGAAATCACTAAAAAAGCAGCATGAAATTTTTTTCTGTGAATTTTATTTTTATAATGAAAACTTGCTGGAAGGGATGAGCTGCATGGGCCGGAGGGAGCCTCTAAATGTCCATCTGGATTCAACTTACAAACAAGTTTAAAGTTACATTTATTGATAGCAAGCTGTTTTCTTATGTCACGGTGAAAAATAAAATGTGTAAAAATAATAAAACAAGATATGATGATTCACTGGAATGTATTAAAACTGAAACAATTCACAACAAAATAAGTAAGTCTCCAGGATGAGGCGTTCAAGAGATGTTAAAGATGTTCTAAATTCCTAAAGCTGTTCAAAGGAAGTTGGGGGCGCTGGTGGCCTAGCGGTCTAAGCGCCCCACGTATCGAGGCTATAGTCCTCATCGCAGCGGTCGCCGGTTTGACTCCCGGCCGGTCGACCATCTGCTGCATGTCTTCCCCCACTCTCTACTCCCCACATTTCCTGTCTTTCTTCAGCTGCCCCCCCCCCCCCCAAATTAAAAGCAAAATAAAAAGGGAAGTTGAAATTCTCTTAAAAAAATCACCCCCAAAACAGTCTTATCATTGCTAAACATCACAAAGTTTGGTGCCAGTACTGGTTACACATCGCTCTGGTTGAGTGGTTATAAATATTTGTTGTAGATCAAAATACTGACAAAGTACACTGCACTGTCCGTCATCTGTGCTAGTTTACATCAGGGTAGTGTAGCCACTAAGCAGAGCTGCAGCCTCGGCTGGTTGCAGGAGGCTGCACTTCAGCATAGACACAGCTTCTGACTGCCTACAATAAAAAGGTTTGAAATTAGTTTAGCTAACTAGTAACTCTGGTGCTGACTTGCGAGGATGACCTTTAACCATTTAGTTGACTGAACAGACACATCCCCCAAAACAGACACATGATGGTTCCCTCTGAATATTCTAGACTTAAGGGGCTCAATATTTGTATCATTGAGGAGGTGAATACGGTGACGTACTTGTTGACGCACTTGCAGGAAATTGGGTGATGGGGCAAAATTGCATTGCTGTGAAAAATGGGCGTGGATTGATTGAATGCAAAGTACTTTGACAAACAAAGGACAAACAGGGTCCCACAGGAGAGACTTCACAGTGAAGCAGTAACGAAGGAAAAAATGTGAGCATATTCAAACTATGTCCACATATCAACACCAACAAACAGTACAATTATTTGGATGATATTTGCATAGTCTGATATCAGCAAAGCCAACACTATTCATCCCTTATTAAATTTCAGTTTGGGGAATATATTCAGACATACTCAACGCTTGTTTTTGCAGATTTGCACATGATAAAAGACAAGACCTAAAATAATGGTACTAGAGGTGGTTGGTTGACTAAACATCCTGCACAGCTGCACACAAGCACTGAAGGCCTAACCAAAAACTAACACCAGAGCAATGCAAACAAACACAACAGCCAAACTACTGTAATATGATTTTATAGTCATTCAAGAAAGGTTAAGAAGTCATCTCCATGTTTAGACTGGAGCAGTGAGTAAAACTTCATTTAGTTAGTCTGCAAAAATGAGCCCACCTGTGTGAACCTGTCGCTGTGTTTATGTGCTGCTGTTCACTGACCTGCTGCACTTGATGCTTTTGCTAATCTGTCATCACTTCAGAGGTCAGATGGCAATAAAGAAAAGTAGAAAACGGATGACACTTTTTTATTTGCATGCTTTTATTTAAGATGTAGGGATCTCTACCTCCACTTAAACTATCGGCATCAGGTGGACACTTTATCAAGGCAGCTGAAGACATCACAACTACAACTGAGCACAGAAACATTGAAGCAAGTAAAAACTACTCATAAAAAAAACCCCACAGGTTTATCTAACAGTATCAGACCTACAAATGAAACAATTCATGATATAGATGACATGTATTAAAATGACCTGTTTGCTAAGATGGCTTGTAATGTCTAAAAAAGTCTATAAAACCTTGATCTACAGTATGTGGTGCATAAATATATCTGGGATTTGAGCTCTCAGAGTGCTCTTCAGATTGCTTTCATGTTTCTTTTCCTATCGTTGTAAAGCTCTCTGGGATCTCTGGTCGTCTCAGGTGCTGTAAACCTGATCACTGGATGGTGTGTGCAGATAACTGAACAAATAGCATCATAACACAATATGAAATCACATGAGCCTGCGTAAAGAGCCAAGCCTGGTCTGACAGTCTGCCGTCTGAGGAGCTCTCTGGCTGAGCTCCAAAACCACACAACTCAATGAGGAGCACATTTGTTTTCTGTTGATCGATTGATAAACATTAACTGTGTGAGATTTATGTCCAGTTAAATTTAGAAACAGCCCACTCACATTCACATCCAAACAAAGAATGATGCATACGGGTGCACTGGATGTCTAAAGAGAGGGTGAAGAGAGGAGAAAAGGTTTTGTGTGTTCGTGTTTATCTCAAAGACACAAAAGCAGGAAGAGTTCCAGCTTCTAACATCACCCAAGAGTCATGTGACAGCTGGATGACTGCACACACACACTCTTACACACTCACACTCGATGACTTTGCACCTCACTCTGGTTGATAATTACTTCACTGAGGTTGCAGTGAGCAGCTGCTCTGTGCAGAGGTGGAAAACCTCAGACAACATCAAACCTTCCACTTCAAAATTTCAACAAAGGCGAGGTCGCAGGCTGTACATTAGGAGTACAGTTTCTGCTCTTACATGAGACTTTCACATGTGCGGAGGTAAATTTAACCACCTTTATAGTAATATTAACACATTTAATTAAACAAACCTACAGGGAAACTTAGAGAGGAAGCCAACCTTCACACCTGAGAGGCTGTGACCTGAGAATATTTGGTAATTTTGCATCTTTAATGAGCTTAAAAATGAATAAATTATCAGATATGTTGCCAATTAATGATCTTTAACCATCGACTGAGTGATGATTGTATGTATTCCTGCAGCATTTCCATCGTCATGCAGGAATAACAATTTAAAGAGAATCTAATTCTGCTGAATTAATTTAAAAATGTGAAAATCTTAAAGTAATGAAGTAGATTTGCAGCATGAACAGCTGCTTCTAATTTTAATGTAATGTTTGCAGTCTCTGGATATTTTTTCCTCACACTTGGCATATTAAATGTTGCCTTTTTATTTAATGTCCTTTCTTTAATCTTATTTTTGGATTACAATGACGTAAAAAAGCACTTTAAAAGTTCTTTAAAATCTGAGTTTAGTATTCATCAAAATCTTTCAGGGGTGCATGGAGACCACTGAGACTGATGATGCATGACAAACAACCTTAAATGCTAAAACTAAAATACACTGCTCAAAAAAATAAAGGGAACACTTAAAAATTACAATGTAACTCCAAATCAATCACACTTCTGTATCAACCTACACGTGGAACGTGGAGGCCACACACACTATGGAGCATCATTTTGAATTGTCTTGAGGAATTTCTAGAAGTTAGATCAGCCTGTGATCTGATTTTCCACATTGATTTTGAGTATGATTCTGAATCCAGACCTCCATGGGTTAATGATTTTGATTTCCATTGATCATTTTTATGTTATTTGGTTCTCAACACATTACACTTTGTAATGAATAAAGATTTTCAACTGGAATATTTCATTAATTGTGACCTAGGATGGGTTGTTTAAGTGTTCCCTTTATTTTTTTGAGCAGTGTATATATAAATGTGCATGGTGATGCATTTTTATTTTTATTTGACAAAGTTTTTATCCTCGTGTGAAACTGTATTTTGCAAAGTACGTTAGCTGTGACATTAAATCGTGAGACGCCTCAAAAGCTGTTAATATTCAGAGAAACTGTTTCACATCTTTAAATTCCCCCTAAACTTATCTTCAGAATAAATGTGATATGTGTCACACTGGAATAAAATCAGGACTCCATGGTGGATTCCTCTGTGCTTTAAAGCAGGTTTCTATGGTGTCAATTTAAAGGGAGTCTAATTCTGCTGAATTAATTGATTTGCAAGCATGAACAGCTGCTTCTAATTTTAATGTAACCTTTGTAGTCTATTTTTTTCCTCACACTTGGCAAGTGTAATGTTGTTTTTTATTGAATTTCCTTTCTTTAATCTTATTTTTGGACAAACAATGACGTAAAAAAGCACTTTATAATTAGTACACATTAAAACAATTTGAATGTTGTATTCATTAGATCTTTCAGGGGTGAATGGAGACCACTGAGACTGATGATGCATGACAAACATCCTACATTTATACAACTAAAAACATATATATGTGCATGGTGATACATTTTGATTTTGAGAAAGTTTTTATCCTCTTTTCAAAGTACTTCAGCTGTGATATTAAATTGTGAGACACCTGAAAAGCTTCGAACAGCTATTATTTAGAGAAAGTGTGTCTGTGGTACCCACATCTTCAAATTCCCCCTAAACTTATCTTCAGAATAAATGTGATGTGTGTCACACTGGAATAAAATCAGGACCACATTGTGGAGTCCTCTGTGCTTTAAATAAATCAGGTGTCTGTGGAGACTGATGCAGGTGCAGCCCTCCATCAGCTGTTCCCCTCTGCATCAGGATCTCTCTGACAGCCGGTGAGGACCTGAACCACCAGGGCGACACACCCAGCAGACTCCCATCACCTGCAGGGACCGCTGTGAACCGTGCAGCCCGGCTGGTCGTCTCTTACCTCTCTGCGGTCCTGCAGACACTCCAGCACGGCCAGGTTGTTTGTCCAGGTGTGTTTAGGGCAGAGGCGGGTCAGGTCCTCTCGGCAGGCCTCCTCCTCCGACAGTTTCCAGCCGGTCGCCCTTCGAGGCTGAGAGGCCCCAGCGGCGGCAGCAGCAGCAGCGGCGGCAGGTGCATCCTTCACCGGGGGATCGGCGGCTCTGAGGAGGGGCGGGTTGGGAGGCTCGGCCGGGCCGCTGGCTGCCTTCGAGCCGACCATGGAGCCGAAGCCGCAGAGACACACGGACGACAACAGCAGCAGGAGCAGCTGAGAGCGACTGTACGCCGCCATCTTCACACTGCTGTCAAGCTGTCTTAATGACACTGCACTCTCACTTCCGGTCAGAGAGTTCATAATAAAAGCTTTCAAGGACCGAACAAATAAATCACTTCCGGTCGATTTATGAACAGTAACAACTTTATGAAGGAGGTTTAACATTTTACACTTTTAAAAAAACGATTTTTAATTTTTTATGTAGGTTTAATTCGACCTATTACTACGGTGGCCCTGAAGGGCAAAACAAATTTACAAAAGATGAAACAAATTTACATTTTGGAAAACATTTTTACATTTTATAAAACAAAATTAAATTTTATAAAACAAAATTACATACGCAAAACACTTTTACCAAGGCCAAAACAAATTTACATTTAAGAAAACAATTTTACAAAAGATGAAACACTTATACCATTTCTGAAACAAATTAACATTTCATTTTTACGGAAAGGGAATGTACCAAACACCGGAAGTGATCAGGAAGTGATCAAGTGAGGGGTCATTTAGTTTGTTTTGATGGAGAGAAAACAAACAGAGATGGAAATGGTTTACATATTAGGACATCCTCGGGTCTCAGAGTGAGGTGTTAGACCTCAGATGAAAAAGCATCATATCTCTGCAAAACCTTCATCATGTGTCAGAATTCAGATGAAACGGCCTCAGACCACATAGCCTCAGGCTAAACGGAGTCAGGCTAAAAGGTAAAAGTGTTCCGTTGTTTGTAAAATTGCCTTCAACTTTGTAAAAGTGTTTCATCTTTTGTAAAATTGTTTTCTTAAATGTAAATTTGTTTTGGCCTTGGTAAAAGTGTTTTGCTGATGTAATTTTGTTTTATAAAATGTAAAAATGTTTTCCAAAATGTAAATTTGTCTCCAACTTTGTAAAAGTGTTTCATCTTTTGTAAATTAGTTTTGTTCTTCAGGGCCCCCGTGTATTTAAGATTTGTTTGGTTCAAAAATCAGTCTTTGAAACAGGAAGTAGCAGAAGTTATAAAAAACATGCAGCCAAACATAAGCAGAATGCTAATTTTGCTGACAATAATATATCAAAATAAATATGAAATAAGATAAACATAATTGTATCATGAACTAATAAAAGTTTTCACTTGCAGCATCTTTGATTTTGTTTATCTTTAGAGGGTAATATTACCAGATTATCTTCTTCTAATTAATTGCTGCCTTTATGAGAATATTAAATACCTTTCTTTAGGAGCAAGTTTGCAGGTGCAAGGCTGGCTATCAATGACTGAAAAGCTCCAACGTGTGTAGCACCAATTGAAACCCTCTGAACATAGGGGATAACAATGTGGTAAGTAAAAAACAATAATCAAAAAAATTTAAATATGCATTTGAATAATTATCAATATGGCTATTATTTTCAAACATATCATTTTCCCTGGTATCTGTTTGAATGTTTTTTAGGGGCCATCACAGCAGATTGCTGTTCACCAATGAGTCTGGCTCCTCTCAAGGTTTCTGTCTAAGAGAGAGTTTTCTGCATCTGTTGCAAAGAGCTTACTCATGGCAGATCAATGTTCAGTCTCCCTTAATAACATAATGAGTACAGTCTGGACCTACTCTGTCTTAAAAGCATCATGAGGTTACTTTTGTCAGGATTTAGAGTATTTTAAGTAATATTAATTGATTTATTGATTCATTAGTTTGGTTCTTATTTTGTGCATGACTGTGTTTGTGTGTGTGTGTCCCTCCCACAGTGTTTGAGCAGCTGATAGGAACCAGTAGGAGCAATAAATCCTCCCAGTTGAGAGCTGACAGCTGCTGGGAGGCTTTTTCTGGTTCATTAACAACACATCCATCCTGCTCCCTCTCTTAGTTATAACTCTCATTTTAAAGGTGTTCTACTTTTGTGGTGGTTTGGGGGTAAGAGCTCTCTGTGGACTCAGAGGAAAAAACTAAATGTGTTGAAAACAATTTATGAGTAATGCAACATCATATCTGTCACAGGGAGTGTTTACATGTTTTGTGCTTCTTGAACAACCCTTTATTTACCCCCATTATGTTTTATGGCAGCAGAAGTTGCCGCATATTGTGACTGATGACCAACAAAGAAATGTAGAAGTGACAAAACCTGTAAAAGTGTGTCAGCATTTCAATGATGAACCTTTTTCATCACCTTTTATTGTGACTTATGTTAACTCCAAACAGTTTTTTCATCATTATATCAGCAACATTTTAAGCATACTTAAGAATAATACTTTCTTTACATACATCACAACTTGATTGACTCTTAAAACTTTATAACATCTGATTCTTTGAAAGTAAAGATGCATTGCGATGGTCTTACACTCTTATGTCAGACACTATTGAGCAGAATGTCTTTGTTACAGTCCAGCTGTAACTGAGGCTCCTTACAGTCCTTGAATAAGTGGGAATGAAACAACCCAGCAGATGAGAGGAGACGTCAGCTGCTACAGACCTACAGCTGAGCTGAGTCGGAGGAAACCAAGGACAGCAGAAAAATCCCTCCACACCTTAACTGATCCTCTGTTGAATATTTATGAAGATCTGCTGTTTGCTGGTTTTATGTTCACTACAAATATCACAGATATTTCTTTGCAAATATCAGAGTCTGTCTCCTGATGGCAGAACTCAGTGACTTAATGCCCTCGGTTTTCTTGCTGGATTTCTGCAAACGCTGCATTCTTAAAGCCACTTATGCACGTCCTTTGTAGGAATGTTAGGGATGATGATAATTTACAGTTTCCTCCAGCCAATGCATCCACCTCTTATCTTAACATAAAGTTTAATCTCAAAGAGACTCTATCTTATCAACATAGTTTTAAAGAGTTATTACTCAAACAAGAGAAAACAGGGCCTTTGTGGGCAGAGAAACTCAGAGGATGACTGCTTTGTATGTAAAGGTTCAGTGAATAGAAATGGGAATATTAAGCAGTCAGATTCTGTATTGAAACGCTCCCTCGCTTCTCTCTCCTGTTAGAGAAGCTCCAGAAGTGATGGTGGCCTTTGAGGACAAAAAGCTGCTGTGATGCATGACTAGTACGATCATCCGTTTGTCAAGTTGTTGCCATCAAAGACGTCTGTCAACACAAATGATTTTGTTCACAATGACCACCATCTTCTCCTGCCCTTCTTCTTCTCTTTCTTCTTCTCCATCATCATCAGATTCATCAATAGAAGAAAACGTGTCAAAAGTAATCTGGACTGAATCTTTGAAGAGTCTCACATCGTCCTAAGATGCTCCAAGAAAAATTCCTGAAGGTCTCAGGATCAGCTGCCGCTGCCCACCCTGCTGACTGGAATTCAACCACAGCTTCTGAAGACAACTGCTCCTGACACACACACACACACACACACACACACACACACACACACACACACACACACACACACACACACACACACACACACACACACACACACACACACACACACACACACACACTGAGCCATCACCTATAAAGAGACCAGAAAGCTGTTGGTGTTTCCATTCTTCTCTGATCTGCAGGACTCAGCTGCTGTCAGGATGGCAGAGTAAGTCCTCATCTGAACTGTGCAGACTCCTGAAAATGCAAAACTTTAAGATTCACTGTCAACAGTTTTTGCCTCTCTCCCTTTTCGGAGGGATTAATCTCACAGGATAACTCTTAATACTTTTCCTCTTCTGTTTCTTTAAAGGAAAAAGATGTCAACGAACCGGAGGAATCAGCTCAAGGTAGAGTAAAATGGAGCTGATGAAGGCCCAACTTTTTTTTAACTTAAGTCTTTTTAAGTCGTGTTTGAAAACTGAACTGAAATAGCAACACCACCCAAAATGAAGGAATCTGAAGAGGAAGAAGTAACTGGTTAAAATCAAGAAATTCAAAATCTTAAGTTGAACATATACAAAGATTTTGTACTGATCTTTGGGAGTGGTTCCAACTTTTTTATTGCCCTGTGATCTCTCAAAAACTAAAGCAATGCTGAATTTATTAACATAACTCACATTAATTAAAGAAAAGAAAAGGTTTCTTACTCTTCTATTACGGTAAATTGACTTGGGACGAGCATCAGAATCAGAAGTCTTTAAATTTGTCTGTTGCAGTTTCTCTTATACACATGTAGCCATAAAAATGAAATATTAAATGTCTTATTTATGCCATTTTTGACATCCCTAACTTGTGTTTTTGGAGCCAGAAGTGACAATATTTGGATGACAGCATGCACAGGCATAACTATAAATCCTTTCTGGTTGAAATTCGCATCCTGAAGTGTGCCCTTCCTTGTTATCTCCCACCAAACATTTGACCATTATGAAGAAAGTAAACTGTACTGGGCTTAAAAAGACCTGCCACTTGTGACTGAGACTATGGCACACAAATAAAATGCTTAGCAAGGTAATAAACAAACTAAGAAGTCAGCTAATTTTCCCATAGACCTCAATACAAGCTCACTTCCTTTTTGTAACCAGCGCAGTAAAATCAAGATTTCCATCTTTGCAACATTGGCCTCACTTATTCAAACCAGGCATCCTTAAGACCTCATAGTTAACCTTGCAGATCCTTTGTCAACCTCTACTCCAGACCCCCAGGTTTGAACGCTCTGGTCTTACAGGTGTTTTTTGTCTCTAACCCTTAAATTTGGATCATGCTCTCTTAAAGTTGATGTAACATAATCCCCATAATTTCCCTGTGATCAATACCGCGTTATGTAAAAATCTATCTGTTGTGTATTATTGAACGATCCTGACCTTTCCTCTATAAATATGAGGAATGGACTGCTCCTCCACGGATGACTCCATGAGTTTCCCTCTAGTTTCACCCTCAGGTTAAAATGTCACCACTGACACATTACAGTATTGTGGTGAGTCATCCTCCTCCTCTCTCACCCTTCTTCTCCAAAAGAAGTTTCTGCTACTCTTCTCCATTTAACATTATATAAAGTGAATATCTTTGATTTCTATTTTAGAAATTTGGAGAAGCAGAAAACTGTGATGCATATTTTAATATTCTCTGACTGAACAATGAATCTGTTCATCATCATTAAACATAATGACCAGCTGCAGTCCTGTCAAACATATTTCACACTTAGTTGCAAGAGACTGCTGGGAAATCTGCTCAGTGCCTCCTTGTTCCAATGTTTTAATGAGTGTGTCACCACACTTAAAATAAAATCAATAAAAGTAGTCCTCTGGCTTGTTTGAAAATACCAGATTTTTTTAGATCGTTTAGAATAATTCATATTTTTCTTTGAATTACAAGGGTGTTCTCAAAACCCGGCAGTATTTCTGCAGATAGCATCGGAAAAACCACAAATATCCCACAAATATTTATGGAGAGAACAAAGAAGAACAAGAGCACCATTTATTTAAAAAGTGAGACAAGAAACAAACAAATAATGTCACAATAAAATATATTAAAACAATATTTCCAAATAAACGCCAGGTTTTTATATGTTCTGTTTCAAAGATAGCAAACAGGATGAAAAAAATCCCACAGTCATTGATGAAGAACTTCTCTCCTCTTCCTCTCAGAGCTTGCTGCTGCAGATCGGGGAGTCGATGCTGGAGGAGGAGGCTCGTGAAGCAGAGCAGGAGAAGGAGATGTACATGAAGGAGAGCTGCCCTGCTCTCTCCATCCCAAGCTGCATGCAGGAGCTGCAGGTACCTCACCTACTGGGTGTTTGGGTCATATGAAAGCCCACATTTTCAGTACCCAATGGTTAGTCATAAATTAAGATAAAAGGTGAAACATGTTTTTAAAAGTTATAACCATGAGACAGATGTCAAAAAAAGTTGTTGAGAAATTGAAAAATCAGTGTTATGTGATCCTGAGATCTGAGAAAAGTCAAAACAGTTAAATGAAAATTCTGAAAAAATATGTAAAATGTAAAAATAACTAAAATCATGAAATTAAACAATCAAAGGTAAAATGTATATACGACTATAATTATGAAAGTCAAACTAAGAAGGCAAAATATCAAATGAATGCAGCTTTAACTTCAATCTCTTGATTCTGACAGTCTTGTGGTGTTACAGGCTTTGTTCATGAGGAAAACAGAAATGGAGACGACAAAAACTCTGCTTTGTGACACTGATTGTTACGGAAACACATCCCATGCTTATGGTTATAGAACAGCATTACGAGAGCTCACCCTGCATCTCTCTTTGTTCCCATTTATTATAATAACAGGAGCTGTGCAGAAAAATTCACAAGCAGATTGATCTGGTGGACGAGGAGCGATACGACATGGAGATTAAGATGAATACGTCTAAGAAAGAGGTGTGTGTTTTATGCATGTGTCTTTACAGCAAAAGTGTTACTTTACATCAATCAGAAGCTTTTACAAAACAGATCTGAACCAAAGACTCCACCTTTGTTGTGCATTTTTTCAGAAACAAAGCAGTTTGGACTCATCTTGAATAAAAGCCATGGCACTGAAGCAGACTACAGATTTTTAGATACACACACAAACACACCTGAGTAACTGTGTTTTCCCTCAGGCTGACAACCTAAAGCTAATGGTTCAGGATCTTAAGGGGAAGTTTAAGAAGCCGGCCCTGAAGAAGGTGCGGATGTCTGCTGATGCCATGCTGGCTGCTCTGCTGGGCTCCAAACACAAAACGTCCATGGACCTGAGAGCCAACCTGAAGCAGGTCAAAAAAGAGGTCAAAGAGGAGGTGGGTGCTTCAGATTTTATATATATAACAAACACTATATGTTCTGAGTTGAATCTGACTGCTTTCTCTTCCTGTGTTTCTGTGCCAGGAGATGAATTCTGGCGACTGGAGGAAGAACATCGAGGACAAGGCCGGTATGGACGGCAGGAAGAAGATGTTTGAAACAGAGGCTTAAAACATGTCCATCATTCATTTTTGTGTATTATGTGAGTTTGCTTTGTTTGAAATTTGTAAAAACTATAAAAGAATAAATGATGTGTTGTTTTGTGTGTTTCATGCCACTGATTACCAAAACCATGAGATACAAATGTTGTGTCACTGAACACAGACTACAAGTTCTCTAACGAACATGGGTAATTGGTAAATCATAATGAACAATACAATTAAAAAAAGGGACAAAGGACAGATTCAAGAAGCTCCTTTAGGCCTTACATTAGTAACAAGCCTCTTGTGATTCAATCTTATTATTATTAATAAAAGTTACAGCAGTAGATTTTGAAAAGGGGAACAGCTTCACTTACATTTCTTTGCTTTCAGAGTTCAGGATGGATGCGTTGATGTGGTGGGTATTTTTTCATGCTCATCAAGCTGCTCCAGGCTTTTAATGTGTCAACTGGTTTACTGCATAATTTAGAAACAAATGTGTTTGGGAATATCAAATCTCCGAAGCACAGCAGCATGATATTAAAAGTCTAAAGCTGAGTACTGACATGCAATATTTAGGCCATGTCTGAAAGTGGATCTCTTTACCTCAGCCAACATTAAGGCCTCATGTGGGTTTAAATGCGTTCAAAGAAGGTTTAATTCAATGAATAACGGAGCATTATCAAATTTTATTCAGAGCGCAGAAGCAAAAATGGCTTTTTAAGAGGCCAGTAGCTCATTTTGAAGTTGACATTGCTTACTAAAAAATAAATACATAAAGGAATAATGATAAAAAAAAAGCTGCTTAAAGCTCCTGTGAGGAATTTTCTGTTTGTGTTGATTTTGGTGCCCCCCTGTGGACAAAGTGTTCTTAGCTAATTTTGTCATGTACATGTGTAATGAGTGTTTCTTGTAAAAATATATTTTTATATAAATTCCATCCTGCTGTTTTTTTAACACTAAGGTGTATCATTCATTGAGATTCTAGGCCAAGAAAAATGTAAAAAGAAGCTGTATCAGCAGTGTGCAGCTATTAACACGGTCTGGCACCTACCCCCATTAGCTGGTAGTTTAAGACATTAGAAATAACTACATAGAAATAGTAAGTCTTTTTTTTAATAGTCTTGTTTGTTTTTTTAGGCCACAAGGAATCATCAGTATGAATCTCAGTTTTTTTCAAAACCAGCTAAAAACTCTTCACAGG
This sequence comes from Notolabrus celidotus, assembly GCF_009762535.1. NCBI lineage: Eukaryota > Metazoa > Chordata > Actinopteri > Labriformes > Labridae > Notolabrus > Notolabrus celidotus. The sequence goes on from NC_048274.1 coordinate 4,909,351, forward strand.
AGCTTTAAAATGCAGGATAGTACAAAAACTGTAGAAGAGCAGAAGAAAAAGAAGCTTTCCTTGCTGTGTAATATGAGAACCCCTGCTTTTATTTTGAGTTATCTTGTCTTTGGTATGAAAACAGAAAACAGATCAATAACTCATCAGAGCTTGGTGCCGTTTATAAAACCTTTTGTTTGTGTGTAAGATTACCTCACAAACAGAGTACTGGAGTCACTGTTATAAATGTGGTCAGCCTAATTGTACACCTTGCAAACCAGACACTTTGTTCATATGATGACATCTCGTTTGGAAGATGAATTTGATTTTTTTTTCCAGATCAAAGATGTAGATGCTCTTCTTTACTCTGTAAAAACATCACAAAACAGCAGCAAACAACAAAAAACACTTCAAATGTACAAATCTGATCTGTGCATATCCATTCAAACTTCTGCTACAAATGTATATACATGTAATTGCACAGAGCTAGCCTAGGCCCTTGCTAGTTGGAGTGTGAACCTTATGAGGTTAGGATTTTAACCTTCAGCTAAAGGGGATAGATAATAGGTTTAAAAAAAACTATTTTGTTTAGATTAGAGAACTTTATTAATCCCCTTTGAGGGAAACTCATGTGCCACAAGCGTATGTTCACAGAATCAACAAACAATAAACAATACAGTCACAAAGCATGAAAAATATATAAATAACACAGTCACACCATTTGATGCATAATTAACAGCCATGAGTCAGATCCATAACTATGTTTATGAAATAGCCTATACACTTCTAGATTACACATGTTTAAATTCCATGTAATGAAAAAAATAAAGAAATAAAATAAATACAATAAATATCTACATACAGTAAAGTAATACTTTGCTGTTCTGTTGTTTGCTCTTTGGTAGATTTTAAGTATTTTTCAATATGTTCAGATTGTCCACTTTTCTTTTTTTAAATAAAGTTTTATTTATTTGAGACTTCTTTCCTCTGGTCACGTGAGAGCATGTGACGTCACGAGAGACCGTATGATACACTGGAGGAAGTAAAGAAAAGAATCCATCAGAGACAACAGACAGGGACAGTTTATAATAAAGAAACAGATATAAATCAGTAAGTCTCTTTAGACGGATAAGGACGAGGAGCTCCAGGTCTCTGCTGGCCGCTGATCTCCACACGAAGAGACAAAATGACGGCGGCGGTGTTCTTCGGCTGCACCTTCATCGCGTTCGGCCCAGCCGTCGCGCTGTTCCTGTTTACCATCGCTCGGGAGCCGCTCAGGGTCATTTTCCTCATAGCAGGGTGAGAGTCCATTCATATTAATGAAAGAGATATATTAATAAGCTTTAAAGATTAATAGTTTCTGTATAGTCGTGTTAAATGTGATGAAACTCAGTGTTTACTACCGTTAGCTTGCTAGCTTACTTACAGCTATGTTAGTTAGCTTTAGCTAGCTAACTGTGACTCGTCCTGGTTAGTTTGTTTTTATTAAACCTTCATACAAACTTATTCATCAGATTTTCAGACCTGTTCTAACATACACACACTAACCTCTGAAACATCAACAACTCACACACACAGCATCTCAACCAGGGGCTCTGTTCTCTTCCTGATGGACCAGAGACAGACTCCTCATGCTGCAAACTCTACAAACTATTTTAAGGATATTTTATTATGGGTGTATATATATTTATATTTTGTAATGCTCAGACCCAAAGTGAGGTTTACAGGTATTTTAAAGGCATTAAAAAGTGATGTCCAGAAAAGGCCATGCCCAGTCAGCAGCACTGAGTTTTGGTTTTGAAGTCCAACACTGTTAACCCTCCTGTTACCCTCAAATGTACAAACATCTTTTATCCTTGGGGTCAATTTGACCCCTGCAATTTAAACCTCCAGAAACTGATCGTTACCCAGGTTTATATTTCAGGTACTTTATGTTTTTTTAGGATATAAAAATGCATGTTATAGTGACCTCAATATCATCCAAAACAACTAAAACAAATGTGTAAAATGTTGAAGTTTCTTATGTTTTATACAGCTACAACAGCCTGGGGTCAAATTGACCCCAAGGAACATCAATCAATCAATCTTTATTTATATAGCACCAAATCACAAAAAACGTTATCTCAAGATGCTTTTACAAACAGAGCAGGTCTAGACCGCTATATGTCCAATTATGAACAGAGACCCAACACCATGACAGGGTAAGACTCAGTCTTACCCCACCTTAATCCATCATGAGCATCACACCTCGCAGTATTTAGCTAGTTACAGTGGCGAGGACCAACTTCCTTTAACAGGCAGAAACCTCGAGCAGAACCAGACTCATGTTAGGCAGCCATCTGACTCGACTGAGTTGGGTCTGGAAAGAGGGATAGAGGAGAGTAAGAGAGAGAGGGAGCGGTGATAGTGATGAGACGAGTAGTAGAAGGTGTGGTATCAATGGTAATTTTTTTTTACAGGAAATTTGATATTTTCACAGTTGTCCCCAATAAATGAGGAAAAGTCATGAAATATGAAGCCAAAACAAAAAAAGTGAATCATTAATTTAGAGACGTTAAACATTGAATGGGGTCCAATTGACCCCAAGGATAATAGGAGGGTTAAACAAGCAGCATACACTTAGTTTTAAAACTGCTTTAACATAATATAGATTCAGGATTTACATATCTTCTTAACCTCTTGTGTGAGTGTAAAGTTAGCAGTATATTAACTTGTGTTATCAGAGAAAGTAACTGTTAGTAATTGTAGAGTAAAATAAATGAAGCTGCAAAAGTGTTCACCCACTGAGTTTTGGTTTCTGAAATGTGAGGACTTGAAGATTCAAGCATCATTCCTCCATGAAGGGCATTTCAGTTTTGCTTAGTTATAATAATAATAACAACAAAACAAACTGAGAAGCATTGAAATATTAGCTTTCTGAAATGTCAGTGACAGCAGATCTGTTGTAAGCAGCCAGGTCATAAACCAGAGCTTAAATGACTAAGACCTGAGCAGGCAGATTGCTGGGTCACACCCTGTGAAGCGCTCAGAAGATGTCAGATTGCTCGAGGTCGTCTTTGTATTCTTTTTCAAGCGTCTGTGATAATGAATGTGTTTGGTGTTCAGCCTGCTGGTCTCATAAGAAATCTGAATACATCACTTTAGTAATTGAGCCTGATTTTAGACAGATTTCTGAGTGTTTATAGGCAATAAATGGTAAAGAGATATCATACACATACTAATTTGTAGCAATAAAGTAACACAGGATTACATCTCAACCATAGAGGCTGAGCAGTTTACCTGAGGGGTCCTTTGTGTCAGCCAATACTCACATCTGGTCTGTAATATTCTGTTTAACAAAGCTCCTTGTGTTTTTGTATGTTCCTCCCCTCAGAGCGTTCTTCTGGCTGGTGTCTCTGCTGCTGTCCTCTTTGGTGTGGTTCATCTCAGTTCAGATCAGTAACAAGGAGAGTGCAGCACAACAGAAAGGTCTCCTTATCTTCGGAGTGGTGCTCTCCGTCCTGCTGCAGGAAACCTTCCGCTTTGGGTACTACAAGCTGCTGAAGTAAGTCACTGCAGTAAAGGGATGGCTATCAGGTTTCCTTCCTTGCTGTGCAGCTTTGGATGTACATTGTCATATAGATTTTACTGTCAGTGCTGGAAGTCTTTTTGTGACTTCTTCTCAAACTTCAACATATGTAGAGGAGGGAAATGAGGAACATGTTTAAGTAATTCTTACGGCAGAAGCTACCTGATCCACTCAGATCACAAACTTTTAGTGTCACAAGTACATACGACACACTGATTGAACAGAATATATCAAATATATTCTGTAACAGATTTATTACAACGTGAAATTATGAAATATGCACACGTTTGGAAGTCAGTCACGCTCCTGCTGTGGAATAAAAATAACTTCTGTTTATTTGAGGTCTTTCCGCAGCCGTCACACTCTTAGCTCTGTTCCTCCTGTGCACTGTGGGACATCTGTGTCCCTGAACACAACACTGAAAGAAAAAGTGTTCTTAAGTATAAACACAACTTTAAGTGAACTGACTTTCTTCCACTACACAGAAAATCCTACATTCAAAACACTTCATTAACACTGTGTATTCAGGAGTTGAGACATGGTGATGATATTGAACATCAGCAGCCACTAGAGGCCACTAAAGGTTGATTATGTTATCCCCCAGTGAGAGAAACAACCGCTGCCTCAGGTCAAGATGTCTTTGTATGAAACATATAAAGTAGAGCATTACTTCAAAAGGCATCCCATAATGATCACACCCTGAGCACTAGTTCCCCAGACTGTTTGTCTCCTCTTATAACCCAGTTTGTTCCATTTCCCCTCCTTTTTGTCTTTCTGTTAAAGCTCATTGTTGCAGCTCATATCGTCTTTCACTCACTGACACACATATTTCCTATTGATGTGTTTTGTGTACGTGTAACACTTAAGCCATGAACTTCACACTCACATTTATGTAACAGTGTTTTCTTTCTTTCTTCAGGAAAGCTAATGAAGGCCTGCTCACTCTCAGTCAGGAGGAAACCATGCCCATCTCCATCCGGCAGCTGGCCTACGGTAACCTCAGTCTGCGTCTTACCGACAATTTGAGAATTGAAATAACGTGCTGATGATCCTTGGCCGTATTTTATATATATTTTTAAGTAAATTCAACCAATTTTAACACATCACCACCTGCAGCTTCACACAAGAGTCCACATTCTGTTACAGTAGTTATAAAGAATAATGTTGAAATTGGATTAAAATGAAACCTGTGATAGAATAGAAGAAAGCTAGGACAGGTAGTAAAGGGGCTCTGAGCGGAATGCAAAAGGTGTATTTTTTTTGCATATTGGAAGGATGAGCATTTGAAGACTCCCTCAGAAATCACACCACAAGAAAACTCTGAAGACTCTGTTTTCTATTTCAAATAAAACTATTAAAATGATCTGAGACTTAAGTTTTTAAAAAACATGTGCAGAGCTCAAATAACTTTTGGAGAGCTCAGAAATATTTCACTTATGCTTAACATTCCGAAAAGGTTCAGTCAAATATGTTTCACTTGTTTATTTTGCAAAATATACCAAAGAAAGGTCTACTTTTTAAAACTATTTTACTTTTGAAACTCATTTTAAGTACCTTCTTTAACAAAAGTGATCTCTGGCTTTTTCAGATTTTAGGGAAATCAGGTATTTGAGAATGTTAAAAAAAGACATCAAACAAATCTGAAATATCAACATTGCACTTGAAGAAAAAAACAAGAGTTACAACAGCATTATTGCACAGATATGAATACGTGATGCATTAAAATATTAAGTAAATAATTTTTATAAAAAAATCAGCTGCATCTGTCTGCTGTGGCATTATTCACCTCACGTTCTAGTGTGAGGCATGAGTAGTGGTTTAATTAAACCCTCCTCTGATGTTGTTTCTCCTCAGTGTCCGGCCTCGGTTTTGGCTTCATGAGTGGAGCGTTCTCAGTGGTGAACATCTTGGCCGACTCTGTGGGGCCGGGAACTGTCGGCATCCATGGCGACTCGCAGCACTACTTCCTGTCTTCAGGTACCAAACACCTGTCCTCATATCATTTTCTTTCCTCACACCATTTTTCAGAATCCTCCATGTAACACTTTTTCTTTTTCAGCCTTCATGACCATGGCCATCATCCTGCTCCACATGTTCTGGGGCGTCGTCTTCTTTGACGCCTGTGAGAAGCAGCGCTGGTGGGCGGTGGCTGCGGTCGTCATCAGCCACCTTATCGTTTCCTGTCTGGTGAGTGTTTCTGAGCGTTGGTCAATACAACAAGCACAACACTACAAAGAAATCAAACCTTTTAGCCTTGCATTATATGTTTGTAAAAAAGATGCATGTTGGAAAAGAGGTTTCTCTGTGACGGGCTCAACAATATCCTGTGTGTTATAGGAGAGAGAGATAAGCCTATTCAGTCCCAGGATGTGCAGAACATTTATGTGAAAAACTAAGACATCTGCTCTTGTTTCGTTGGATGTAGATGTTATCTGCTCACCCTGTCCTCCTCTGTCTTGCAGACCTTCCAGAACCCCGAGTACGTTGCCAGCCTGGTCCCCACCTACGTCATCTTGTTCCTGATGGGCATCTGGGCGTTTTACTCGGCGGGCGGCTCCCTCAGGAACCTCAAACTCTGCCTCACCTGCAAAGACAAGGACTTCCTGCTGGCCAACCACCGGCCCAGATAACGCAGCACATGAGGCAGTGTGCAGGACTCTCAATCCAAAGATCACGGAGTTCACACACCCACACACACACTCACACTCACATACACACACAGATCACAGCAAAAAGGGAGTGTTCACCCGCTGGTAATCTGCTTACACTTAAGACGTATTTCATCATGTGAGGTTCAGACACCTGAAAGTCAAAGCAGTGGAAGTTTCTTTATGAAAAGGTACAAAAACGGGAGATAATTTTTATTCATGTTCAGCTCAGATCGCTTTGTTAGTGTGGAATTCTTCAACATGACGAGGTTGTAAATATATCTCTGTGTGGCTGACAGCGCCCTCTGTTTGTTGCCTGAAGCTCTTAATGAACCAACAGATGAACAAACCTGCATAAGACGCCTCAGCTACCGACACGTTTCACCTTCTGTACATAGTCTCATCTTTTCGGCTTTTCTGTGTCAAATGTGTTCAATCTTTCAGAGCGTGGATTTTTTCATCCATAAAGAAACTTGTGTACATTTTTATGCATTTTTAATTCCCTGATGTGTAGATATGAGAAGTTTTAACTTCTGTTTTCCAAATGTCTTTAGTCTGCTTAAAAACTTGCCTTTTAATGACAGACACTGAGAGGAGACATCACCAGTATTTATCTGTTATCTCACTTACTTCAAGCTCTCATCGTCAGTAGGATTTTCAGGTAATAATATCATGACTCATGGGAATATCTGTCCAAATCAAAGGTAACACAGATTTCACATCAGATTTACACATTTTCATTTGGCCTCAGAGTCCTCACTGATTTTTGGCCTTTTGTGGTATGATAGCGAGTAGAGTTGCAATGATTAGTCAATTACACAGTCAAAGAAAGATGATTAACTGTGATTATCTTTATAAATAATCAACCTTTTCAGTAGTTTGTCATGTAAAAACGATCAACACTGGCTGTTCCTCGTGATTACTGACAGAAAATGAGGCGTCTTTAGGTTTGGGATATTTGATCCGACAGAAGAGGGAATTTAAAGACGTCTCTGAGAAATGTTTTTAAGCATTATACACATTTTTGACAATTAATAGACTAAATAAATTCATTATAACCAAAAAACTGATCATTGTAGCCCAAATTGCTTAAAAAAACAGTGTTGTGTAACCAAACAAAAGACACCGCAGGACCTGTAGTTGAAGAAAACTCAGGCAGCAGACATTCAAAGGTGTTTACTCCTCACCTCTCTGTTTCTTAAACTATGAATGATTCTTAAGACTTTGAACAGATGGAGGTTTTTGATGAAACTTCCTGAGTTTTTCATTCCCTTGTTGCCTTTTTAAGGATATTTAGTTTGGGAGAACAGGAGATCAAATATCTGACAGAAATTCCAAAATGTTTTTATTTTGCTACTTTGGTTTTTGCTGTAAATGTACATGTTTGTGTACAGTTTGTACAGGTAGGTAGGAAACACTCTGATGTAATTCAGGATTCAAGTAAATAAAGATGAAAATGAAATATTAAGAGTCGTGTTTCTTCTTTTTCCTGCACTTTTCTCCTGACAAATCAAATCTACTTCTTCACAGGAAATGTTGCAAGTTTGTACACCTGGCTGAAGCTAATAGATGCTAGAACAACAGCCCTGCAGTGAATTATACCTTAGAGAAGGTTATAATGTTTAGTTTGTTTTTCAGATAGGTGCAGACTTAAATGAATAGAATGTTTTTACAAGGATGCAAATTGTGTAAGTTATCTTATTTATCTTGACCTTAAGTTTATGGAGAGCTTGTTGCTGTTGTTGAGGATTCATTGCATAAATAGTAACCCCAGAAAGCAGACATTTTCCTCCAAAGTAAAACTCGCAACAGGAAGAGTAAGGGCTGTTTTAATCTTCTTATACCTTATTCAGTGTAAAGCCACATCTTTGACAAACTCAATATGATACAAACAGCTTTACTAACCCCTCTCAGTGTGTTTGGTTTTGACCAACTTGTCCAGAAACACAAATAATACACCATTGTGACATACAGGCAGCATGAAAGTATACATTAGAGGTAGTAATTTAAATCTAAAATGAATGCTAATATTAAGCAGACCGTTAGATAAACAAATTGATTAAAAACAGTCTTTGGAAAGAGGATCAAAAGTCTAAAGACAGATAGAAATGTTAGCATGAAAACGTGAATACAGCTAAGGAAGTTTCCTGCATCAAAATATGACATTTTCTCTTCCCTGAAATTTTCACTAAATATTCTCTTTTCAGCTGCTGATCAATCCAGCAGCAGTGAAATAATGATTTCCAAACATCATGTAGAAACACATACATGCACAGAACACAACCAGCTGTTTTTTTTAGAGCTTTGATGAGCAGTCTGTAGGGCAAAAAGCAGGAGACAGACAGTTCTCTCTCTGTGTGTGTGAGTCCATGTAATGCAGCAAAAGCATGATCCGTTTTAACATAAAGAGAATAATAGTAGCAGCTCTTACACATCACACAAATCAACCATTTTTCAATTGTTGCCTCTAAAAGAATCCCCCTCCACCATCCTACCTGCTGCCCCAACCCCTTCCCCCCTTTCTCCTTCTCTGGTCCTGTTTCCATTTATGAAAACAGAAACCTTCCTGACTGGGCGACACAAAGCCTGCAGAGGTCTCTGAGGTCCTCGGTCACTCAAAAGCCTTTTTACCCAGACAGACGGACGGACGCAGGAAGTTTTCCTTCTGTAGGAAAACAGACTTTCACATGTTAATGTGAGTCAGTGCAGCTGGTGACACTGAGGTCACCTCAGCAGTATCACAGGTTTGTGTTCCCTGTCAGGTACAAGGGGAGGTTGTGGACGAAGGGTCTGTAGGTCAGGTTGTCACAGTCTGAACTACACGGCTTTCAACAAAAACAGAAACATTTACAAATCAAATCAAATACAATTTATTTATATAGCACTTTCCACACAACAGGGTTGATCCAAAGTGCTTTACAACAGAAAATGAGGAAAACAAAGAGCAAATGAAGTGAAAACAGCACAAACAGAGGAAGAGAGAGGGAAAGCAGAGTGGTAAGAGAGCAATATAATTAAAAATTCAAATTCAAAGTAATGACAAGAAATACAATTAACAGTGCAGTGAAGCATCTGAGCCAGTGTGGTTAGGGGCAGTTAAAAGCTAATGAATGAAAGTGAGTTCTAAGACGACTTTTAAAAGTCTCAACAGAGGGGGAGAACCGGATGGTGGGGGGAAAGAGAATTCCACAGTTTTGGGGCACAGATAGAGAAGGCCCTGTCCCTATGTCTCTTTGTCCTTGATGTTCGGACAGAAAGGAAGTTTTGGTGGGAAGATCTGAGTGCTCTGACAGAGTGATATGGACCAAACCATGGAGTGCTTTATAAACAAAGAGAAGGATTTTAAAATAAATTCTATAACTGAACAGAAGCCAGTGGAGGGAGGCAAGAATTGAGGTTATGTGGTCTCTCTTTTTTGATCTTGTCAGAATCCTAGCTGCTGCATTGTGGACTATTTGAAGGCGGGATAATAAGGACTGAGTGATGCCAAAGTACAGGGAGTTAAATACAAGTTCTCACTTTAAGAAATTACATATAAAACACGTTTTAGATGACCCCTGATAGCTAAATTAGTTATATAATCAATGCAAATCTGAAAAAATTATATAAATCCTACTAATAACCTATGCTTATGATTATTTCCATTACTGTCTTATGCTGCTTTGCTGTTCCACTGTGGACCACACAGGGGCGCTGTTCTCTTGGCCCTTCTGTAGTGCAAAAACCTGAAGGGACACCTATTTGAATAAGGCTGTGTAAAATCTAATATTAACTTATTCTTATGTCAGCAAACTGACAAAAAAAGGGATTTTCAATAGACTCAGTATATTTGATAAATGATTGAAGCTGGGCTGATATCAGCAGATCAATCTGTTCTGCTGCTTATATGTCAGATAGTGTTTTTCCAATGATCTCTGCAGGCATCAGGTCAGATCCTCAGAGTGCCTTTAACCCCCTCAGCAGAGCACCTCAGGGTTTGCTCCCCCTCCCCGCGTGCCCACCTGCGCATATTTTATGTTAATGAGCAGGTGCAGCGGCTCTTGAGGCGCGCGGAGGGCCGCTTCGAGGAGCCGGATGGAGCAGCGCAGGGAGCAGCGGGAGTCCAGCCGGAGGGTTCTCACCAGGTGATGCTGTCCAAACCCGACTGAGTGCGGATCCGATAAACACGAATGGATCCCCATTTAAGACGGAGCTGGAAAAGGCGTTTGCACTTATTAGCTTTATATTTCATCTTCATTTATCAAGGTGAGTGTCCTCTACCTCCTCACACACGAGGCTGATCTGCTGTTTTAACCACAAGTTACAGAGAAGATAATCTGAAGATGAAGGTGGAAAAAACAGGATTAAGTTATCAGTGCTTTTTTAATTTATTTCCACTAGAGGCTTTAGATAAATGAAGGTTTACCTTCCACCAGTGTTTTATGTGCAGCTCATTTTCTCTCTTATCTCATCTGGATTTAATCTCCTTTTAATGTAATCATATTAAATTCTTCAGCCTTTTTATTGTCTTGATTTCAGCTCACCTGTCCTGGGGTGTTGAGAGAGTGAACCGATCTAATTGGGATCAATTTAATAAGTGAGTTATTTTTCCTTTATATTTGTATTTTTTTTATTTTAAGCGCATTTTTAGTGTTTTTTTTTTATTTCATTTTATTTGCATTTTAACACCTGTTGTCGTTTTTCTGTTTATATGCTTAAAATCAATAACTTTTAATCCATCATCATTAAGAATAAAGGTCTTATTATATGTTTTGGAGGCCCTTTTTGTGAAGGCTAAAGTAACTGGATGATAAAGACTGAACAGTAATCAGGAATAACCTTTAAATTGATGATTCATTTTGGGGATGTTGTTTGTGAAACTGGAAAAAAAAGACGTTTGCTCCTTATTTGAGAATATACAGAATTTCTTTAGTTTTCAGTGAAGGCATTGAGGATTTTTTTTACCTATTTGTCTTAAAATGTGTCACTTTTGGATTTGAAAAAATAGATAGCATTTATTTTTTCACACAAATCAGATTATTTAGATAAGAAAATGATCATCTGATTTAACTGAGAGTCTAATCCACTGCTAGCTGTCGCCCTGGCTCAAAATTTGATGCAGATTGATTAGTCAGTAGTCTGAAATCAAGGAGCAAATATTCAGTGATTGATCTTATTTAGTCTTTTTGTGGTTATTTGATGGTTTGGTTGGTTCCTGGTTGGTGGTGGGTTGGTGGTGTCAGGGGGTAAAAGCTGCAGCAGGAACAAACCTCTCCTTGTTCTCTCTGTCCCAGCAGCGGGAGCAGCGGGATAAAGCAGCAGAAATGGGACACCGCTTCCCAGGGAGGGCAGGTAGGCAGCCGCATTGATCACTGATGCTGATGGAGCTGCTTCAGGCGGCAAATACACAACCAGAGACCCCTTACACCCCAAAAAAATCTGCAGCGCTCACACCAAAACACAGAGCTGGAGAGCAGAGACCAACAAAACTGTACCTCATTTTTCAGTGATTTTATCGAATAATTAATATGCAGAGTTCCAGTATGACCTTCCACTTATGTCACTTTTTGCTTGTGGACTCAGATACATTGCCTTTTAATTTAAAGAAGGAGACAAATACTTTAATACATGCATTTTGAGAGAACACAAGGGGACTGCAAAGATTTAATTATTTGAAAAAAACAATGTTATGTTGGATTTAATTACATTTCTTTTTTAGTTAATATACAGAGCTGAAGAGTGGTTCATCTTCTTTATAGTTTTGGTTTTGGAAGTGTTTTTTTTTAGAGTTAGGGCTTCTTTTCAAAAACTCTGGTCCTTTCCAAACACCCTTTATCTTTAGATCAAACCAAAATACTTGAATAAATCTCTCTAACGCACATATTTCATCACAAAAGTGTACTAAAGTCCCATGAAATAAGGTTGAAACTCAGCCCTGATGACATTTATAGATATTAACTGAATATACAGTATGTTGTTTACCAAAATTGCTCCGGAGGGACATTTTGTCGCTGAGAAACAGCCATGTGAGGAGGGTCCCAGCAGGCATATACAGTGGCTGCTCTGTTGTCTCACTCTTCCTCTATCAGAGCCTCCATCACCCTGAATGTGGTCGCTTCCTTTGTGCAGCTTCCCTTTGGCTCAGAGAGGCGTGAGAATCCGGTCCAAGCCGTCAGGGTTAGGAAACCAACAAAGTAATTAGTAGCACAGGTCGCAGGTCACAGGTAAAGAGATAAGGTCTATCTCGTGACAGATCTCTGAGCGACAGCATGGCTTTAGCCTCGCTTGTAGTTTTGTGACTTGAGGTCAACACTCTCCTGGGTTTGTGTTTGACCTGCTCGGTCTCAATAGCTCCTGATACTGATCAGGGATTAATAATTTGTGGTCAAACACCACTCCACCCCCCTTTCTCGTCACCTCATGACATGAGAGCCTTGGTTTAGGGGCTCGGGTTTCCAGTGGGGCTCTAAGATACAATGTTCAGCTTATGGTTTGTGAAAGCTATGTCAATATTTTTAATAAAGCTCCTGTTATTTCACACTTTTTAAATAATAATTGGCAATAATAATGTAAAATATTACAACCCATAGTAAGTTACATAATCGATATTATACTTAGAATTGCATTTTCCAGAGAGAAATGTTCATTTCAGCAGCTCTGCATCGTAAACCTCAAATCTGTGAGGGGAAAATTCACATGTAAGTCCATCAAACTGCTCTATAAACATCTCCTGTTGCTGTTTTCATCCAACAAAGGTCATCCAAAAATGGATAAACAGGGGGGAGCAGGTGGGAGAGGGTGGGGTTGTGGACCTGGATGGGAAAGCTGAGTTAGAAGTCACAGAGGAGTCGTTAATGAAGGCCGGATGACAGCTCTTTTCTCTCATGCCTCTTCTTTTCCCAGCGCCGCCTCAGTTCCATCCTCACCACTTTGGATCTGGTTTGGCGACAACCAGAACAATTCTGGGAGGAATTTTTGGCCCCACACAAACAAAAAAAGAATAGTTCAAGCTTTGAGTGCCCTGTGTTTTAATCAAATCTGAATTAATCCGTCACCCGAGAACAGAGCTACTGTGTCAGATTATGCTTGATAATATTAAAGCCATAGATTTAATCAAATGAGTCAGACTGCTTTACAAGGACCTAACTTTGGATAACTGTAACCTTACTCTGTTTGCCAAGCAATGGCAGAGCCAGATATGAAAATGATCAGATTTCATTTATTAGTCTGAAAGAGGCGCTGACATATTGCTGGGTTGGATTGTGTTTATGGCTGCATGACTGGATGGTTGCAACTGTTGCATGAAATCTCTGCTGATACAGTTTTTTCTCCTTGAAGGACCTCAAGAAGGCAGCTGCTGTGTCAGAGACCCACACGTCTCCCTCGAATCATTCACATCCCAGCCGGACTGCCATGTCCAATCTAACGTCCAATCTGATGCTCTCCAGCACAGAGAGGACGCCAAACGCCTCATGGAGCCTCAACTCTGACAAATCCTCTTTAACTACATCTTCACCAAGTGAAGCTCCACCTGGAACAGTATCATCCAGCCAATCATCAGACACCAGGAGTCCAGCCAATCAAGAACCAGCTACAACAGAAGCACCATCCAGCAAATCACCAACAACATCCAGCCAATCAACAGACACTGTAGCACCAGACAGCCAATCACCAGGCAGCTCAACACCATCCAGCCAATCATCAAGTAGTTCAGCAACATCTAGTCAATCACCAGCTGCTACAACACCAACTAGCAAATCACCAGACAGCACAAAACCAACAAGTCAATTACCAAGTCAACAACCAAACACCACAACACAATCAAGACCGTTACTAACGATATCACCATCCAGCCAATCACCAACCAGCACAGAGTTAGACAGCAAGTCATCAAATAGTCCATCATCATCCAGTCCAACAGAAACCAGCACAACAAAAACTAGCAAATCCCTAGGTGGTACTTCGCCATTTAACCATCCTCCAACTACGGCAACATCAACCAGCTCAACAACTTCCAGTGAATCACCAACCAGTAAAACACAAACTAGCAAATCTCTAGGAAGCACAACAGAATCAAGCCAATCAACAAAAATCACATTATCATCCAGGCAATCACCAAGCGGCACAAAACCAGCAAGCCAATCATCACATAGTCACACAACAACCAGCCATTCACAGACCAGCACAACACAAAGCAGTGAACCACCAGGTAGCACCATACCATTCACCAAAGCACCAGCCAGCCAATCAACAACAACTAACAGACCATCTACTAAAGCATTAGGCAGTACAAAACAAGTCAGCCAGACACCAACAGCCAGTAAATCCCCACACGACACAATGCAACACAACCATTCTCCAACCACTGAAAGACCAACCAGCCAATCATCAACTAGCTCAGCAACATCAAGTCATCTCCCAACAGCAACAACACCAGGGAGCCAATCAACAGGCAGCACAATACACTCCAGCCAATCATCAATTACCCGGACAACATCCAGTCAACCCAAAACAGGCACAACACCAGCTAGCCAATCATCGACAACCAAAATACAAGACAGCCAATCGTCAAGTAGCCCATCCAGTGCTACATCAACTAGCAAATCACCAACCTCTACATTACCAGCCGACCAATCAGAAGGCATAAAAACAACCACTGATTATTCGACATCAAGCAGAGTCTCAGTCAGAAACCCATTAGGCACTACAACAACAGACAGCCAAACACCAACAGATTCAGTCAAAGCCAGCGAAACACCAACAAAGAAAACAACACCTAGCCAAAGACCGACTAGCACAGCATCTAACAAGTCATTAACTAGCTTGGTAAAATCCAGCCAATCACAAACCAGCACAGTGCCAGCCGGTCAATCACCTGTCAGCAAGGTGCCAGACAAAACATTAACTGAACATTCAGCAGACGGTGTTACAAAATCTAGCCAATCATCATCCAGCCAGTCACCAGTGAACCAATCATCTCTCACCTCAACATTTTCATTCCACTCACCAACCACTTTAATTCAAGCTCATCAATCCATGAACAGCTCAAACACATCACACCAGCCTGATTTAACTCCACCAGACCAATCATCACAACGATCTGCAGAAAGCACACTCAGCAGTGGAGATCCACCACCAGAGGAGCGTCCAGTTAATATTTCAGTGCTGACCAGGCAGGCGAAGGAAGCCCTGAAGTCTTTTCGTAGGATTCCAGGTAACTTTGCAAAGGTTGTCATTGAGCTAGTCATATTCTGGCTTTAGCTCCATTATGCATGAACAGGTTGGTACTGATGTCTCATTTAACCCTGGACAAGAAAGAGTATGAACACATTTCCTAAACAATGTAATGATTGCTTAATAATTAGAACAAAAACCTTGTTATTTAGAAAACAAGTGCAAAATTGGGTGGGTCAATGGGTTTGCCATCCCATAAATACTCATATTGTAGCACAAGCTCTAAAACATTGAAGATCCAACAGGTGTTCCGTCTAAAGAAGTCCAAAGCCTTCAAACAGTTAACCTCTGATCAATTTTTGAAACCCCAGAAGGTTGGTTAGTGTGGCTAAACAGAGCAACAAGTACTTCCTCTGTTTTATGTACGTTCCCCTTCACATAGAGACCTGAAGGAAAATAGTCTTTATCTGATTCCTCCCCCTCAACTCCACTCCCCACCCCCCACAAACCCCTGTATGGTACCTGTGCTTATGTGGGACTTGGCTGAGTGGGCAGACAAGCTGTAAGCCCACTGAGCAGATGGTGTTACTGCAGGATGAGAAGCCATGGTTTGGTGTTAGGTGGTGCGTTCAGTGACTGGAACATTTGTCAGGGCTCCTCAGCTCCTTATGGGTCCTGACATGTGGGGGAGGGGGCAGACAGGTGGTGACAAAACTGTGACCTGTAGATATTGAAACTACAAAACAGAGAAGTGCACTACCTTAACTGTTCTCCTGGTGAATCGTTGGTTTCACTTTCCTGCCTTATTTTCTGGTTTCCAGTCTGACGAGCAGTAGTGTAATTGTTTGTTTGTTTGTTGTTTTCTTTCAGCGGAGCCTTGTGGGTATCCCTGCTTAAATGGGGGACATTGTGTTCAGTCAGAGTCATGTGACTGCAGCCTGTATCAGGCCACCGGACACAGATGTCAGACAGGTAAGGCAAACACTCAACACTCTCCTTTTTACATTTATTTAAATGTGAAAAACAATCATCAGCCAACGTAGCACCAACAAACTACAACCCTGGGGATTCTTTTCAAGCATTGTATTAAACGTGGACGTAGCCTCAGTGACGTCATTCATTTAAGCCCAAAGATGGCACTTTGGAAATGCTGACTCAACATAACTTTTGGTCAGCCTAGAAACAGACAAGTAGTTGAAGCTGAGGTGGACTCAAACAGCAACATCCAGTCAACTATCAATCTGCACAACCATGCCCCTATTTATGCAAATGCAAGCATAACTTTTTTTTCTTAATATCTTCTAAAAGGATGACTTATAAAAATATGAACTATTTAGACTATTTAGACATGAACTATTTAGACTGAAGCCATTTTATGAATTGGGCTGTAAACATTTTTAACTGTGCTGTAAACATTGTTATATTAACAACGGGCTCTGATGGGGATTCCTCAGCTTTTGCTGCCAGCCTCAAGTGGACACTTGGGGAACTGCAATTTCTGCATTGGCTTCATTTTTCAACACCAGAGGCTGCTGCTTGTTTTTAAGACATGACATTTAAAGCTTGTTGGTGATTAAACTAAATTTCAGCCTTCTGAATATACTGCTGGATGTGATAGTGTTTTGTTTAAAAGACAAATGTTTATATTAGTTATAATATTATAGTCATTATGCCAATTTTCTAAATAAAATAAAGCCAAAGTAGACCAAAGAAATGTGTGCTTTCTGATCATAAAACTTCTTGTAAAATGAATTCAGCTTCAGATAAACTTAAACATAGTTCAAATAACACATTAGTCAGACTTGCATATCTCATTCCAAAAAAAAAAAAAAAAAACCCTTAGTAAAATCAAATAAATTGCATGTTCACAAAAGCTCTATTTAAAGATATTTCTTTATGAACATTTAGAAATGACTTGCTTCTAGTAGCTATATGTTTTTGGTTTTACATCATTTTTATTCTTTGTTTTAACTCCAGCTCTTACACCAACCTAATTTCCAGGCATCGTTTTTTGATCCAAACACGGACTAGTTAACCTGTTTTCATGAACTGCTCAGCTCCTAGTAGCAGAAAGACAGAAGTTAGAGAGGATCTGGAGGAAAAAGTGAACAATCCAGCAGCCAAACATGAACGTTTAGTCACAGAAACATATCTGAAAAGGCTTCTTTAACAGAACTTGATCAGTGCAAAATCTTTCATAACCATTTATCACTCCCTATCCACCTCCCCAGTTCCAAACCCGGGCTTTGAGAGGGAGATGACGTGCAGGTCTTGGGGTCAGTACAACTTTGAGACCTTTGACGGCCTCTACTACTACTTCCCCGGCCGGTGCACGTACACTCTGCTGAGGGACTGCGAGGAAACCTCCCAGGCCAGCATCGTCGTCCAGGTGAGTCAGGACTCAGTCGCACAGGGGGCTACAATAAATCCTCCAGACTCGAAGCTGCCCAGAAAGTTTCAGTCCGTCGCCTTCTTCCACTCGAGTAAAGTTGGACTCAGTGCCTTCTGCCTTAAATCACACACACACTCTCCTCTCCTGCCTTCTGCCAGGTTGAGGCTCAGCCTCAGGAGAAGATTTGCTCTGAAGATTAGTGAAAGCTATCTGGTTATTAGAGTCAATTACCATTAAATACTGCAATTACCCAGAATGCCTTGAAAGCATCTGCAACAGACCGAGACTTTGTTCGCCTGAAAAGGCAGCAGATGGATACTGTATCTGTGTATGGGAAAAGAAAGGAGCTGCACATTAAAAGAGACTGCAGCTGATGATTTTTGCATGAACAGTTATAGCTGTGAAATGACTCTGAAGATTTTCAAAACAACAACAAGGTATAAAAGTGGACGACGAACAACCAGAACCGTAAAAAAGAGGTGAAGTGAGGTTTTAACTTTGTCACAGACACACCTACACCTGAATGCTTTAAAATAGCAAAATGAGATATGTGCGTTACATCAAGAGTCACATTTCAGAGATTAAGTTCTACCTTTTTTTTCCTGCTTCAAATAAAAGACATCACTAACATGAAATGATTAGAAAAACACAATTTAACTCTCACTTTCTTTACTAGGGAGATAAATCAGTCAGACAAGCTGCAACAAGGAAATAAAAAAAGACAACTGGAAACACTTTTACAGAGTTTTTAAGGAATTAAACTGTATCTACTAAAGCTACTAAAAAGATCTTTGAGTGTTTTTAATAAAAAGGAAGAATCAAATTGACTCTCTTGTGTTTGCAGGTCCACAATGACCCGGACTGCAACTCTGCCCCTTACACCTGCCAACGATCTGTCAGCCTCTTCCTCCCCTGGGAGGGCGAGCTTCGGCTTTACCCAACTAATGTAACATTCAAAGGTCAAAGGTCAGTAGTAAGACAGAGGAAACAAATACATGTATTTATGTGCAGTATTATCATGTCTCTATATATCAGGCCTCTTCTGAGAATCAGTCAGTCTGAGCTCAATAGAGGAGAGGACAGTGTCAGTAATGGTGGATTCTGTCTTCAGTTTGCAGCTTCCTACTCACATCCACGACCTGCAGCTGGAGCAGATCTCTCAGTACGTCCTGGTGATGCAGCAGCACGGCTTCACGCTGGCTTGGGAGGGAAGCAGCGGCTCAGTCTACATCAAACTCAGCCCAGAGTTTGTGGGAAGAACCTGCGGCATGTGTGGAAACTTCAACGCAGACGTCCAGGACGACCTGAAGACCAGTTATGGTGAGATTATTTTGTCTGTGACGCTCAGACTAAACATATACTTTATATCGCATCTTAGAAACATAAAACCTCTCACATTCTGTCAGTGGACTCATCAGACAGCTTCTCTCTCTCAGGTGTGCTGACTCATGAGATAGAAATGTTTGGGAACAGCTGGGTGGAGGCTGAGCCACACCAGGCACAGTGTCCCATGGTGCCTTCAGGCTTCCCTTCACCTTGTGTTGCTGTTGACGCTCATGTGCTGCTGGTAAGATGACTGATAAAAACACTTCTCCTCTCTTTCTTCTCTTCTTGCATGATCTCATATGTTTCGGTTCAACTGTTCTTCTTTGTGTGTTTTTCTTGTTGTAGAAAGTGGAGGAGGTGTGTGCCATGCTGCTGGATCCGCCTTTTCAGAGCTGCCATGAATTTGTGAGCCCGCTGTCCTACATGGCCAGCTGCTCGAACGACCTGTGCATGTAAGAAACACAGACTCAATACAAGCCTCATGAAAGTTGCAGAAGATGATACACAGCAAATTAAGTCCTTGATATCTTGGAATGATTCTCATCAGGCAGTTCAGGATGAAATTCTATCATTAATTATTGTCAGTGTCACTTTTTTGATAATTTGTAGTGTCCAATTTGAAAGAACACATGAAAGTGCTGAGTAAATGTCATGCTTTGGTTCTGAGATGTTCCTGGAGTACAATTTTTGCCCCGCAAAATGTCATCAATGTGGGAACGGGGGAGATTACATTCAGTTTCATTAACTAAAATACAATTCATGGGAGCATAAATATTAGTATGCTGATTGTTCCAGGTAAGCCATTGCTTACTCACTGTCCAGTTGGGTGGCCTGGGTGGCATGGGCCCTTCTTGAAATCTGATTGGCCGACCCCAGGTGCCATCCAAATCCTAAACTATGACTTATTATTTTCCTTGTCAGAGGTGAGACATGTGTTAAAATGTACAAATTGGACTGTTGTTGCAAAGTGCTGCTGGTTGCTTTCTCTGCTTCTTAATGTTGGACATTTTATTTTGTTGGTACTTTAAATTGTAGAAACATTGTCCACACATCAGCTTCATCAAAATTGCAAGCAAACTCCTGCATACTCAGTGTCAAAATACATTTATTGGGAACATTTGGGTATCGAAACATTGACAGTAAATGTATTTTTGACAGTTAGATAGTTTGCAGGAGATTTGTTTTAAAAATTCAGATTATGACTTTAGAAAAACATCTTTTTTTAAAGTCATTAAAGAATTTAGTTCATAGATTTATTTGCTGCTGCAAGTAAAAAAAAAAAAAAACGAAACGCAGGAATGTACCACCAGGAATTGATACTTACCACGATGAGAGGAGACAGTAAATCAATTATTTCCATTTCTCTGTGTGCTCACATACCCTCATGTCACCCCTGCATAAGTCAGCGCCCCAGTTAGGCCACCTCATTCAATAAGGTCTAGACACGCCCCTGTGCACCCGGTGACCTCAGCTTTTTATTTCCTGTTCTTAAAAAGACGAGAGATCATTTTACCTGAAGTTGGACAATTGCAGGAAGGTTACACCAACTCTTGGCTTTGATCCAGCACTTTACCCTGGGAGCTGGGTCCAGTTCAGTTTGTCATCTTGATTTTGAGTCTTCGATTTAACACAGCCTCTGCAGTGCTGCCTCTTTCCTTTCCTCCAGAATACCTGTTCAGTAAGGTAACGTTGGACATATCTTTGTGTCACCACTTGAGGTGTATTTTAAGATTTCTTGGGAGTCCATTTCCACAAAGGAGAGCTTTTGTAACTTTCTCAGTTGTGTCTTTTGGTGGCTCAGGTCCATGATCCTGAACGTGCCCTCTTTCTGTGGGTAACATTAGCCCGGGCAATCTGTTTCTGTTAACTCAGAGTGGAACAGAGGTTAGTGCTGAAGATATAACAGTTTACTGTCCTAAAAGACAAATGCACCCAAATCAAACTACGTAAGCCTGATTATAATTTTATATTCTCTGTTTCAGACAGAGTTTTTTGTGTTTTTTCGCCGTGTATCAAGATCAGTACCTGGCTCTGAGACCCCTCCTCCACTGGCTCCGCTCTAAGACTCTTTCTCTGTTTGTTTCTCTCTTGAAGGTCGGGTCCCAACGGTGAAGTGGTATGCCAGGTGTTCAGCGAGTATGCCCGGGCCTGTGCCCACGCTGACCACCCACTGCACGACTGGAGGCAGCACATTCCTCAGTGTGGTATGTTTTTCCAGGTGTTTTGAAAAGTATGCCACGTACAGAGGTCCAGAAACCTGGATGCTTTAGTCCAAGCTGAATGAATACTTTGATAATGAAGATCAGAATGTAACTGCATTCACTGACAAAAGACAGAAAAAACACATGTCTCTGACGATACTGCACAATTATTCACGCCTATGAGACGCTGATCTCTCTTGAAATGCTGAGTTGAGCAGATTCTTCATTTAATAAGCAATGCAGAAACTTGTTTAACTCACAAAAAATATTGTTCATGAAGTGCTAGCTTAATGCACCGAACAGAAAACTACATATAGATCAGGAATGTCATGGATTAGCTGATTCATTAACTGTAGTTGACCTGGCAGTGGTGTAAAATGTACCGTGCCTGCTGCTGGTTTTTGTTTGCTCCTCTGTTAGATCTGTTCACTGCTGCTCTGACTTATCCACTACATGGAAAGCCCTTTCTGTCTTTTAGAAAGTTTGAGGTCTTTAAATATATGTTTTTTGTTTCATTTGTTCAATCAGCGAAGCAGTGTCCTCCAGATCTGCACTACAGGGAATGCATCAGCTGCTGCCCGGAGTCCTGCAACCTGGAGCGAACATGTATCGACAGCAAACTGGCCTGCCTGGATGGATGCTACTGTCCTGATGGTCAGTTTCTGCACCAAGTATAATTCTAAACTAGCTTTCATCCCTGTACAGCGATAGGTCTTTGCTTTTAATTCAAAACTTTTAAAGTCTATGTCCGTAATACATAGCCAAAAGGGAAAAAGCCTCATGTCCCATCTTATCTGTGAGAGATGTCCACCCCAGATCTTATGAGTTGTCTTCCCTCAGGTCTGATCTACGAGGACGGAGGTTGTGTGACGCCCTCTGACTGTCCCTGTGAGTACCACGGCATGTTTTATCCATCTGGACAGACGCTGCAGGAGGAATGCAACAACTGGTGAGTGAAGTAAATCTCTTTGTTCCAACGTAAGAGCTCATAACTATACAGCTCCTATATCCTTGTCTCCAAGCCAATATGGGATGGATAAATAGAAGACACAGATATCATCAATATAGAAGTGCGAGTGTATATGATATTTGATATATGCTGATATGAATCTTTTTCATATTACATGAGATGCAGAAAACAATACTCTGGGTTGATTTTGAAATAGATTTATCGTGCTCATATTAGTTGAGCTTCTTCACTGTGAGTGAATAAACCCTGGATGGACTCACGGGACCATCCTGCTTTACATGTGATCATACTGTAATTAAAAACACAATATTTCCCTGCAGTTCTTTTAATCTCTTCAGATCTGACCACCTGTGTCTCAGTGTGTCCAGTTTCTATCAGTGATCCGCTGATTAGCTCAGCCTTTAATGTCCCCACCTGTGGACGTCTCTGCTTTCTGTTTCAGTACATGCGTGGGTGGATTGTGGAACTGCACCGAGTACAGCTGCCCAGGTTTGTGCCTTACATTTTTACACAACTTCTACTGCAGGTCACGTACAACCAAACACTGTGATGGGGGCTGCATATTTTGTTACACAAACACTCTCTGTTGCATACATTGCAATAAAACACATCTGCAAAGTTTAGTCACAAATTTACAAGCAGATTAAGCCTTTTATAAAATGCCTGAAAGAGGGAAGTCGATACGCCTCACAAAAAATGTATAGTTCTCATACCCTGTAACTATGACGGGGGATTAGGGCCACATTAAGGAGGAACATTTTTTCAAGATTAAAGTTGTAACCTTATGAGGCCATAATTACAGGCTATGATTAATGTATCTGCAGGCTAACACAGCATATAGAGTGATATCAGAAGAGCAGCCATCTGCCTGTTAGACTGCACTTCTTCACAACAGACTCAGTTTCATGCACAATCTATTCCTGATTCTTCTGACAGTGTGGTGCTGATGTGCTAAAAGATGAAGTATTCAGTCTTTTATGAAATTTATGTGACAATATTTTTCACAATTCTCCACATTTCTCATTTTAGTTCAGGGGGCTGCAGGTGCTCCCCTGATGTGTCCCTACAAATGAACATAAAGGTTAATTGGAGACTAAAATGAATGACTTTATTCTTGTAAATTTACTACTTTAGTCTTCAATATGACAATAATGACTTTATTTTTGTGTATATATGACTCTTATCTTGAAAAGTCTTTATTTGTAAATGTTGGTCATACTGCCCCGTCGCCCTGTAACAAACCTCTTTCAAATACTTTTGAATTGTTTCAAATCTTAAAAAAAAGTCAGAAACAGAAATGCACGTTGGAAGAAAATTAGAAGAAAATATACATTCATGTGGTGTCAGAGTTATCAGAAGAAAACTGGGAACTAATGGGAAATGTCAACAAAAGCTCTCGTAGATTGGAACAATCATCTTGTTTAAAACTTGACATCATCTTACAGAGAAACAGGAAGTCAAAAACTTTTCATGTGTTCATGTGTCACTAATAAAACTTCAGATCATTTGTAATCTTAACATGATCCTCAGTTAATGTTTTATCTGTATTATGACTTAAATCTTATGAATATGAAAAACATGTGGGCAAGAAACTTCCTGACTTCAGACAATGGTGTCTCCAAACAGCTGAAGTCTGTCTCACTTCCTTCTTTTGCAGTTAGAAATACCAAAATGGCCCTTATGTATCTCTGATTATGAGACCCTGCTCTTGAAATATTTGGACAAACATAAACTGTGTGACTCTCTCTGCAGGCGAGTGCTCTGTGACCGGCGACATGTATTTTCAGTCCTTTGACGGGCGGCTCTACACCTTCCCTGCCACATGTCAGTACGTCCTCGCCAAAAGCCGAAACTCTGGGAAGTTCACGGTCACCATCCAGAACGCCCCGTGTGGAGCTGTGAGTCACATTTAATCTTGCATCTTAACATGCATCTCATTCAGGTGTGACACTTCTTTTTTCTGCTTTAGACACAAACGTCTGTACCTCTTGGTAAACTCTTGCACGCCTCTCCCGATTTGTCATGACACTGCTCTGCTTTCTGGGCTCACGGGTTTATGTAATTTGTCCGTCATGTAGATTATATCATACTTTAAGTGCCCATTAATCCCTGCTGAGTCCAGGTCATTTGTGTTCACGCTGTAAAAGCCTCTGAGGAAACGTCTCGATCAAACTATGACAGATAATCATCATGAAAAGCCACAAAAGGCTGAGCGTCTCTCCCCCTCCCTCAGAGCCTTCAGTTTCCCAGCAGCCTTTGAGGGGCGATGAAGGGGTGGAGGCGAGATATAAGATGTCGCACTCATCAGAGCAGAGGCCCCAGACCTCTAACAGCCAAGTGAACAGGATTACCTTATCTGCTCTGACTGACAGAGCTGTGGATGGCTTTGTAGTGAGGAGGGAGGTGAAGAAGGGCAGTGGAGGGGAGGGGGACCTGGACAGAGAGGAGGTTATGCGAAAACAGGAGGTGAATGATGGGAAAAGTAGAAGGAGGAGGAGGGGGTTGATAAAACCTTGCTCTTATGAAAGAGACGATTCATAGAGGCAGAGCGCTTACTGTCACTGACGCCCGGGTTTCCAAACTTTTAAAATATCAAAGCATCAGAAACTTATCAAACTTCCACTTTTTACTTTGAAGTCCTTGAGATTTCCTCTGATTCTTGACTTGTGGTCTGTGCTCGCTTCCAATCGTTTCCTCGAGTGGATCATTTGTAGTGAGAACAATCAGTCCAACAACTGCTGCTCCACTCATCACACTAGTTGCAGGCTCATAGATGCAGTAATACAGATACGAGGCAATTTCCAGTACTATAAAATGTGTTGTTTTAGATGCACTCCTGATACCTTTCTTGCTGCATCTTATGCACCGCTGCGACCAATACACCAGTTTAAAATGCAGAGAGAGATATTTCATGGTGCTACAGTGGAAGACGATGCTCAAAGAATCAGGCAACCACGTATATGTGGACCTAATGCTTGATACGTAGTGTGGTGGACCAGACTAGTGGCGCCACTTTTTTCACACCTTCATTTGGTCATAATCAGGCATTTAAAAAAACCTTGGGATACTGCATTAATCAAACCTTGTTGAGGACTGGTTCCATTGAAAAGACTCAATTTAAGACCAGCCGGCTGAGGAGGGTGGCGTGAGTCTTGGTCGAGGGCAGTGGGTCTGTTTGTACCTCACAACTATCATCACCATCGGCTGAGCTGAACTACTGTCTGTACTGTGGAATATATTATGGATTTTATGGAAATATGGTTCATGTTTAGTGTCATACGCAGAAAATGTTCCTTTTTACTATCTGTCTCCATCATTGTTTTAAGCAGTGCTCTGCCCTGCCATTTCTCTCTGCCTGTTCTATCGGAAAGTCTTGAAGAAATCATGTAATTTTACGCAGAGTCAATAGGCAGTGGTGAGGAGACATCTACTCAAGGATACTTGGATTGATCTGATGAGTTTAGAGTTAAATAGGAGGTTGAACTGAAAACAAACACATCGTTCACAGCTTTACTTTTTTGGGACTTATTGTGACCACTATTGGACAACAGTGTGGGTAGGTCCTACTAAATATCTTTCAGGTTTCAGTGGTTCCAGCTTTTCAATCACAGGAAGCCAGATCCTCAAGTATACCTGTCAGCTTCTATGTTACTGAAAACAGAACCATACTAAATACTCATCATGCTCCAGTGAACTTTAACAATTGAAAAGGGTGATTTAGACCATTGAGTCAGTATTGAAATATCAAAGTTATACATTGAGTGAGAAGTTTGGCCAAGGAGATAATTCCACTTCTTCTCTGCAGTTTATTTTTGCTGCATGATGTAATGCACATTGACGCCTCTAGGAGCCTCTTAATTCTTGCCATCAGGGTCAAAAGAATAAAAGAACAGGACTTTGTGTTGCATGAAATTTTTTTAAGGTAGGGGTGCTTTTCTACAAGACTTCACAACAACTTTTCTTCTTCTCGTTTCCCTTTCTCTCTTTCTTCCCTCCTATGATTGTATTCCATCATACTCCTCTGTTATTTCACCCTGACTTTGCATCTCTCGTTGTGTAACTGAACTGCAGCTGTTTGAGACGCTGCCCGTCCACCTTATCCGACCATTTTGACTCAATTGCAGAATTTGGACGGGGCCTGCATCCAATCAGTTAACCTGGTCACTGATGAGGATCCAAGAACGGAGATCACACTGAGTCACATTGGAGAGGTCTTCATGGCTGGACAGTACCGCATCTCTCTGCCTTACTCAGACGGTAACTCCCTCCTCTGTTCTCTGACAGTGCTCACATCCAGTGATGGGCGTCTTTCATCACGCTGCTCATGGCTGAGATGGATTGAATGAAAGTTTTGCCTTTGAACCGATATTGTCTTGATAGTTTGCAGGGTTAGCGTTTGCATTGTATTCCTCCCTTTTCAGAGCGGTGTTTTCTTGACTGCAGACACCACAGCCTTTTGTGTGTTGTGACGTCACCGTGTGAGAATGATCTGATATTTTAATACCTTAAGGGATTAAAACAACAGGAACAGTAAGAACACAGAGTTCTCTGACAAACAGGTTCTGACAAAGTACATGCTTTACTCCTGATACCATCCACTTGTTTTTTATGTCAGTCAATTAATCATCCAGTCAGTCTTAGTGTGTTTGAAATAAAAGTACTGACCTATAAACCTGTAAACACAGCTTCCTTCAGTGTGGTGTCTAAAATCAGACACTGTTGTGGCATTAAGCTGGTATTAGTCTGGTTTAGTTTGAATGAGAAAAGCTAGTATAATGATCAGGTATTTTAATGATTTATGGTATTTTTTATTTCTTGTTATATTTGGTGAAGTATTTTAGTCCACAGAAGATGAAATGTTCAAAATTCAGATACCATTTGGAACTTAAAATGAAAAAGTTAAAGCTTACAAATGTGAGGAAGGGATTTTGACCATGAAAAACTCAAAAATGTAACATTTCTCAGGAGGTATTTTTAAGATGATGACATCTTAATGTTTTTTTCTGAATTTTGTTGATTATAATTAGAGGCAGCAAGCACCAGAATCTTATCTTGCTTCTTTTCCTGAGGTGTTATGGTACTCTATGTCACATTTCAAACTTGTATGACTGAAAATAAATTGTCACAACTTAATTTCTGGATTTAGATTATCGTACCAGAGGCATTTTTCAGAGATGGTGTTTCATGCAGACTGTCACTCAGCCTCAGAGTCACTCAACATCACAGTAATGTTAAGAATAAGTCTCAGACTTTTTAATGCGCCAGCGCAAACGCTTAGTTGGCAGGAAGTTGTTGAGAATACCATCTCCAGATCCACCAACCAGTAAAACAGGATTATGGGCCGGCTGATGGGCTAACCTTTGGCATGGGAAGTAAAAGGATGTACATGTATATTTTAAGAAACAAAACAACTTCACAAATGATTTATGCAGAAGTGATGAATGTATCAATTTAACTCCCCACCACTTGAAAGTCTAAATATTTTCCTCCTCCTGCAGACGTCTTCCACATCCAGGAGCTGTCGTCCATGTTCCTGCAGGTGAAGACGGCGTTTGGCCTGCGCCTGCAGTACAGCTGGAAGGAGTTTCGTCTCTACCTGCAGGCGGACGAGCTGTGGAAAGACGACACGGTGGGCCTGTGTGGCACCTTCAACGGCAACATCCAAGATGACTTCCTGTAAGTGTGCTCTGGCTGACCTTTGACCCCTCCCGCACCCTTTGTTGACCCTCCCTCTAGTGACAGAAGGAGAGAGGTGCTCCTGTTTCAGAGGCAGAGAGGGAGGTGATGGAGAAGTGCTCTCTCCCTCTCTCTCCCTCTCTGTAATGCACACTGGCCGGGCGGCTCAGCATCAAAAGCCTCGCTCTCTGATCGGCTTTTTAAGGCGGGCCAGATGAGCGCCCAACTGGACACGGCACTTCAACAAGGAATTTACTGTTAGTGGAATAGGGGCTCCACTGTACAGTACGGTAAAGGCCGACCGTGGAGGGCGGATGTTGTCTAACAGCTGTAAATGGATATACATCACAGCCGGTGACTGAAGTGGTCGTTTGCTGTTTGAAGGAAAACTGGATCCTGTTTTACTCACAGGAAACACTACGGTTAATATGATGACTTACAGAATCCTCTGCTTGAGACTTCATCTTTATTGATAACCTTCAGTAACTTCTTTTAGACACACTAAAGACTAATTGGCACATATAACGGCTTAAACAATCAGGGAACTTAATGAAGCTGGTTCTGATTCTTAAGTGAAACAGGTCCACCTGATCAAGTAAGAGATTGAAGAGGACTGACACTGTTTTGCTAATCACTAGTGAGCAGACGACAGAAGAGGACAGCTGTCAAAGCTTAACGTCACATTAAAAAAAGGCAAATGATCTAAGATGTTACTTTTACACAGTCTTCCTCTGGTGACGTTTGAGAGAGAGAAAAAGATGAATGTGTGGTCATGAAATAGTTGCTTCTCCATGCAGAGACTGTTCATCGTTGCTTTAGTTGCTTTCAGCACAACAGAAGCAGCTGAGCGCACACCGGTGCAGCTCCAACTCTGCGCAAGTTGGAGCTGAGTATATGAGGCAGCATCACCCTTTAAACACACACTTCAGTCTGCTACGTTGTTCACACTCTTTGCTGGTAAATCAGTTACATTTAGACGGATGCTTTAATAAAGTTTATGCTTCTTTCCCCTCTGCTTCTGGAGCTCTGTCCGGCCATCCATCTAAGCTCTCTCACCTCTCACGTTTTTTAAAAGAATAATCAGACCTGGTTTCAGACAGGATCTCATGTGATCACTGTTGGTTTGTGTTGAACCATCTAGTAATATATGTGATTGATGATGCTGGTGTTAGTAAATGTAGCTTTTAGTAGCCTGTGAGTGCTCATGTTTATGTGAACACATGCACACTGGCGGAAAAGCTGGCGCTGCACCACTGCAGGATGTTTTATTATCAAGTTACTTCAAGTTTCTTCATCTACATATCCCATAAACAGGAGTAGTCTACACCTGGGTTTACAAGTTTTGAAGGCAAGTAAAGATTGAACAGTTTCTCAAATGTCACCTGAGCGGCTCTGTATCTTCCTCGCTTTTTAAAGTCATATGCGGCCGTGCTGACTTGTCACTGCATCAAATTTGACAGTTTGTTCCTTTACGTCTGGGTTTTTATTCAAATTCCTCCATGAAAGTGCAGCAGAAATATCTAAACATGACACTCAGGCTCTGTTCTACCTGATTTCAGTTTCACTGTATAAAAACAGAAAGAGCTTGTGAAGTTGTTCCGCTGCATGTATCTATAAAAACCATGTGTGCTTTTTTGTCCCTCTGCAGATCACCATCAGGAATGATAGAAAGCACTCCTCAGCTGTTTGGAAACGCCTGGAGAGTCTCGTCAGCTTGTTCACCCAGCCTGACTACACCTCAGCTCGACCCCTGTGACACACACCAGCAAGCCGGTCAGTGTCTCTTCATTCATGTTTATTCTGCCCATGTTCAATATCATAGCTTTTTCAGGGTCTTTACTCAAGTCATTACATTTCTTTGAAACAAAAAACTTCGAAACTAAGTCCTCTAAAATCTTCTCTTTCTGGAGTCCAGTTTATTCAGTCAGACGTAGATAAGAAGTGGTAATACTCTCTTTAAGACAGAAAAACAAAAACACAAACCTGCTCTTTTCTTCTCTACAGTGACCTATGCCTCACAGATGTGTGACATACTGAACCAGGACCTGTTCTCAGCCTGTCACGAGTACCTCAGTCCGACCTCCTTCCATCAGCAGTGTCGCTCTGACACCTGTAAATGCGGGACTCCGTGCCTCTGCTCGGCACTCGCACACTACGCTCGACACTGCCGCAGATTCTCCGTCATCATCGACTTTCGATCTCAGATACCTGACTGTGGTGAGTGTTCTGCATTTTCAGGTTTTGGGCTAGTTGGTCCACCTTCTGTTGTTACCAAACAGCGCCCAATATCAAATCCAAATCCTATACTTTCCTTCCAGCTGTGAGTTGATGTCTTCTTTCAGACTTTACATCTGGTGTTTGAAGCACCATCATGAAGTCAGAGAGCTTATCTGAATCGTGATTGTGATCGCTACCACCTAAAATGTAGATCTACTTTATAACAAGAGGAGCAACATAAGCAGATAGAGGCATAACACAATCTTAACCTCCAGCTAAGCTGTGATGGTGATGTTGCATTGTGGGTAACTCAGGCTCCAGTCTTTATATGACTGATGTAACTGCTGTTAAACCTTGAAGAGATAAAGTCTGCAGTATTTCTGCCAATGTTGTACTCAATGTTTTGTCACTGCAGTGACAGAAACCATCACACTGCTGGATTTTATTTTCTATATTTGCAGCATGATAATGACTATTCATGTCTTTATTTATGCAATGAGAGATTAAATTCTGCACCATAAATGTTTGAAGTGTTATTCTAACCCCATGAGGTCATTTGTTAATCAGCATCTCCACCTCTCTGTTAACCCCGTCCCTCCCTTCAGCGCTCACCTGTCCTCCAACCATGACGTACGGCACCTGTGTGTCGTCCTGCCAGCGCCGTTGCTCCGCCCTCTCCGCCCCCCAGCACTGTGGGGAGGAGTGTGAGGAGGGCTGCGTCTGTCCCCAGGGATCCTTCTTCAACCATCGAACACACACCTGTGTGCACAGGTAGGGCTGATGAGGGGCAAAATAAAATCTTATACCATGATAATATTAGTAATATTAATAATTTCATATGTATAGCCCTTTTAAAGGACAGGGGAAACAGCACATAAACACAGTTAAACACAAGCAAACTAAACTATTTAAAAACTTAAAAACTAAAAAGGAAAAATCTATTGTTTGAAAACAGTTGGTTGCTCAAAAGAACTGTGTTATTTTTATGCTAGAAAAATAAATGCAATACTCATCCTGGTAAAAATAAATATTCTGCAAATGGAAAAGCCTCAAATTTGTGACATCCTCTGTCACTTCAGTAAAAAAGAATACAAGGGAATCAGCAACAAAGTTCACTTGTTGTGTATCAGTGCAGCTTCATGTCTTCATCAGCCACGCTGCAGGTTTGAAGCCAGTTTGAGTGTAAGATGATCTGAAGACACTCCACCAAACAGATCCTCTCTAAGTGATATTTGTATCTCCTCTGGAGTTTAGGTCAGCCTTTAAGTGGAGAGCCTTGTATCTTCCCTGCAGACGCCACAGAGCCAGAGGACCTCAGTAATTGTGCTCTCCCTTTCAGCCTGCTCTGCCCTAAAAGACAAGCAGCTTAATTCCTCTTAAATGTCCCAGGTTTTTACATCCTAGTGCAGCGCCGTGCCTTACTTACCATGTGCTAGAGTTACATCGAGGAATTCACCGTGAAACCCCCCTTTCATTCCCACTCGGGCTGGGGACTGCACAGATATCTGATAACCAGTGAGAAAGAATTAGTTGCACAGAGTCCGGTGTGTGGCGCTGATTTCTTACAAAGGTTTCAGCACCTGCTAAAAAGAGTTTAACTCAACATGTATATTCATGTTTTTATAAGGAGAGGTTTTTAAAGGAGGTTTGGTTGTGGATTTGACACCTTCAGCACTCATTTCACCTCTTTAAGCCTGTTATCTCTCCCTCTCCTCTTACCTTTAATACTCTGTTTAAGGTAACACAAAGCCCTCTTTAACATAAATCTTTACACAGTCATGAACAAACTCAGCAGTATTGAGTTTACATCACCCAAAGCCTGGGGTTTGAGTATTCAGGATTTTTCTGAAGACCTTTGGATGTTGAGTCACATTCGTCTGTGATCTGAGCTCTTCCCATGTGTGTTGTTTTCCAGGAGTGAGTGTCCCTGCAGCTTCCTGGGAGCAGACTACGACCCGGGAGATGTGATCATGACATCAGCAGGTGTTCAGTAAGATCTTCCCCTTCATCTCTGTCATCCTAACAGCACTTTCCCAACACGCAGTCCTGTGCTGTATGGGAAGATTTCATGTGTTTGTACATTTTTACATCAAAGATTTTTTGCTTCAAGTTGTGTTTTGGGGCATTTTTAACTTGATAAGAAAGCTAGAGAGCCCAGAAATGTGGGGAGTAGAGAGTCAGGGAAGACATACAGCAAATGGTCGCAGTCGGGAGTCTAACCTGCAACCACTGCGACAAGGACTATAGCCTCTGTATGGGGCATATGTTTAGACCACTAGGCCAACGGTGCCCCAACATCAAAGATTTTTACAGAAACAAATGTCTCTTTGGTCCTTTTCTTTCTCCAATATTGATAAGTGAGTCAACTAAATACTAACTGAGCCTCTGGCCAACTGATAAAACCACTATTTGATTCATCGTTGAATAATACCCAGTGAATATTAGATAGTACTTTTGCTTGCTTTGTTTATTGAATCATATTGTATTGTAATGTATAGTGTAGTGTTGTATCAGATCACAACCCAATACAATGCAATACATCACATGGCTTCAAAATGCAACACATAGCATCCCATGGCATCACACTTTATCGTATCGCATTGTATTGTATTGCATCGTATCGAATGGTATCGTAGCACATCGTATCGAATCTTATTGTATCGTATGTATCCTATTGTGCAGTGTCATGTCATGTCGTGTTGTGTTGTAGCATATTTATTATATTGCATCAAATGCTGTTGTTTTGTAACAGAACAGGACAGGGCTAAAGAGGTCTAAAGCCTGATTCTATACCAGTTTAGTCTCCAATGATGAATTGAGTTTATATTTGAAAATATTTACTTTAGAAAACTTACTGTTCTAAATGTCTAAACCTCACTCAAGTTCTCTAATAAGATCTGCAATACCTGCTCTACTGAAGTACTGATATAGCCCAATAAGGTATATCAAATACATATACTATTATGTACTGATATGCATAAGGAGCGAAAATTGAGCAATGAGCAGTGCGCAATGAAATATTTGTTTTTTTGTGCACCTTCATGATGTATGATCTTCATCATCATCGTCCTGTACTCTCTGTTCTTCTGCAGGCTCTGTGTGAACGGTAAGCTGGTGTCACAAACAACAGACAGTGGTGAGTCACTTTATTAACAGTTCTATCCTCTTTGTTTTATTATGTGTCAAATAATTACGAGACTCTGCGTTCAGCATGTTTCCTTTCTTCTGACAATAATGAGAACTGTGCAAACTAAACAAACAGGCACAGTCATGAATTTGAACATTGTTTGTATTACCATACTTAACATGTAAGGAATTTAAACAGAGGATGACACAAAGGGGACAAACTCTGCAGGGGAAGGAAGGAAGGAACAGGTCATGTGGGGAGTGATGGAATTCTAAATCTCACTTCACACACTGTCTAACCTGTCCTTTCCCCTCCTCCTCCTCCTTCAGACAGGTTTTGTCCGGCCGGTCAGCTCTATCAGAACTGCTCCGAGGGAGACGATGGCTACTTGTCAGGAAGGGGCGTGGCCTGCGAGCGCACATGTGAATCTTACCTGCTCAACCTCACCTGCTCCACACATGAGCCCTGCGTGGCCGGATGTAGCTGCCCCCCTGGGTGAGTGATGCCCTGCCAAAAAACCCTTCAAACTCTTTATGAATAACTGTGCAGATGGGGTGTGATATCATGACTGTCAAAACTATCATGAAATATTTTTGGCAAGCTGAAATTTCATGAATCAATTCCAAACTTGAGTTTTAAAGCAACAGAGAGTCTCTCTGACAATCTTTATGACATCTCTTATCACCATAGCTTTCTTCTGAAAATCAACCCAACATGTTTTTTTGCGTCAGGCTCTCTTATGAGGTTTATTTGACTGACTGTCTGCTGCTCACTTGTTCTAGCCTGAGATTTAGTGTGAGGAAAATGGCTTCATGAGTTCTTACAACATTGGAAGAGAAGAGTTCTGCTACCTTATGGCTCTGAATTCAATCGTCTCGGTCATCTGTCGGGTATGATGGTCTCTGTGAGTATGACGGCGACTCAGGATGACAGTGACCTTAAGAAATAACAGTGTAGGTCTGGTGAAACTTAAATCTTTGAGTCACTGTGTCACTGAGGCTTGACATGGAGAGTGGGAGCTGGCTGTAGGCTGGTTAAAGACCGGAAAATGTCACATGAGGCGGGAATAATCCTCTGACTCTTCCTGGCAGCAGGTCAAGCATGAAAAAACCCTCACCCTGTGCATGGTGATGCTGAGGGGAGGGGAGGCAGGGGTGTCTCTTTTGAGCATTGACTGCATCTGACTGTTATTGTGATTTATACAGACATCATTGATGGGTTTGACCATTCTTATCATACAGAAAGGGATGTTTGTACTCATAACTCATAGAGAAATGTTTTCATGGAATGAGAATTGTCCATCTAAACCTGGGCAAATGAGACGAAAAACAAACTTCATCAGGTTTGCAAAGCTCTCACAAAGGGTTGAATGCATCTCTAACTGCACTGCAGGGAGCACAGAGCAAATCAATTTCCCCCTTTCCATGCAAATGAACTTCACCTCAAAATGTATCAGGTGAGCAAATGCTGGCACCAACAGCCATGCACGGTTAGAGTGAAATATAACAGTCTGCAGAGAGCTATTTATCACAGCCGCTGATATCACAACCAACTGGTAACAGTGTCTCCTCCCTCCCAGCTCATTCTCTGTGAACAGATCTAAGCATCGTCAGGATGAGAGTGCAGCTCTGGGCAGGGTGCATGCAGCTTCGCTCCTCCGTCAGATACCAAAAAAAAGAATACTCTGCACAGAGCAGGACGTCTTTATGAGTGTGCTGCTAGTGAATATCATTAGCACGATTTAATTTGTCACTTGGACCTTGAGATGGAGCAGATTACAGGGGCAGTGGTGTCATCAACAGCTGTAATCTATTTTTGTGATTTTGTTCAATTGGCTGGAGTTAAACCCGGAATAATCCTGACCGGCTGTGTCTTGAAAATAATTGAACCCAAACTTGACTTTGCCCTACGTGACTTACTGGAGGATACCTCTAGAGGGTACACCAGAGAGCTCAGGCTGTGTGCAATCATTTTGGATTTGCAGGATGTAAACAAGAGACGTAGCAGAACACGAGGAGGTTACTGTTTTCCAACAGGGATTATAATGAATTTCCACATTGACGCCAGCTATTTTGACCGGTGTGTTTGTTGCTGTGCAGTAAATAGCAATGACACATCCCACAGATGTGGATAACCAAACATGGTCCATCAACTTTCTGCCATTGTTGTTCTTGCTGTTGTGTTGACTGTCACATCCTCCATGCCTCCACACTGCCTCCACTGCTGATGTGGATGCTGCATCTTGCATCCATACCGTGATGATTTTATAGGATGTGCACAGCCATGTACCGATCATACACAGGATATGCAGGGCAGCCATTATGCACATGCATAGTTTTCAGTACCTCAGGTATTAGTTTTTTATGGATAGCTCTTTCATGTCAAAAATGGAAAAAGAGACTGTTTGATGCCTCTTTGGTTTAAGACTGTTTCATGGCCTAAACCTGTCTCTGGGGTCAGCTGGGACTCATGAGAATAAACGTTGTTTCACTTTTTTCTAACATCATTTTAAACTGTTGATAGCAAACATAGAACAACATAGAGAGTTAGTCTGACTGATATACAACTGTTCAGTTTGGTCAGAAGCTAGAGGGAAAATAACTCTTTTGATTTAAATGTTGAGATTCATATAAATCTGAGTTTCTGTTGAGTTTGACGATAAGAAAGACTTCAGTGATGTTCTTCACTGATAGCAGCGATCACTTCTGATGAGTCTTAGATCATCTGTGTGAGACAAAAGTCCTCACAGTCAGCAGCTGAGGTGGGCAGACATCACGGAGTAGATTACAGTAATCTGATCTCTACAATCCAGAGCCTGAAAGGAGGTTTAAGTGGTTTCATTCTGTGACATCAACTCAGAGTCGTACTGATTACAGAACGCACAGACAGGCTCGGTTATGATACATTAAAGCTTATGACACTCTCTGACAAGTTGAACTTTAGAGTTAGTTTTTAGACATGCTCACTAAATCTCTCTTCATATATGAGTCTGATATTATTTTCCTTATCATTCCACCAGAAATCAAAGGAAAAATGAAGCTGACTAAAACTCATGTAGTTCAAATTAAATACATAAAGAAGAATCCACAATTTAAATGTAAAAGACAAGAATGATGCTAAATGAACATCTACTCATACATTTAAAGAAAGGATGTGAATTTTAAATGCCATTAACATAAAAAAATATGTTTAAAATACTCTGAAAATAATCATTGAGTTAAAGGATTAACTCAGGTATCACAGGCTCTCATAGGACAAACAAATGAACCACATAACATTGACAACACAGGACTTAAAGCTCAATAAATCACACCAATAAAACATTTCACACATGACAAAACTACATGTAATCCATTGATTCGTTAACATGTAAGTAATGTCAACAACTGTGACTGACACGGATCTCTATATTTCTATTCTTAAAACATTGGATATGAAAACAACACATTAAGAAATAAACACACGACCAGTAAAGCATTTTTGGTACAGATTTTTAAATGTTGTTATGTGTAGCTGTCTGACGTTTTGCATTTAGATAAATAAACACCACTTATAGAATAAATAATCGTATTAATAAAAAAGAAACGTATTAAAGTGGTAAATATATGCATATAGAAAATGAATGATTTGTAGCACCAAACGAAAAATGACTTGAACAAATGAATGTGTTCAATAATTACACATAAGGTCCACATGTAAATAATACCCACGTGAGAAGGTCAGACCGTAACAGAGAGACTGTGTGGTTATTGTAACTCTGTATCATCTCTGCTGACGTCACTGATGTGATTCATTGATTCACATTCACCACTTTAAGCACGACGACCTTTAGTGTGACCAGGACCTTCTAGATCCCAGAATACCGGTCATGTCCAGAGTTTTAATAATTCACTGGAACCTGCTGCTTTGACGGCTAATCTTGTGGAAACTTTGGACACAAAGAGACTTCATTCAGCTTCCTGAATGACGGCTGTATTAAAAAGTGCAGTGGTGGGTGGACAAGTCAAAGGTGGAGTCTGATAATTAGAAGAGTGGGTTTTTAAATTTGTTTTGAGGATGTTCAGATTGTTTTCACCACATAACACCTCATAGCTTTGTGATTTTTCAGTTCTTTTTATGTCTTTCATGCTGTCCGTGTTGAATGACTGTCCTTCCTCTTTCGCCTTCCTTTATTTTTTAAATATTTTTAAAGGTCCTTGAAATAACAGTTAGTTAACAGATATGTATTAATTGTTAGTAAGACAAACAGTGTCAATGATAGCAGGAGGAACATGTTAATTGTGAGATAACAGTATTTATGAGGAAAAGAAAGAAAAGAAGAAAACTTCTCAAGAGTTTCAACAGATTTTTTGGTTCTAAATAGTCTTCTGGATGTTTTGGAGAGAAGCCATTAATCTATGAAGATCATCAGAAACCAAGAGCACTCAGAAATTTCAGCAAGGACAAATATGAGACCAAGCCCAAACATCAGTCTCCTGCTTGAGTAGCTTTGTTTTTGCTGTTACACATCAGCCACCTGTCTTCACCTTGCTGGTTTCCTTTTCTTTCCTTTACTGCAGATGATCAGCAGGTGTCCCCTCTGTCATATTAAGACTGTACTTAGATGACTATCATGAAAACTAAAAGCACTCCCACCTCAGAGTCCACTGTGAGGTATTCGTCTGCAGCAGGACTATAAAACCTCTGATGGGAAATAATTAGCTGAGGTGCTGACAGAAGAATCTATTGTGTTTCATTCACAATGGCACACTTTGTTTATGATCAAAATGTGGACTATTCATCTCTTCCTCATTCTACGACTATTAGCCCAGCTGAACTCATATGAGACCTTCAGGTGCAGAGCAGAGCCATGCAGCATACCAGAGTGTTGGTTACAGTATGTACATGAAATCAACTGGAGGCAGAAGTTAGCTTCCTGTAGACTTTATTAAAAAAGTTTGGAGTTAGGAAAGAAAAGTGTGGTGATATACTCAGAACTGAGATATTAATCTACAGGTGAAGATGCTGTTTGAGACCAGTTTAGAAATGTTCCTTAGTTTTTATTTCATTTTGACTTTTTGTTGTTTCCTTTTTTTGACGCTGGTGTTAATTAAGTTTTTAAAATCTCTGAGTTTTAGTTTGATTTAATATTTGATATAATATGTTGTTTTCTATTGTTGGGATTCTGACTGCACAACCAGTTTACCTTCTGATGTACTAACAAAGAAACCATGAACCTTGAGCCTTGAACCTCTGCAGGACCAAAACCTGATGTGTCACTAAGGTTATGTTCACACTGCAGGCAAAAGTGGCCCAAATTTTTTTTGGGGTCAAGTGACCAGGTCAGATTTTTTAGAGGCAGTGTGAACAGATTTTTTCAAATCAGATTTAGACCACTTCCATATGTGGTCCTGAATCAGATACAGATCAGATTTTTTTTAATGCGACCTCAGTGTGAACGGCCATGGCGGATTTGATGCGCATTTGATACTTTCATGTCACTTTATAGCGACACTCGTCACAATTCTGCGCGGTGGTAGCCTTGCGAAATGAATTAGAGAGAAGCCAGTTGCTCAGTCCATTGGGACTTGGCTTGGGTACCGAAGGGTCGCCGGTTCGAGTCCCAGTATGGATGAAGTTTGGCAAGTGGACTGGTGGCTGGAGAGGTGCTGGTTCACTTGCCTGGGCACTGCCGAGGTGCCCTTGAGCAAGGCACCGAACCCCTAACTGCTCTGGGTGCGCTGGTTGACGGCAGTATCCTCACTCTGACATCTCTCCCTAAGCATGTTCACTGCATGTGTGTGCATTTGTATGTATATACCAAAACAAACTGTATGTGTAGCATGTCCAAAAATAGCATGAGTGAAAAAATGGAATTTCCCCCCTGGGGATCAATAAAGTACCTTTCTTCTTCTTCTTCTTCTTAAAAATTGAGAAAAGCAACGATGGAGTGAGTCAATGGAGGGACAACGAGGTCTTGGATCTTATATGGGGTGACACTTCCATACAAGCAAAGCTTGAGGGTTCATACCGGCTCCCACTGCACATAAACTTTGTAACAAATGTGAAAATGCTGACTTGCTCAGTGTTTACGTTTGTGAAACAGCTGCATATGACGTCATTGTTACTGTTCTTTTGCGCGTGCGGAGCAGTTCGGAGCCGCAAACAGTTCACACTGGAATCAGATACAGGTCACATTATAGATGGTAATGTGAACAGGCAAACAAAAAATCAGATCTGAGCAAAAAATCTGAATTGAGCGTTAAGCCTTGCAGTGTGAACGTAGCCTTAGTCATCGGTTCTTCTGATTACATAATAGTCTAATGGCTTTGGAGATGAGTTACTAAACTA
Organism: Notolabrus celidotus; assembly: GCF_009762535.1. Taxonomy (NCBI): domain Eukaryota; kingdom Metazoa; phylum Chordata; class Actinopteri; order Labriformes; family Labridae; genus Notolabrus; species Notolabrus celidotus. The sequence goes on from NC_048274.1 coordinate 4,948,938, forward strand.
AGCTTTGTCAGTGTTCAGCAGGTGGTCCTTTTAAGTGATTCAGGTACTTTGACCACAGTGCTGAAGACTCTGATCTGTCCCTCTTCTGGTCTGATAAAACGTGTGATCTTCACTTCAACACCTGGCCCACACCGGATGCATCCTTGTCCAAAGACAACCCATTTTGCGGTCTGGCTCGCCCGTCGCCACTCTATGAAATTTTATCTTCCTCCGTTTTTTTTTCATTATCTGTTAGAATTAAATTCAAATGAAGGCTGTGATTATGAAAATTTATTCATAATGTGAGTGTAGGCCGGGAGAGTGAATGATTTTAGATTCTTTGATCAGTGTACTCGATACGGCAGCTTGGCCGACGGATAAAGGAAGCTGTTAACACGGTTTTATCTGGGATGTAACTCTACTCAGATGAACCTGAGGTTTGTGTTGGGACCATTCAGTGTGTCACTTCATTGTCTGCTGCCTTGCCAGTGGATATAGCTCAACCCGGGATATTACAAGATACTTATCAGCCTCGTCTCGCAGAGTGGAGAGCAAATGGAGGCATCCAGACAAAGACTGTTTCTCTCCCTATCTCTGAGAATCCTAATTGTCTGGTTTTCTCATGTAGCCAACGAGTGTTACCGCTTTTCATCCACAGTCGCCCACCCCTGAAACTCTCTCCCTCTTGTTTCCTGGGATTGCTCGGCGCTGCAAGTTCACCTGTCTTGGCTTTGCCTCTGTCGGTCAGTCCTCATATCTACGTGCTGGACTCCAGCAACAACAGCTTCTAATATTCGTCTCATCGCTATCACCGCTCCTTCTGTCTCTTACTCCCCTCTATCCATCTTTCCAGACCCAACTCGGTCGAGGCAGATGGCTGTCTAACATGAGTCTGGTTCTGCCTGAGGTTTCTGCCTGTTAAAAATGAAGTTTTTCCTCCCCACTGTAACTAGTTAAATATTGCAATGTGCAATGCTCATGATGGATTAAGGTGGGGTAAGACTGAGTCTTATCCTGTCTTGAAGTTGGGTCTCTGTTCATAATTTGACATAGAGTGGTCTAGACCTCCTATGTTTGTAAAAGCGTCTTGAGATAACGTTTGTTGTGATTTGGCGCTATACAAATAAAGATTGATTGATTGATTGATGATATCTTGGTCAGAGATGAAGAGAGGAGCTCTAAATGATGTGATGGGACCAGATCTACCAGTTTCAATTGAAGATTCCTCAATCAGGGATGTGATCCACCCAAGGGGACAGAGTATTTCAAAAGGCAGCAAGACTTGGTTGAAGTTTATGTAGACTTTACATCTTTCATCCACAAAGCCTCCACAGTCCCAGAACTGAGCAGATCAGGCAAAAGCCTTTAAGACATTCAAAACATCCTCATGAACTTCCACCAAACACAGCTGCTTTTTGGATCCTTACCAGAATCTATTCATCCCAAACCCTGACATCCAAGCTCCATCTTCCATATGAACATATACTAAAATGTAAGGTATTTGCATTTCACAAGTCCATGTTTTCTTCCCCAGCTTGCTGAAACATGGAGATGAGTGCTTTGAACCTGCATCCTGCCCCTGTCTGTGGAAAGGAAAGGAGTATTACCCCGGAGATAGAGTCTCCTCTCCCTGCCATCAGTGGTGAGTTCATGCATTTCTGCAGACTGAGCCACAAAATGAATCAGGTTAACCATTTGAGCACGTTTGCTGACTACATTGACTGTCTTTTGTTCTTCGTGTGATCCTTAAGCGTTCGTTTTTCCGCCCATCCGTCACTTGGTCTTTATCCATTTTGACATGTTGCACCAATTTGTTTTACCATCACAGATCTTCTGATAACAATGCCTGTCAGATTTAAGACAAATCTCCCACAACGTGGCTAATTTTTCAAAGTCAGCTTCAGCCTGAGAGCGATGACTCCTGAGATTGTTTGAGCAGCAAAAGTGGCCACCTGATATCTATAATTCTGAGTTATCAGAGGACAGAGGGAGGCCTGGAACACAGAGCAGGGCCTTGTGTGACTCTTTGATTCCCTCTGCTTCAGTCTGGTGAAAGGAAACTCTCTCCCGCTGATCTCAGTCATTCTCCAATCCTCCCATTTCTTCTTCAAGCCATAGCCAGAGAAGACGATGTAGATGACAGCCTAATAGCTCAATGAGCGCTGATTCAGCCTTTGACAATTCACAGGCCACTTTTCTGCCTGCTGTAAACCCGAGGCGCTCCACAAAAGGAGGCCATTAGAGATGAAAAAAATGCCTTCACACTAAGTGGGAACAAGTTGATGCTGAATCACTGAAGCTTTGCTCTCTTTGTAGTGTCTGCCAGCATGGGACGTTCCAGTGTGAGTTTCATCCGTGTCCGTCCATGTGCATGGCTTACGGGGATCGCCACTACAGGACGTTTGATGGACTGCTGTTTGACTACGTCGGTGCATGCAAAGTTTATCTTGTAAAGGTATTTAAGGTTTTTATTCTCAGGACAGCCTCCAACTGTGGTTTTGTATATTTTAACCTTTTATTTGATACACTAAAGGCCCATAGAGGAAAGTAATTTGGGGTCTTTTTGGATAAAAGTACTGATTTTTATCGAAAAAACTTATATTCTCAAAAAACACTTCACCCTGACACAAGGACCATGCTGCCAAAGTCGATATCTGCAGTTTCTTGTCAACTTGTAAGAGGCAAGAGCAAAATATAAATGTTTAAGAGCTTGCATTTATTAAGAAATTAGCAAAATCTTTACCATGATGAATGGGCCAACGGATAGGAAGTGGGAGGGGCCATCCGTATCACCCAATGGTTGGTGGATAAACCAGTTCAAGCCAAGAGTTCAGCATCATTTTGCCCTTACTGGAGTGAAGTCGTAATATTTAGATGCAAGGGTCAGGGTGGAGGGATGCAAAGGTTAAACTTATGCCAAGTTTTCAGATCACACTAGATGCTTAGTGAAGTGCATCTGTATTCCACAGGGATGTTCTATATTGCTAGTTAAAGAGAGGTTTTAACAATTAATTTAATCAGGAGTTGTCGGCTATTAAGACCTCAATAGTTCCAGTGATTGATATTCATGTCCCCACAGAGCAGTGCTGATGTGATGCTCAGCATAGCAGCTGAGAACGTTGACTGTTTCGACAGCGGAGTCATCTGCAGGAAGTCTCTGCTGATCAGTATTGGAAGATCCTTGGTGGCATTTGACGATGACACAGGGAAGCCGGTAAGACTCACTTTAGATTTACATTTCCACACAGATACATCTGTGCACTGTCTTAAACTTGGCATGTTGCACCTTTCAAGTTTTACAACAAGTACTTTGGAGAATGAAAACCACTCTGTCCTCCTCAGAATCCATCCAGTTTGATTGACAGGAAGCAGAGGATGTTCATCTGGCCAGCAGGATACTACACAGTGGTTCATTTCCCAGAGGAAGACGTCACCATCCTCTGGGACCGTAAGACCACCGTCCACATCCAAGTTGGGCCTCGATGGCAGGTAAGACAGGAGGGCCTGACAGGGTATTTTTCTGATTTAATTCTTAACCCCTTCCAAACCCTATTCAACTAAAGGCTTTTGTAAGAGCAACCCTAGAGTATCTGAACATTTCAGTTCACCAAACCTTGTACATGATTTCTTTCTCACTTCTCAGAGGCTGCAACAACCCTACCAGCTCTAGACTGTATTCATCCTGTTTCTCACTCTTAAAGCAGAAAGAATAACATACAGTGAGGTTTACTCTAAGCACAGGATTATTATCCAGTTATAAAGTTATGAAGTGTTTGTTGATGTGTTCAGGGGAAGCTAAGCGGGCTGTGTGGGAACTTTGACATGAAGACGGTGAACGAAATGCGGACACCCGACAACATCGACTCCCCGACTCCACAGGAGTTTGGAAACAGCTGGACTGCAGCAGAGGTGAGAGAGAGAGACATCAACAACACTGTGAAGTCTTAAAAGTTAGGATATGTGTCTGCTTGTTTCAACTTTTCACAGAAGTTAGTTTTCATTGACAGAATAACAGAAAGTTGTCATTTATGGTGATAAGTAAAATCCTGAAATCAAATAAAAGCTGTAGTTAAACCCTCTGACTATGTGTGTGTGTGTGTGTGTGTGTGTGTGTGTGTGTGTGTGTGTGTGTGTGTGTGTTCAGTGTGTGAACAGTCCAGATATCAGACACCCCTGCACCCTCAGTCCGCTCAGAGAGCCTTTTGCAAAGCGTCAGTGTGCGGTGCTGCTCAGTGAGGTCTTCCAGGCCTGCCACCCAGTGGTGAGTACACAGACGACACAACAGACCTGACATGCAGCTTGTAGCACTCTCACTTCACTCTTCAAGCTTTGCCGGGGGTGTTGGGCTCCCTGAAAACACATCACACTGAGCCCTAACACTTCTAAGGCACAAATGCACTTTTACTTAAGGGCCCCTGTCAGTCATGGACCCTCTTCTCCTGACTTTTCTCTCCCATACAGCACCCTGCATCCTCTGGTTAATCTTCTACAGTTAATACATGACTGAATCCTGAAATGACCCATGTTTGTGCCAGAGTTTGAGCATTAGTTTAGCACCTTCATCATTCCTTCTACTGTTCTAAATAGTTAATTGTCCTCTGTTTTCAGGTGGATGTCACCTGGTTCTACATGAACTGCCTAGCAGACACGTGTGCCTGCAGTCGTGGAGGAGACTGTGAGTGTTTCTGCACCAGTGTGGGGGCCTACGCTCAGCGCTGCTGCCACCAGGGCGTTCCCGTCGACTGGCGCTCTCCGTCTCTGTGCCGTAAGTCAGAACACAGGGGAGAGAATTATTATGTTAATCTCTGTTTCAAGAGATAGTCAAGCCCTGGTACTTATTTTTTACTATGAAGCAGTTTGTGGAATCACAATATGACTGAACTAACTGCCTCTTTGCTTCTTCCTGCAGCGTACGATTGTGAATACTACAACAAAGGTATGATGATTTCCCCCCTGAAATATGAGCTTTTAGAACAACTACATCATTCACTCAGAGACTCACCTACATGGGGTTACATTTTTAAGGCTTAAGGAGTAAAACGGTCTGACAAAGAGCCAAACAGTAGAGTAGAGTTTGCAGGATTTGTTATGCACTTATTTAAATGAACTTGCACTAATTTCTCCTCCAATCTGCAGTTCTGGGTAAAGGCCCCTTCAGGCTGACCACCTTCAGAGACAAGACGGCGTGGTTAGCAGCCAGCAGGTCCAGTGGTTTGGTGTTCCTGCAGAAAGGAAACCTCAGCGACATCACCGCCCCTCGAGCCCTCTCAGAGTTCATGATGACGCCCGGTCTCAGCAGAGCCCGACCACACGGTGAGTTATTTCTCTGTGACATGTTCTGTACAATACAGGATTTAATTCTCTGCAAGATCTGATCGTGAGCTTCATTATTTACTACATACTACTCTTTTCATTTAATTCTTCTCCAGAAAGAGTATCTCTAAAATTGGTTTCCAGCTTAAGAAGTTATAGCAACATATTAGAGATTTAAAACGTCCAAAGGACAACCAAATATTTAAGAAAATAGAGCCTTGATTTGCTGACGTGCCCTCTTTAAGACTTCTTCTTCTACATGTATAATTAATAACAAAAGCAGTGAGCAGAAATGACCTGAAGAATATCTTCTTCTGCTCTGACTTCAAAGCCAGCCTGTTGGTGTTGTCCTCTTCTGTTTCCTCTTTCATTCAGCAGTGTTTGGATGATTTAAGTGTCCCTGTGAAAACACTGATGGAGGAGATGAACTTCAGTGGCAGACAAGTTCAGAGATCAGATTGCTAAATGCTAATACGGAAACCTGAGCTGCAGGCTGGCCAGAAAGCCACGACTGGGACGAGTAACTCTCACTTTTTACTGCATGAGAGCTGCACTTAGGCTGAAATCTGGTTCCTTTTCAAGACATGTTAAATTCAATGAATGCACATCAAAGACTTTTCTTGCAGTGCTTGCTGAGTTATTGTAAGAGGTCACAGAAATACATTCACTCGCAGTTTTTGCAACATGACATTTTTACCATGAAAACTGAAAGCCAGAAAGTTAATGAGTCAAACAAGAATCAAGCTTCTCGCTTTAAAGATGCTTTAATTTGCTTCTTAGTAAGGTGTTGAAGAGCCTTTATTTCATGGACATGCAGTAGTCCTCTTTCTCTTCTTTCCTCCTCTGGTTCCTGTTACTGTGTTGAAGTTTTTATTCTCATCTCTTCAGACACATCCCGGGTTTCCTTTGAGGCAGCCGACAGACCAAACTACTTTCTGTACTCGAGCCCCAAAGGCCAGATGAGGCTGTCCAAGTGGGAGGACAGCGAGGCATTCTTTGATGGAGCCACCTTCATCCTCCACAGGAACACCTGGGTACCTGGCTATGACTCGCTTGAGTCCCACGCAAAACCTGGGTTCTTCCTGTATGCCATGCTGCCACGCCTCCACCTGCTCAAACACAGACACACCGACAGCTTCCGCAAGGCCACGTTGTTCAAACTCACAGGTCAGCAACACTGATATGAGATTTGAGATAGGTAGACCTTATTGTTAATAAAGTGCACAAGTACAGTGCGAAGAAATTGTATGGCTGTCCTTACTGGTGAAGATAATCAGAAAAAACAACAAATTAATTTAGATAAATCAAAAAATAAAAACCTGTACAAAGCATACAAGCTCATCTAAAACTACAGGTAAAGAATTATTATCTTCTCCATACAAATTTGTATTCTGAGTTTTAATTTTAGCCTCACTTGGGCATGTTATAGGACTCTGGTATTTTCTTCTGCGGGTTAAATTGATCATCAGCACTCCTTTCTCAGGTCAAAGGTCAAGACCAGGAACTCATGAGTGTGCATGCTTTGCTTAAAGAGCAGCAGAGCAGATTACTGCTGCTAAAAATACGTCAGAATTTGTTTTAGTTAATGGAAAAGTTGAGGAGCCAGCAGCAGATTGTATTACCTCTGACAGCAGTGAGCTCTGCACATCAGACAGACTTTCAGGCTTTCTAAGTTCATCACATGATGGCTCCGTGAAAACATTTTAAGCCAGTCTAGATTAGTTACATGATATTCTCTTTACTAACAACTTTTTCCTGCTGAGATTTTATTATTAGATGGATTTTATTTTAGTACTCCAGAGTATTTTAACACAATACATCAGATCAAACTTCACAAAAGGGCCAAATAGAAACATTGAGTCTAAAGTCAACAGTATTTCCTTGCTGAAGGTTGATCGTCAGATTTGAAGGAGATCAGGGTTCAGTGTGTCGATACCATCATGATGCTTTTTAAGAAATATTACATCTGTACGCTTCAATTGTACCTCTTCTGTTTTAACATTAGCAAAGAGATTGATTTGTTAACTGTTCAAACAGTTTAGAAACTGTCGTTTCTGGACCGCCCACAATGTGTAGATGTAGAGGGAATCTTCGTGACACTGGCTTGCTTGTTTAGTAATACATTTATTACAAGAAAACAATACCAGTATCGGACAAGCACCGCGGAATGCCTGGAAGACAGCTCTGCAAATCTGCTGACTCCCAGAATGCTGTTGACCAGCACCTTTTATAGGTCTGCGAACCAATAACATAGCCTACTGCAAAGCCCAAACTTATCTTGATCTCTAGTTATCTACTTTACCCTCCTGGGCTCTGCTAGCCTAATGGTTACAAAACTTGTCCATGCATGTCACTAAATTGGAAGGGGGTCTCAAACAAATTCCTTGAATGTCTGGGGCAACATAGGCTTCTCTTTGACTTGTTTTACATCAGTTACTTATTTCCTATCAGATACTTCAAAACAGAACCAACTTTTAATAAAAGGTCTAAATGATGTGTGTGTGTGTGTTTTCTATCAGCCCCTAGCCCAGACAGCCCGACTGGTCCTCGGTGCCAGTGGAGGTATGATTCCTGTGTCATCCCCTGCTTCAGGACCTGCAGTGACCCATCAGCCGAAGCCTGTGTCCGCATCCCAGAGTGAGACATTTGACCTGTTCACTAACCCTAACACAACTCAAAAGTTTGCAGACTAGTTTGAGCTGCACATTGATCTGATAATCCTCATCGGACTTCTGTTCAGTGCATGTATTAATCTGAGAGCTCTGAGGTTTCAAAGTTTAATCTGATGGTTTGACTCATCGCTGTGTGTTTTTCTCTGCACAGAGTGGAGGGCTGTCTACCTGTCTGCCCTCCACACATGGTCCTGGATGAGATCACACGTCGCTGTGTCCATGTTGAAGATTGTGAGTATCACCTGATTACAGATATTTAACCAATTGAAAGCATTTTTTTCTGCATGGATCAAGGGTGGCTTGCAAGCTATTTCAAATTAAAAAACAATTACTTACTTCCCTTACCAACAAAAACAGGAGAGAACAAGATTAGATAAACTGATTCACCCATACACATCCTGAAAGAAAAATGATTAAATGCATGCTGAGGAAAAAGAGCAGATGTAGATGGTTGGGAGAGGAGGGAGATAGGATTTGTGTGTGCTGCAATGACATCATCTCCCTGTGGATGTAGGGGAAGGACCTTTGATCAAACCTATCACCTGCAGAGCTGAAGTCTAGCTTCACAACCACCTCCAATATCTAATGCACCATGGAAGAGAGAGAGAGAGAGAGGGAGAAAACACACACACAGGCACATTCAACATGGACACTATCAGATATAAATAAACACACACAGAGCCTTAACAAGCATTGTCAGATTCTATAAAAGTCAAAATGGTCTTAAAGTCACAAACTACACAAACTCTCCATGCAGCTCAATGTTCCTCTAACACATTTAATCTCGTTTGATTGTCAGGCATCAAGGTCCCAGTTGTTTATCAGCCTCCAGCACCATCAACCGCTCAGCCAACCACCGCAGCTGTCTCTTCATCAACCACAACAAGCACCTCTCCCTCCACCACCCCTCTGAAGACCACAACCACCCCTGCAGTATCATCCAACCCTCTGCAGCCTGAACCAACCACCAGATTCAGCACCACGACTCCTGCAGTGAGCACACAGACAACATCGTCCCAGTCATCCCCTGCACCTGAGGAACCACCACGACCAGCGACCACCTCGCCGTCTGCAGCTCCAGAACTTCCCACAACAGCAGGACGTCCGTCTCCTTCAACAACTGTCAGCCCAGAGGCGGTGCTGTCTACTGTTAGAGTGACAGAAGCCTCGCCTACTACAGTAGCCGGTGCAACATCGAGGACTACCGGGGCTGTTAGTTCAACAAGCAACCCCTTTGGCCCCAGCACATCCAGAACAAGCAGCGCTCCCTTTGCTATTACATCTGCGCTCTTGATCACCACCTCCACCAAGCCCCCAGACCTCCTTCTGCCTCTGTTCACCACCACCACTGCCTCTCAGCCTTCTACACCTGTAGCACCAACCACAAGCTCCATCCCAAGGTCGACCACCATTACCGCTACCTCCCCTGTTGTCCTTCACACAACCAAAGAGGCCACAGAGGCTACATCTCCATCAGCAGCGGTTATTCCAATGGTAACCACCACCATTCCAAGTCCTGCTCCAGACTCAGAGACACCCGGAGCTACAGAACGGACTTCTGTTCCCACTACAGCTACCACTGCACCCACAGACACCAGCACTAAGCCTGTAACAGTGGAGCAACTTCCTCCAACAACGAGCGCAGTCTCAACAACCTCTTCACCACTCCCTATGTCACCTCCTGCTGGAACAGGAAGCACCCCTTTACCCACAGTTACGCCATCTAAAACCACAGAGCCAGTCACTCCACCTTCACCTTCCTCCTCAAGTAGACCAACAAGTCCAGAGGCAACACCATCACCTGTCGCTACAGAGAGGGTTCACACAAGTCCAGCAGAATCAACGATTTCCTCAACAACCATTCAGGAGCTACCATCATCAACCCCATCCCACCTGACACCCACTACACCTGCTCCTACGTCAGCTGCTACAGACTGGAGAACAACGACAGCAAAGAGAGTCACCACACTGGAGTCCACTGTATCTGAAACACCTGCAGCTACCACAACTACAGCTGCACCTCCACCTTTGAGGATCACAGACACCACAACGTCTCCTGTATCCATAACCACAACCTACGCTGAGAGAGCCTCCTGGTCTACCTCTGTTTTAACAGCAGAGAGAACCACAACCTCAAGTTCTCCAGAGATTCCAGAAACGTCCATTGTGTCCACAAGTCCTCCTGTTACGACAAAACCAACTGTACCACCAGTGCCTCCTACAAAAATCACCACTGTCCCGCTTTTACCAACGACAGAGAGCTCCACTAAGTCCACCACGCAGACCTCTGAGCAGTGGGGTCCCACTCACTGGGAGACCTCCTCCACCCCAGTTTACAGCCCTACAGTAAAGACTACACCAGAGATCTCTCCTGAAACTGGCGTCCACTCAGTCACTTCCACCAAAACTACTGAAGTGCCTCCCCTCCCTGTAACATCCAAGCTTGATTTCCCTGCTGCTACATCCTCTGCTGCCACAACAACCACCATCAGGACTACAACACCCCCTGAAATCATAGAAATCTCACACACTACAACCAGGACACCTGTCACACCCCCTCCTCCTCCTGGTACTCCTGAGAAACACCTCACCACAGTCTCCACAGAAGCTACACCAAGTGTTGTTACCACCACTCCCAGACCTGGAGTTGTAGAGACTACACAGACGACGCACCCGCCAACCAGCCGGGTGGAGGTGCAAACAAGATCTACAACCAAGACACCTCCATCTTGGTCTCAGCCGGACACAACCACATCCACTGCAGCTCCAAGGCCAACGACTGCCCTGGACAAAGTCACCACCAGACTGGTTTCCTCTGCAAGAGCTACACCTGCTCCAACGACTACCACCAGCACTCGGTCAACCACTCTCAGAACAACACCAAGAGTTCCTGTGACAACAAGAGTCACCCCGAGAGTCCCATCAACTCAGAGGTCAACCATCCGGCCAATCACGTCAAGGGTTACATTACCAACAAGGCCACCAACTGTGGCTACCAGATCAACCACTCTTGGCCCTCCGACTGTCACACCAAGCCCTGACACAACAACCATACCGAGAGTGACATCCACGACATCCACTGAGTCCGTCGCGACAGAACAAGCTGACACGACGGCAGCAGATCTCAGCTCGACCACCGTAACCTCTCCAACGCCTGCTCCTCCTGAAACAACAGTCACAGTGACTACAGCTGTCCCCACGGTGACCACCAGAGAGTCATCCACGTCAGAGAAAGCCATGACGATCAAAGATGAAGACATGTCACCATCCACTTCAAAAGCTGTGACGCCTCCACTTGAAACGCCCATTTCCACCCTAACGCCTGGTGTTCCCACTTCCTCTACGACTTCACCTCCAGCAGCCACCTCAGAGCAGACTACCGAGCAGGACGGAGTGGATCACACCAGTCCAGGTGTGACGACGCCTCCTGCTCCAACGTCAGCTCATTCAACCCTGGAAACAACCAGACACACAATAGAGGGGGAGATATCCACTACTGTAACAGCTACAAGGATGTGCACTGTGGGTATACTTCTTTTCCATTTTCATGACGTGACCGGGTTGTTTCCAAACTCTCTGAGTTTTTTTGTTTATGTTTATTATTTTGGTTGGGCGAGACCAGTTTTCAGCTTTTAATTTGTTTCCTTGCAGCCTCCGTATGCTGAGATTGTCGATGAATGCACGAAGTACATCTGCGTCAACAACCAGCTCGTCCTGTTCAACAAATCCCAGAGCTGCCCCTTCACTTCAGAACCTCCAAACTGTGGCCTGCTCGGCTTCGCCATCCTGGTCAATGGAGACAAGTGCTGTCCTAAGTGGGACTGTCCATGTAAGAGAAGCTATTTTTGAATTCATAAGAAAATAACTTATATTTTTTGACTAGGATATAGACCAGTCATGTCTCCCCCACTGTCACAGAGGTTTTCATTGTCCTCCCTCCATCATTTCAGGTCGCTGCTCCATGTTTCCAGATCTGAATGTGATCACATTTGATGGAAACAGCGTTGCCGTCTACAAGGCTGCAACATATGTGGTGACCCAGCTGCCCAATGAGACCGTGAGCGTCTTGGTTCAGGAGTGTCCCGCAGACTCTGAGTCACCTGTGAGTAAATATTACATCAAACATGTTAAAAGTAAGTCACTTATTTAACTGTCATTAGTTTTGACCTGATGCTCTGCTTCTCTCAAGTTTCTCTGGAACTTCACCAACCTGTGTTTGGTGGCGCTCAACATCACCCACAATTCCAACCACATCATCATCAACAGGATGCAGAGGAGGGTAAAATACATCTTGACTGTTCATTTCATCAGCAGATTTAAGCTGGAATAATACAATGTATCTGATAAGAAATATCTTCTTTTCTTTTAGCTCTACGTTAACGCTCGGTACGCCAGGCCGCGATTCAAGAAGTTTGGCTTTGAGATCTACGACACAGGCAACATGTACCTGATCCGCAGCCCGGCCGGTCTCAAGCTGCAGTGGTACCACAGCACTGGCATGATGGTGATCGACACTGACGGCTCCAGCAACAAACTCCCCACCATGGGCCTCTGTGGTAAGAGCAGTCTGATTTGTGCTGTGATATGTCATGCACAGGTTCATTTCTCTTTGCAGCACCTATGCTAACCAAACTATGAAAATGTACTCTTCATTTCCTGCCTCTGAGGTTGACTCTCAGCCTGACAACACAGAAACAAGTCACCTAAATGTAGCCCTAAAAGACTCTTTTTAATGCTGTGTTGTAAACCTCTCTTCCACCCACCTCAGGTTTCTGTGACGGAGACCCAACAAACGACCTGACTTTGGCAAACGGCACCACGGTTGGCGTGCATGAAGATCCAGCTCTTTTCATCGACAGCTGGCAGGTTCCCAACACCACCAGCTACGTCAGCCACAGCCGCCGCAGAGAGCTCAACTGCTCTACAAGCGACTGCTCCAGCTGCCTCAGCATGCTGCAGAACAACGCCTTCACCCCCTGCCACGCCTTTGTATGTTAATCCTTACATTACTGATATCAATCAAAATGTTTCTATTGATCAAAACATTTCTGCCATTACTGTGCTGTCTGGTAATAATGATAATGATCAGCCTTTGACATTTACTTGATCGTATCTTTGTCTTCAGGTCCCACCGAGCACATTCTGTGAGGTTTGGGTCCGGGATGCAGAGTATGTCAACAACCAGTGTGTGGCGCTGGCTGCATATGTGGCCTCCTGCCATAAATTCAACATCTGCATTGAGTGGAGGAGTCCAGATTACTGTCGTAAGATTTATGAATGCCTCTATACATCCACTCTTAGTTGCTCTTTCCCCTGCAAGAACCAAACAATCAACAGGATGCAGTTTGACAATTGGGGAAGCTTTTTAGGGGATCTGCAGTAGCTTCAGATACACTCCCCAAAATTGCAAAAATACAACACCAGTGTAAAAGACATTTAGTTAAAGACACTATCTATGAACTCTGTCTGCACCAAAATGTTAAAAGTGTGAGGTCTCCAGTAAAAGAAAAGCTATTAGTGAACTGACATGTTCATCTGCCTCTTCCTGCAGCCTTCATATGTCCTGACACTCTGCGGTATCAGGCCTGCCTCCCCGGCTGCACATCTCAGTCTTGCCCAAATCATGACTTTGACTCAGACCCTGATCAGTGTTCAGGCCTGACGGAGGGCTGCGTGTGCCCGGAGGGAACACTTCTCCACCGACCATACTCCGCCCTCTGCATCTCACCTGAAATGTGTGGTAAGAAACCAGGTTACACAAGGGCGAAAACATCAGACTGTTTTGAAAACCACACAGATATTATTTACACAATAAGTTGCTTCTGTTCCATACATTCATTACCATAAACTAAAACTGTGGCTCTATGCATTATGTCTATGTGTGTGTGTGTGTGTGTGTGTGTCTGCAGCCTGCACAGACAGCTCAGGCTTTCCTCGCGCACACGGCGAGGTTTGGAAAGCTTCAAAGGATGCCTGCTGCATGTACCGCTGTGACAACGACACTATCGTCCCCATCGAGTACAACTGCTCCAACATGGCGGCTCCCGTGTGCCTTCGAGCAGGAGAGGTGATCATCAGTCTGGCCGACGACACCAGCTGCTGCCCACAGAGAGTCTGCGGTGAGGCCACCAAGATCTGCCAGAGAGCAGTCTCTGAATCTGAAGTCTTTTTCTATGATTGTCACCAAAATGACATTTGAGATAACTGATAATGTGTTGATGTACTTTGTGGCTCTGCAGTGTGCAACCAGAGCCTGTGTGAGCTGCTCCCACCTGAGTGTAAATACGGGGAGAAGCTGGTGTCGTACTACAGACAGGACTCTTGTTGCCCAGACTACGTGTGCGGTGAGTTTACTTTCTGATCTACATGATCTAACTGCAAAGATATGGTTAACCTCAAAGAGCTGCTATAGAATTCTTTTATGACTGCACAAGCTTTAAAAACACCACACATCATGATTCTTCGCCTCCTCTTTTTCGTGCATGTCTCTGTAGCTCATATAAATGAAGCTTGTTTCTTCAAAGTGACAACAAGACTCCAAGAAGTCACTGGCTGAGGAAATAGTTTGCAACAACATTACCCCTTTTAACCCACAGGCTGTCCCAATTAAACTTGTTCATGTATAATATATGAAGTGTGTGACTGACTAAGCTTTGGAGGCTTATTTGGACAGAGCTAGACAAGCTGTTTTCTCCTGTTTTCAGTGTTTCTGCTAAACTAAGCTAACCATTTTGTGGCTGCAGCCTCTGCTCAGATATGAAAGCTGCACCAGTCTTCTTCTCATATTACTCTGTATAAGAAAGCCAGGAAGCATATTTCCCAAAATGTAAATCTTTCCTCTGTTGTTGTGTGTGTGTGTATGTTTGTGTGTGTGTGTGTGTGTGTGTGTGTGTGTGTGTGTGTGTGTGTGTGTATGTTTGTGTGTGTGTGTGTGTGTTACAGAGTGTGATCCTGACCTCTGTGAGTCAGACGTTCCCGCCTGCAGAGAGGACCAAACTCTGATCGCCACCAGAGCCGACGGCAGCTGCTGCCTGGCGCATATCTGCAGTCAGTTTGAAAGCATTGAATCCGTTATCAGTTATTGATCAGCAGCTTCATTTTAATTCATAAATGAAATGTGTGTGTGTATTTTACTGCAGTGTGTTCCTCCTGTGTGGAGACACCTCCTGTCTGTCAGGACGGAGAGGTGCTGACAGTGGACGGTAACACCACGGATCACTGCTGCCCCTCCTACCAATGTGGTGAGAGCACACAGACACATTTTCTTAAATCTACATCTAGAGACAGTAACAGCAACTTTGAATATACTAAAACTGGCATGTGTGTGTGTTTTCAGTTTGTGAGCCTTACAGATGTCCTCAGCCGAATTGTCCTGTTGGGATGTCGATGATGTCTGTGTCCACACCGGGCCGCTGCTGTCCAAATCAAACATGTGGTAGGACATGTAGAGCTACCACAGAAGAAACATTCAAACAGATTTAAAGTCACAGCTGAATCAGTTCGAGTTTTGAGTTTTGAAATGTGTAAAGCTTAAAATAATTTGTGTTTGCCTGTTTCAGAGTGTTCCTGTGATAAGATTGCCTCTCCCAAATGTGGACTGGTGAGTCATGATTCTGAATTCTGACCTGTGTGTTGAGAATCCTCTTTGACTTTTTAAATATGATTCAATGTGTAAAGAGTTCATTTTATGACAGCTAAGAGAGATATATGTGCCTTAAAGCATTTTAAAAACCAATGGACTCTTAAATACACCTTTTAAAAAACGAGGGCCAGAGTTTTAATAGTTTCAGAAAAGGTGACATGTTGAAGATAAAGCAGCTTAAAATCAACTGTGTGCATACTGTAGTATTTTTTTTGTGTGTTTATTTTTCATGATCCTGATTCTGGTTCTCTTTGTGTTCTGCAGGGAGAGGCCGCCCAGCTGGACCGGGCCTTCCTGTCAGACCCACAGAATCAGTGTGCCTGCAAGAGATACAAGTGTGGTGAGTGCTGCAGAGGATTATTCCTGGTTCACATTTAAGATGGAGAAACCTTTACACTTGGTGAATTGGACAATGTATTTTCAGCTCATTTGCACAGGTTAAAGATGTGCAATTATTTTGAGAATCAGGCTTAGGCTCGTCCTGCGGCCTGGCTGTTGCACCTTTTCTTTCCCAACAAGACGCATGAACATGAAATACAATTCTGAAAACATGAAGACTAATTCATAATGAAAAGGTGATAACATGCAAAGATATACAACTTCAGGAAAACATTGAAAGCAGAACAAAAATTAAAATAATTTCATAGATTAATAACAAAATGATTGAATAAACAAAAAGAAAAAACTACCTATCCAAAAAAAGCCTGGCCGGATTTTTGCCAGTTCACATTTTTATCATAGAGCTCACAGAGAAAGTGCAAAAACAGCTGAAACCCAATGCAGAGTGACCTCTGACCCTGCATCTGTTTGTGTGTGTGTGTGTTCAGTACGGGAGGCGGTGTGTGTGTTCGGCGAGCGAAGCGTGTTGAGGCCGGGTCAGACTCTGGTGGAGCACGGAGAAGACGGTTTGTGTCACAGCAGGCAGTGCAGCCGCAGCCTCGACCCGATGAGCGGCTTCCACCTGCTCCGCACCAACAGCATCAACTGCTCCGCCCACTGCAGACCAGTAAGAACACGACACATACACATCTTTAATATCTTCCTGCTCCGTGCATCAAATCATTCCTCCTCTTTCTTATTTCCTCTTTTTCTTTAACATGAAAAACAGATAAATACAAAACAGATCAACACAAGAAAATAGAAACATCTTCTCTCTCAAGAGTTAATTCTGTTTTTTGTTAAATAAAACAACAACATATCATCCTAAAAATGTCAGTTTTATTGTGATGTTTGTTCCAGAATCAGATATACATCCCTCCAAAGGATCAGACGACGTGCTGTGGAGTCTGTAAGAATATATCCTGCCTCTATGAACACGAGAATGGAACAACAGTTCTCTACAAGGTAGGAATTTGACTGAAGCCCCAACCAAACCCCTTACCTGGTTGTAATCTTTGTGTCTATTGCTCCAGTCCAGCTGTTGTTGATGTTAATGCTCTCTGTGTGTTTCCAGCCCGGGAGGTCCTGGGTTTCAAACTGCATGAAGTTCGACTGCACAGATACTCTGTCTGGGCCCACGCTCATCTCCTACTCTTTCAGCTGCCCGCCCTTCAATGAAACAGAGTGTATGAAGGTCAGCATGCAGCGACAGAGTTTACAAAGTTTTTATATTTTGCCGTACCAAAAAATCCACCTGATGATTACCTCTTCACTCTGCATCCTGCAAAAGTTGTCTGTAACATAAAAAAGTAGTAAAAAGAAGATGTGTATCCATAATTTGCTTCCACAACAAATGCACGCTTTGAAGAGAGCCACATCTTTATCACAGAGGATGATGATGCTCATGGGAAGTGTAGTCTTTATCTTGGAAAAACACTACAGATATCATCCAAAGGGGTCACCAGAATCAACACATGAAAACTCCTTACTGTGCCTTTAAGGGGCAGGAAAAAGTGACATTCGATATAAAAACATACTACTAAAAATATAGTTTATTATCATTATTTTAATCAAGAGATGCATGCCAAGTTAAAACTAAGAAGCACTGTTCTTAAAGCTCCAATGAGGAACCTTCAGCTGGTTATGAAACTGGGTGGATTTTGTGCCGATGCTCCTTAATGACCAACAGAATCAAACAAAGCAATCAGTCCAAAGCACAACTTATTTTGATAGTTATTCTATGCCACAGGGCAGGTGTTGGATGAGGGGAATAACAGCCTCCTTTAAATGTTTCCTTAGCAGTCAGACTAGATAAGACCAGCATATAAGCAATAAGTCCAAGACACCCAATTTTGATATTGGTTGAAGGGTTTCACACTTCAGCTTTTCTTTGTATCTGTCTTAACATTCTGACTTTTATCTGCACTCAGATCGGTGGAACTATCGTAAGTTATATGGACGGATGCTGCAAGACATGTGAGTATCTGATCTGAGCGTAGTAGCAGTCATATAGCTAGTGTAGCTCTGTAGGCTGCAGCTGACACTGAAGAGCACCTTCATCTGCTGCTCAACATGTTTCCAACATGTTTGCCCTTCAGTCTTCATTTTGTCTGTTTGAGTCTAAAATCTTCATCCACATCATCAGAATTGGATCGCAGCTCTTAGAATTGTCTGCTGTTTACTCAGATTAGAGATCTGTCAGCGTGCTTTTCAGTGAATCAGCCACTCATTTAAAATGTGCAACAGACAACCCTTCAGAGTGTCACTGAAAAGCATCTGATTGAATGCAAAGTGGGTTTGTGGTTTATGTGCTGCAGCTTACCATCATGTACCAATCCCACCAGGTACTGGATTCTCTCTGTTCCCTTTCCCCA
The DNA here is from genome assembly GCF_009762535.1 of Notolabrus celidotus. Classification (NCBI taxonomy): domain Eukaryota; kingdom Metazoa; phylum Chordata; class Actinopteri; order Labriformes; family Labridae; genus Notolabrus; species Notolabrus celidotus. The sequence goes on from NC_048274.1 coordinate 4,967,297, forward strand.
CTAGCCCCCTGACTCCCACAGTAAACACAAACTGTGAACGAGGTACAAAAAACAACAAGGCTTGTCAGTGCCATTGTTGATATTCAACAATGTACTCCCCTCCAAAAAGACGTAATGAGACAATACAGCAAAGTCTCAATGAAACCCATCACCCTCTGCAGGACAGTCCTCTCAACTGCTGCCTCATTTCAGGTCTTTTTGCGATAGAAACGTGTAGAAATTTAAGCAAAAACACACAAAAATGAAATGAAAATGTGAGGTTCAGCACATTTAACAACTAGATACAGATGATTTAATCACCTAACTACATTTACTTCTGTGTGTCTTCCCTTTTATTTAGTTTTTACTTCAAAAAGGCCCCCTTGAAGGTGTATTTTAAAGTTGATAGTGATTTCATACGATCAGTGGGAGACACACTCCTTTTTTTTAGGCCACAAATGACGTCACACTTGAGAGGACAGTAAAAGTATTCTCCCCTGACCCCCCCCCCCCCCCCCCCCTTTATCATGTACAGTAAATGTCCACCATGGTTAAACTCTTTTCCCCCATTAGCACTGTCTGGGCAGTGCATTGTTGATTGCCAACAATGTACTGTTGGTAGTGGCCCAGTAGTCGGGCTTAGACGTCTGTCTGTGTCTGTAGACTCTGTTTTTGGTTGGTGTGGGGAATCTTTTTCATGAAATGGAGCTGATGTAGAAGATCTGCATGCTGCAATGCTGCTCCACCACCAGAGGGAGCTGTGTGGGGAAGTAAAGCTGCTCTGTGAGGCATTTAAAAATCAAAGAATGAACAGTTCAAAGAGCTGAGCAAATGTCTAGACACTCTACAACCCTGATTCTTCAAGAGTTGTGAAAAGTTGATGAAAAATAATTGTAATCGCAAATCATTTAATGCCTATATTAAATTAAAAATAATGTAAAAACAACAAATCAAATGTTAAACTGATATATTCTATTGTTTTATGAAAAAGATTTGCTCATTTTAAACTTGATGGTGGCAACATCTTTCTAAACAGTGTGGACAGGGACAACAAAAACAAGGCCACACTGCAGTGAAATCCCCTCTGATTGAAAGAGTTGATCCAGGATCTTAAAATAGAGCAATAGTAAATGCTAAGCACTGCAGCTTCAACTTTATACTCTGTTTTTAAGTATCACCAAGGTTGATATAACAAGTTAACAGAGACTGTCTTATTTTCTTTAATTTCTTAGCATGTGTTTATTTAAGTGGAAACATTAAAATGTTCAACGAAATGTTCGAAGTCATGTTATTCTCGCTTTTAATGCATGAAAAAGCACATTATCCCTTTTTTATATTTCTTCTTAAAACCTTTATTTTCTCTCATTTGAAGTTCAGTTTGCCCGTCTCACTAAGCAGTGAGCGCGTGAGCCTCTTTCTCTGAACTTTCTAACCACAAAGCTTTTATAAATGACTGCTTGGCCGTATCATCTCTAACTCATCCATCCACTAAAACAGCTTGAGCATGATCAGCATCACCCCTGGACTCCTGCTTAGTGCTGTTTGCTGTGTCTTCTTCGTGCAGCAGGTCACATGATTTGTTTGAGTAGTAATACTTAAACTGTGTTCCAACTGATCTGGTTTGTTGTCATGTGACCAGGCAAAGAAGACGGGAAGTCGTGTCAGAAGGTTACAGTGAGGATGACGATCAGAAAGAACGACTGTCGCAGCAACAGGCCGGTATGTTTGTAGTGGATGTGATAAAGTGATCATCCTTAAAATCAATTTTGAGGAAAACATTAGGAAAGAAACATGTTTTGAATAATTTACCAAATCAGAAGAGATCAGAGGTCTAGAGCAAGGCTAATTAATACATGGAGGCCATAAAGGTTACTAAGGGAGATCAGTGTATCATCTACAAACACATTTAACCTTGTATGTAATAAGGGACATATTTCCAGTATCACCTGTAGCACAAATGGGAGAAACCAGTGTTTATTTAAGAATGTTAGACTCCACAAACTAGATTAAATCCAGGCTAATTACAACATTTATGCAACAGAAGTATTGACAGGTAAATAAGGATACAAAGAGAGAGCAATGTATCATCTTTATAGAGATTTAACCTATATTTAAACACACCAAGGGACACATTTTCAGTATCTACTGAAGGTCCAATGCAAGAAGTCAGAGGAGCTGGTATTTGCAAAAATGGTAGAAACAGGTTTTTTACTCTTGATATTCAGCATTTTGGTCATTTTTCAAGTTACTCTACAAGTCATAGGATATTTAGAGGTCCAGAATACGGATAATTGCAACATGAAGGCAACACAAGTATTGACAGATAGAAAAAGGTTACTGATAGAGAGCAGTGTATCATCTGCATACAGATTGAACCTAAAATGGCACCTATGAGGAGAGACTTGTATCTTCTGTAGCATCAGTAGTGGGCACTGGGCAGCTCTGATTCACAAAACACAAAATTGGATCTAACTCCAGACACTTCACTTTAAAATGGGACATTATGGTGTTGATTAAAATTAAGAACTCTACTTAATGAAGTCATCTGGCTCTTTATGCAGACCAGCTACCTTCTGTACTGACTCTCTGTCTACTGCAGGTCAACATCGTGTCATGTGACGGGAAGTGTCCGTCTGCCAGCATCTACAACTACAACATCAACACATACGCTCGCTTCTGCAAGTGCTGCAGGGAGACGGGACTGCAGCGGCGCTCAGTGCAGCTGTACTGCAGCAGCAACGCTACCTGGGTCAGCTACACCATCCAGGAGCCCACTGACTGCTCCTGCCAGTGGTCCTAAACACACACACAATCACAATCACACACACTAACACTAAAACACACTGTTCAGTCCAACTTCCATTTAAACGACAACATATTAAGAAAAGAAGAAGTAAAAGAAGCCTCAGCTTTGTTGCTCTCGGGGGATCAGAGTGAGGAATACTGAGCTGGTTGTTGATCTGGTTGTCAGAGGTTCTGCTGCCTCTGCTGGCAGGCAGGTGGTACTGCAAGCTTTTGCTTCATTTAAGAGAATTTGATTCATAAGAAGAAAATGATAGAGGAGTCAATCAATGATAGTTTGTAAAGCATGGTTTATGCAAAGCAGATATTAATGGAGGGTCTTTCCAGCTGTAATCAGTCCCCCTGTAAATAGAGAATATCAAGAGATATTCACATAAAGCTACAGCTTAGACACAACATATGATCGGCACTTCAGGCTTACAATGGTTAAATATGAGTTGTTTGTTTAACTGACAAGTAATTCTGGTGTAGGAAGGGTTACAACTTTTCATCATGTCCCTAAATGAGATTTTGATAAAGCATTCTTAATAGGAGGAATTCCCCTAAAAGTTAATATATACATTTATTTAGCTCATGGAAAGTGGAAAGACTTTCCTCAGCTTACAGCACTTGGTTGTCAGGGCATACCGCAGCAGATTTCTTGCCTATGATATAAATTAAAAATCAGAGACAGTTAGCGTGCTTCATGTTCTAATAAATAATAACTGATATTAAAGTTATTCTAGAACACCTTTGGAAACACCTTTCACGCTTTGCCACTCCTCCACTTACCTGCCAGCCTGCAGAGGAAAGAAAATGATGAACAAAGAAAAGAGTAAGATGATATTTTTGTGTATGAGAGGGAATCTGTCTGTCCTTGAAAAGAAAGAAATGTCACTTTTGTCATTTGGAGAGTCATATATCACCTGAACCCCTCATGTCTTGCCTTGTTTTTGTAAATAAATCTGTTTCTTAACTTTAAAAAATGATTTGAAATATCAAATTTTTAGATATTTCACTTTTAGAGAACCTACAATGAACTGTAAATTCAGTGATTTGCGGTATACTTTTATAATCAAACTAGTGAAGCGTATTAATTGATTTGAATCCAGCTGTATGTGGAGCACTTTATTTATTTATTGGAGTTTGATAGAGCACAGACGTTCTGATTCTGTGGATAAAGAGAGGACATCATGTGGCCCAATAAGAGAACAAACAGACCCAACAGGATCCAAAACGTTTATCAGGTTTCATTTCTAATGACAGAAAACGTTAGAAGCATATTTCTCTGTGGACAAAAGTGTGTTCATGTCAAAGTAACCCACTCAGATAGTGAAGATATTTGTATCATACAAATGTACATTTGCATTTTCAATAAATATTTCTTTTGGAAAAACTAAACACATTTTCTCTTTTCATGATGCAACAGCACAGATGATCAGGTTCCTCTTATTTATTCTCATAGCTGCAAAGTTTATTGCAGGCTTGTTTTTTTTTCTTGCTACCAGATGAAACTTCACAGTTCCTTCTTTAATTTGACAAACTCAGTGTTCGGTATCAATAAACTACTAAAGCAGATGTGTGAGGGATGGATATTCAGGGGAAGTGAGACCTGTAAATCTGCTCCTCCTCGTGTGGCTCAGACTCCAGATGGATGGCTAATCTGAACACACAGTGGATTACATGCTGCTGCATGTCGGCACGGGCAGACGGGAAAATGATACCGGGCTGTGAACTCACCAAATCCAGGGATTTCTTGCAGACATGTAAGCCAGGCCACCGCCGTATTTACACGAGTGTCGAGGAAACTGCAAAAAAACTGAGATGGTAAAGTGATCTGAGCTGAGTGGAGATCAGTTCAGATGAAGTTGAAGGGAGACTGAAGATAGAAAAGTACTTAATTATTGTACTTAAATACAGTTTTAAGATGTCTCCTTTATGCGGATATTTATTTGCATTTCCAAAACAGGCTCATAACTTTAGCTTTAATGCATCAATGGATGGGACAATAAAGGGAAAATTAAGTCCAAATACATTCACATTGAGCTTTTTCAAGTCAGTGCAGAGATGATGTATGCTGGAGTGGTGCAGGTAGATGGGGCAGGTCAGGGGATGGTCATGTTTGGAGAGGGTTACATCAGGTCAAGAAGGAGTTACATGAGAGTGAGCATGTACCAGGGAACACAAAGCAAACATGAGAATGTGTGATGAAGAGTTGGCTGCAGCTCCTGTAAGCCCGCACTGAGGGAGTGAGAAGGGCACATAGTGATCGTCTGATGAGACTGTTCAACCACTGACGTCCGTGCATGCTCTGATGTCACTGAACATTTCACTGAAGCCTGAGTGGTGATTGTGTTTTCAGTCAGTGTCAGAGGCTGGTTTAGTCAGTATGAGTGTTATACAGAGGTAGTGACATGTAGGCTATTTCTGCCTGTATTAGTCTGTTTCTGTGCTCTACATGCAAACTAGCAGTTTAGATCCAGACATGTCTTATCTCTTTAAATTTAAACTTCAGGGAAAAACCAACAAGGAAAGATGGAGGGTATCCAGCGTGCAAATCTGAGACACTTCCGAGATGATAATACAACTTAAAAGTTCCTTAACTTGCTGTCTCACCTGAGAGTAAACATTTGTTGTCTGTGCTGGCAGAGCAGGTTTTATTGGTTGTTGTTGTTTTGTTGTGTTGTTGTGTTGTGGGCGGGGTTGCGAAGGGGGGTGGAGGGTCATCTCGCCCATGGTAATCCTGCTGAAACAGCTGCACACTTTATTACCACACCTTCACTCCTCCACTGTCCACACTTCAAAGAGAATATAAAAACAGACACTGAAGGACCAGAAATTTGGTCATATTTAGGTTGAAGAATCACAGTTAATCACAGTGTTCATGAACAAATGTATGTTGTTGTTTTTTTTAGATGTTTTTAGATTATGCAACATACACAACCCAGATTCTCCTAATGGTCAGGGATGGGTCCAGACTTTTTTGACAGCATTTCTCCTCTTTGTATTCACTTTCTACTTTAACAGCTATCATTAAAGTATCATACAGCTGTTATATTCTTGTGTATGACTTTTTGACATCAAATAGAAATACACAAATCTCCTCAGTATTGTTTTTTAAGGACTTAAAGGTGCAGTATGTAGTATGTAGCGGCATTTAGCAGGTCACACTTGGTAGAAATTGAATATAATATTCGGAAGTATGTTTAAGTAAGTGTACAATCAGCTGAACATAGAAATCTTTTTGTTTTTGTTACCTTAGAATAAGCCTTTTATATCAACATAGGAGCAGGTCTCCTTCCATGGAGGCCGCCATCTTGCACCACCATTTTTCTACAGTAGCACAGAACGGACAAACTAGTAATGTAACGAATAAGAAGAGAGGGTTGTTATGTAAAAAATACATTTTATTGATAGATGTCTGTGATTGTAAAAACTTGACAAATAGAGAATCATACTTATCGTACAGCAAAGGAGCTTCTTGTACTCGAAGGCTAACGTCCCTTCACTGACAGGAGGGGTGAGTGAGGGAGCATTTCAAACTAGAATCTGACCATTGGGTATCGCTAAATACTCCCATTTTTGTGTACTGTACCTTTAAGAAGAAGACATTTCAAGTCACATTTGAAGGCACTAACAAAAGAAAATGTGCTTCATTTAAGTGAATAGAACAAAGCTACTGTCAGCCTGTTCACAGCTCAAAAAGTTTAAATGCGAATCTGAAAAGACAGATAGCCAATCATAGCTTAGATTATATGGGTGCCACTTAGGGTGACCAATTAGATTCCAAGGAGGGGCAGTGCCACCTCTGGCTACCCCTCTGGATGCTCCCCTGTTTATGGTTGACTACCAAAGAGCTGACAGATCTTTACTCTACCACCTGCTTCAGCTTCTTCACAAATACAATAAATGTAACTTCCAGAAGTTCTGATGGGAAATCAGAGAACCCTAACCCTTCAGAAGAAGAGGGGGGAGGGGACATAAGGGCTGCACGGAAATAACCACAGAAGAAGAAATACAGGAGGACGGGCTCTGAACTATAACATAGTACATTATGGAGTTTGGAGATCTTCACAGTAACACGAGTTATTACTATCTAGACTTTGTGCAATCATAACAACAAGACAGTTGCATAAAGGGACATGATACACAGACTTTCACTGTTTTACATTCAGTGCTGACGGGAGGGAAAATCTATCAGCAGACTTCTGCATCTTTTTCATCATTGCAGAGATTTACGGTCACCAACATGCCCAGCAGGGATGCCAGTTAGCGGCTGTCATATCCAACAATTTCTCCTCAGCTCAACTCTGAGCCGTCCAGCAGAAGCCCGGCCAGAGAGAAATGCATTGTGGGCAAAGGCTCTCGGTGACATCACTGGAAAATGACTGTCACATTGACAAGCTTGAAGCAGCTGCAGGCACTCACACAAACACACACACACATGTTGGTTTTTCAGTGCAAGTGAAACACTAGTTTGGAGCATGGAGGAGAAGGTGCCACAAACTAAACTACACAATGTGGTAATCGTCATAACTCTAACCCCAGCAATCAACTTCAGTGTTATTTTCTGCATTCATTATATCAAATCAAAGGACCATAAAAGTAGTTTTGCATTTTCATATTTCATAAAAAGCCCATACATTTCTGTCATTGCATATCACTTAAAAAGTGTCTTTATCTCTTTGTGGTCTATTCATGTAATATTTAGCTTTGTCACATACCCCTGAGTGATAATGCCGTTTATCTGCAATTTGAATGAAAAGTCTGCACAGTTACAAAACATGAACCAGTCAAAGCTCCACATGCTGCAGCACTGAAGCTCTGCTCACTGCTCTCTGTCTTACAGTACACACACTGACTGCTGAGTATGAGCACATACTGTAACGTGATATTTGTTCTGCAGTCACTGACATTTCATCGTAATGAGGATTCCTACAGAGGTGTTGATCACAAGGTTTCACTTATCCAGTTACACAGAGGGTTATATATGAGGGATGAGCAGTGTGACGGAGTCAAAGCTGCAGAAATATTACATATTTACATCTGTCAGTTTATCTAGTAATGATGTATAACAGACAAAACCAAACAAATCTGATGTAAACCTGAAATTTAACTGCAGGATTCTGTCTGTCACATAATGGATCTCACGTGACATTCTCTGGTCACCTGTGTCGTGGAACAGCCTGCCAGAGGAAACCAGACTTCAAACAGTTTTATCTTTTATATTTTTGCCAAAAACACTTTTTTATAAACATCTTTAAGTAAATCATAAATTAATTCCTTGACTTTGGCGTGCCAGTTTAGTTCAGTATTTACTCTGTGAACAGAGAACTACAGACCTCATTGCACTGGTCCTGGGATTGATTCAAGATCACAACAATATGTGGTGCATGACATCCACTCTCTCCACACATTTTTCTTTATCTCTCTCAAGCTGTCCAATCAACAAAAGCAAAAAACACACAATAAAACAAATCTATAAATATATAACTTTTAATTCCTGCCATCACATATTTTTTAACCTTTGGTTGGACAAATAAACTGTATATCTGACACGTGTGTTTTTAGCTATACATGTATACCTCTCAAAATATTGCTGGTATGCTTTGCTTTTATTATTTTTTGCAGTCTTATTATCATAAATAGACAGAATTTAAAAAAAAGAAACATAGAATAGAATATAAATATGTGGGGAAAAAAGTGAAATAAAACATAACTATCCTTTTAAACGGAAGAGATTTGCTCTGCAGAAAATGTGCAAAACAACATATGAATATAATAACTTATTATTATTATTATTTAATATCATAATTTTAAACATTAGAAAGTTGTGCTGTCCTTTCCAAAAAATACACATTTCCCTGATATATGACTGTTTTTTCATCTTGTTTTCTTCATATTGTTTGTTTTAGTTATTTTTCTCCACTCCTACTTTGTCAAGGACCTGTGTCCACTATTAGCGTCTCTTGGCTGGCAGCGTCTATTTTCCATGAGCTGCAAAAATGCCCTCAGTGTCAGCTAGTTCAACTCTTGGAACACTGTCACACTCTTCAATGACACTTCTCCATCAACAACCAATAAAAAATAAGAAGAGGCGAGACTTCTGATATCAACTTTGTAAATAACAATGGTGGAGGTTTGTAAGCATAGGAGACTAAGAGATTATTTTAAGGTGACAATTTCCAGGTCTAGAGCTGCTGCTGATGCAATATTTCTGTTGATTGTTTCCAAGTCTCCCTATAAAATGCCGTTGAATTAAATGGCAGACGGAGCATTTGAAAACAGACTTAATGTAGGGCACACAACAGAGGCAGAAGGGACAACTTTGATAACCTGGCAACAGTATGTGCAGAGGGAGGCAAAAACAAACTGTGTCCCCACCATAAGCAGCAATACAACCCCACAGTGTTTGACCCTGACATGTTGAAGAGTCCATTTTAGAACCTCTCACTTCCTGTTCAGGTCAGAAGCTTGTAAGTCACGTCAGCACTGTCACCGCTTCAATCGCTGAACCTTTTGTTTGCGTGTCTTTGAACACAACAGCAGCGTCGCTCTGATTTACATCCAACAGGATCAGTGAGAAAACATCCTGACGTCAGCGGAGGCTGATGACAAGGACAGACCCAGAGAGAGAGAGTGAACGAAAGAAAGGGACAGTCATTTGTCCCTCTGTACAGGAAGTGACCCAATGGCTTTGTCACAGCAGGAACAGATAGAGAGAGCAGGTTGAATTGATTTAACCTTTGACCCTTGAGAGGAGTGAGGACCAAGGTGGATCTGATCTGTTCTCAAGACTAAAACAGTGCAGAGCTACAGGGTCAAACAGATTGTTCTTCATCCTCAAACTGTAAATCAGTGTCTCTAACACTCTGTATTGAGGGTAGAAGTGTGCAGATCTTCAATTCAGGCTATAAGGGAGAGCTCATTTACATCATCATTCCTGCCTCTGTCATTATCATCATAACTATCAATGCTAATATGAGACCAGTCGACTTCCATCCATCTTGCTCTTTCTGCGTCTTTATACATCTCCCTCTATCTCTCTTTTCAATCCCAACATGGGCAGCTATCTCAGCAGATGTCTGTAGTACATGAGTCTGGTCCTGCTCAAGGTTTCTGCCCGTTAAAGGCAGTTTCTCTTCACCTGGATTAAGATGAGATCAGACAGAATCTCTTCTTGTCAAATGATAGATGGATACTGAGTTACTTTAAACTGAAGAGATCACAGCTTGTGTCTCTTTTCTGTTTATCAGGTAGCATATTTAAAGTCAGCTCTCATTGACCAAAAATATGTATCAAGATGTAGAAACACATTTCGGTGGTTTCCTCGAAGATGATTCATAACTCCAGTTTAGTTTCATAACAGAAGGGGAAACCAGAAGAGTTTTCAGGAACAATGACAGAGTCCGTTGTTTTCAGAGCAGCGAGGAGTCACAGGGTTCAGATCAGAGACGACAGCAGCTGCTGCAGAGATCACTCTGTCTCTGGGTCTGTCTGCTCACTTACTGTCAGGGATAGAGCATGGATACAGTAGAACAGTGGAGCTGGGATCAGTGTTTAAATAGTCTTTTCTGATCTATTAAAATATGTGATGAACACAGCACCACAGCATTTTGAAAATAGGATATGCTAAAGCAGCTTTGACCTGGAAACAGTTTGATGCGATGGTGTGATGTCACCACTGAGCAACCATTTACTTTTTCTCAAAGAGCAAAATGAAAAACATCTTCCTCCTCTCATTATGTCCTCCTCATCCATGGTCCCAATATTCCTCTGTATTCTTTGGACATATTATGAACTGAACACGTCCGCAACAAAACATCTTCTCCTCACTTTCTGTGCCCATCACTTTATCCCACACTGAAGTGTTTACAGAGTGATATGATTCAGTTTCAAACAGATATTAAGGGTCCCAATGAGCGGACTTGTGGTGGCTTTAGTGGTGGTCATGTGACTTTTCATCTAGAGCCAGTATTTCATTTATGACCATCCCCTCCTCCACCTTCATTTATTCTTTTTAACATCTTGAAGATTTGATGTGTTGAAACAAAAGCTCACTTTTGTAATTTGTCACCACTCTGTCACTGTTTTGTGTTTTTATTTTCTGGTGCTTATTCCTGCCTTTAAGCATAAGCAATGATTCAAGGAGTGCAGGGACCAATGTGTGTATGTGTGTATGTGTGTATGTGTGTATGTGTGTGTGTGTTGGGGTGTGTGTTTAACAGACCACTTACTCCCTATTTCAGCAGTTAGTCACGGCCGTCATAGCGTGTCCAGAGGTCGTTCACCTTGCCGCGAAACAGGAAGTAGTAACTCACATAGAGTCAGTGGCAGCTTCACTCTGCTGCTGTACACCTGTCAGCCTGCACCTCCACCTTCACCTCCACCTCCTCTCTCTCATCACTGAGACACACGACAGCTGACTGTTAATGTCTGGATTTTAGCTTTTGCCTGAACATCTCGAGTTAGAATAAAAAACCACTGTGATGATTACAAAATCCTGCAATGGAAAATTCTTGAGTCATGAGCTGGAGCTACGTGCCTATGCGCTTTGTTTCCCTTCAACAAAGTGGTGACCTGCAGTTTATGGGGTCATGAAACAGCTAATAATGCGAGAGAGCCTCTCAAAAATGTTCACCATACACAAACTTTCAGCCTTTAACCCATTATACATCTTTTGATTGCAAATATAATACATTTTTAAAGGGTGATCCCATCAACTGAATAGAAAAATACTAAATATAAATGTTTCTTCCAGCCTTCCATTCCAACATTTCATTAACTTGCCACCTCTTTGAGTTACTCCTTAACTAAACTGAAAACACACTGAGTTTGACTCAACTTCAAATTTAACTTGAAATCTGTTGAAACAGAGCTTTTATAAATCAAGATGATCTGTTTTGGGATCCATCTTTTCTGTTTTAGTGAAGGGAAAAAGGCTGTAAGAAGAACACCACTCCACATTTGAAAATTTAGAAGGATTTAGTTTATTAAAAGCATGTCTGCACTGCAAAAACTCAAAACTGAGCACGCGTTTTTGTCTTAATCCTGGCAAAAAAGTGTCTCATTAGACTTCAAATGAGCCACATGAACCTGAAAAGTCCAGATAAACATCTGACTTTAAAGTATTATAAGCCAAAACACAAGACCTTGATCAAACTGTCATTGGAGTAAAAGTTTCTTAAAATACATACATTAGACAATGTCTAATTTCAGTTACTTATTGCAAGCAATGCTGGTCTTAGTTTTGTCTTCTAATGTCTTGTTTAAGACATTTATCTGGACTTATCAAGTAAATGTGGCTTATAGTACATATAATAAGATACCTTTTTGACTTGAAATGAGACAAAAACAAGGAGTTTTGCAGGGTGAGCACATGTTTGAGTTTATTTTGGTTCCAAAATAAAAATGAAATAAAAACAGGATGAAAATCTTTCAGCAGATTATGACCAACTCCAGAAAATACAAATAAGTTCTTACTCTGATTTCATTTCAAACTGAACAGGTCGTATGCTTTCTTCCATATTAGATTTTTTATTCACATACTTACTGTATGTCATTTTATCACTATGCACGTTGTCTGAAGGTCTTTTTAGAAATGCAACAATTTCACATCCTCAGCCAGAAAATGCAGCCCGAGTGGCTCAGAAAACTATTTATTATTCTGACATTTAATGTTTTGCTCCCTGACAGTCTTTTCATGCATAAGAACAAGAACAAGGGAAAATCTGTGTGCAGAAGTGCACACTTTGAGACAGTTTATTATTCAGACAAAATAAAAAAAGGGAAAAATTAACCTGGGAAAGCTTGAGCAAGAACATAGCTGATGGACAGATTTTCTCTTTTGCTTCCACAGTTTCAGAAATTGTAATCAAGGTCCCCTGATCTCATTGACAGTGACAGGGTTTCAGAGGCTACAAGAAGACCTGACCATGCTTCACCCAGAGTGAAGAAAACACAGGTCTTCAGTGAGCCTGTGTTGTTGTGTCTGCCCTCATTTAAAAACAGAAAGTGCTGAGAATCAGGACGAGTGACACAACTCATTAACCAGATGACACTCAGTTTGCTTTGACTGTTAACAGGAGTCATAAAACCAAGGAGGGGGTACAGTGTGTGTGTGTGTGTGTGTGTGTGTGTGTGTGTGTGTGTGTGTGTGTGTGTGTGTGTGTGTGTGTGTTTGGGGAGTCCCTCTGAGCCCTGATCCATCTGGAATCCACATCCAGGTCCAGCAGGCAGTCCTGTCCTGTCCTGCGTGTCCCAACAAGTCCTCGGCTCTCGGCTCGTCAGATCTCATCATGGCTTCATGGTTTCCTCGTTTGAGCTTTGAGGATGACGTCGACGACAGGTGAAGGACCTGAGATTTACTGTGTGTTGTTTTCAGAAGAAAGAAAAACAACAACAGCACTTCATGAAGGTAGACTTTAACAAAACACTAGGGCTGAGATTTTCAGCAGTAGATTGGAGTTTATTTGGAGCAAATAAAGTGAATCACATATTTATCTAAAGCTCCTGTGAGGACTTTTTATCTGATAACAGACTGAACATAATGTTAATGCCTCTTAAAAGCAAAACAGAAAATCAGAAACATCTGATAATTTTTCATAATGTAAGGCAAGGCAGCTTTATTTGTATAGCGCATTTCATACAAGAGGGCAACTCAATGTGCTTTACATTAAAACATTACAAGCATTGTAAACATTCAGACAGGCATAAAAGAGCACAATTAAAATGACAAATATAATGAAACATAGAAAAGAAAAGGAAAATTAGAAATATATTAAAACTAAATTTTAAATTTTTAAATTTGCATTTAAAGTGGGTTAAAATGAGCTAAGATAGGAAGGCAGTGGCAAATGAAAAAGCCTTAATCTTTTATTTAAAAGAGGTGAGAGTAGGATCAGACCTACAGCTTTCAGGGAGTGTGTTCCAGATATGTGTTGCATAATGACTAAACGCTGCTTCACCATGTTTCCTTCTGACTCTAGGGACTGGAAACAGACCAGTACCTGATGACCTCAGAGGTCCAGATGGTTCATACAGTAGCAGCAGATCAGCAATGCATTTTGGGCCTAAACCATTCAGTGCTTTATAAACCATCAGCAGGATTTTAAAGTCTATTCTCTGACACACAGGAAGCCAGTGTAGAGATCTAAGTATTGGAGTGATGTGATCTACTTTTTTGGTCCTTGTCAGGACTCGAGCAGCAGCATTCTGTATGAGCTGCAGGCATCTGATGGACTTTTTAGGGAGTCCTGTAAAGACACCGTTACAGTAGTCTAGTCTGCTAAAGATAAATGCATGGACGAGTTTTTCTGCATCCTGCTGAGACATAAGTCCTTTATTCCTTGATATATTCTTAAGCTGATAGTAGGCTGACTTTGTAATTGTCTTAATGTGGCTGCTGAAATTAAGGTCTGAGTCTATGACTACACCAAGGTGTGTCTGGCTTGGTTTGAACATTTCATCTTTGCAGATTGTAAACTCAATGTCTAAAGCCTCTGACTGGGTAGGTGTCAGAGGATGTGATAAATCATGTCTGCAGAGAGAGAGCCTTTTATTGAAGATACTAAATTAGCATTGAAGCACGGGGTTTAAAGAGCTTTGACAGACAGGCAATAATAGAAACCTGCAGCAAAATGGCCCAAACTACAAATTATGCAAAAAGTAAAAAAAAAACCACATAAGAAACAGTAAGAACCCGTGACATGGTTCTTGATAAATTCACACGCACTCTGTTTGCTCTGAGATGATAAAATTAGTGGCAGGAGGAGTGTGGAGGAGTGTTTCTTCAAAGAATAACACTCACAGCGTTTATGGTCAGAAGGATTTTTAAGAATCAAGAGGGAGTGGAGAGAAAAACATGAACAACAGGACTGAAAGGCAAAGAACATATCTACAAATGAGATCCAAACATCAGCCGAATGTCACAAGAGCATTTATCACTACTTCTCTCCTTCAGACTCATGTTGACGTGTCACGACAGATTATAGAAACAAACACTGACCTTCAGAAACATGGAAGGCAGATTTTAGGATTCTGAAAATGGATTATATCCTTGATAAGAAAAAGCTTAAGAAAATTCAAATATACTGTATATGTTTTGTATGGATTTATATCAACACACATCAGACCTGACTGCACACTACATCAGTGCATCAGTGCAAACACAACACAGCGCTAAGCAGACATACAGTTGTGCTCATAAGTTTACATACCCTGGCTGAATTTATGGTTTCTTGGGTAGTTTCTGTTGTCGTTATGATATAAACAGAGTAAACACAGTTGTTTGACAATAATTTGCTTCACCCCAACTGCTAACCATGAGAGAGAAAAAAAGTTTTTCTCTTATCTTTCATATTCTCTGAAAAATGGCCAAAAAAAATCACAAATTCTCCCAGGGTATGTAAAATTTTGAGCACAACTGTACGTTCAAAGTACAACATACACATGCTTCAAAAATAAATCAGTTTAAAAAGTTTAAAAGTTGCCAGTAAGAATACCTTAGACCAGGGGTGTCAAACATGCGGCCCGTGGGCCAAAACTGACCCGCCAGAGGTTCCAACCCGGCCCTCGGGATGACTTTGCAAAGTGAAAAAATTACAGAGAAGTCAGAAACTGCAATTTTTCAATAAAGTAACTGCTATTTCAAATTTGTCCTACAATCAAACGGCTGACAGAGCGCACCTGAACAACACTCCGGTACTTTTTATTTCTCAAAGTGAGGAAAAATAATATTTGCAGTTTGCGTAATCCGGTGGAAATTCATAGACTTTTTGGACCCTTTAATACAACACTGTCCAGCAAGCATACTGTTCGTGCTGGTGCTGGGGGGGGGGGGGTTATTAGTCAACTTTACCTGTAAACGTAACACTCTGTGTGTCAGGTGAATGGGAAACCTGTGTGTTCGGTGTGTTTGCAGCAGATTTCAGTGCTTATAGAATATCATATTCGGCCCCACTTTGAGACTCATCATGGAGAAAAATACAACAGCTGTTTTTGTAAAAAAAAGATAATTCATTAAATGTGAACATTTTCAGAATGTACTTTTTTAAACTTTAAACAAAGGGACAAATTTGGAGTTTTTGTTATTCATAAGTTATTATCTTATGATTTTACAGTTCCAGGCCACTTGAGATCAAATTGGGCTGACTGTGGCCCCTGAACTGAAATGAGTTTGACACCCCTGCCTTAGACTAAAGATAATCATAACTAATGAAATGAATAAGTAATAAACTCAATAATAAAAACATTGCAAATGGGTCAGGCACTTAGACTAGCTCAACTGTTGATGAGTCTGATGGGTTGGCACAAAAGTAGACAAGACCGGTTTTGTCTCAAATGGGAAGAATCTGTATCTGCGTCCTGAAGGTAAGAGGCTGTAGTGGTTATGGAAAAACTTAAGCAGCATAGTGTTGCATGGTGTTAAGCTTCCAAACTCTCAAGGTGTCTCAGCGTTACTTCATTTGGTTCAGTCTTTCCTCAGCTCATGTATACATTTTTTCAGGTTCTTGAATTTATATCGTCATCATTACATAATTAAACCCAGACAATAGAACATGAATACCTTTTTACTCCTTCGTGAGTGATATCAGTTATTAAGTGAATTTATGTTCCAGCACAAGTATGTGTGCATTGTCAGTGGTTGGTGCAGGACACAGATAGCAACAATACAGTATCTTAACTTAATGTGCTTACTGCAGCATTTCTTGCACCAAATGGCTCATGCACAATATTTTTAAATCTAAAAATATATATATTTTATTTATTGCACATATAAAAGAACAAAACAAAACATTTTTTATTCAATAACGCGAGCCAAGATATAACAGCTAAATTCAATAATAAAACTAACCACTAACATGTAATGTGCGGGAGGAGCCAAAAAAAATCCTAATCGGCTTGTCAAGTGTCCCTCCTAAAGAAAAAAATCAACACATCAAGACGAAGCATCAATGTAGAACAGAATATCTAGATACAAATAAAAACAAAACAAAAAAAGATTAATAAAAGGGATTAATATTTAAAATAATGATGAAAAGAAAGGAAAGGAAGAGAGAGAAAAAAAACAAAGGAAAAAAATGAACATTTATTTATAAGTTTGGAAAGTAGGGAGAGTATGTGTTTGTAAATATGCATTAAAATTAGTATCAGGTTGTATTGCTTAACTCACCTAATAGAGAGTGTATGGTTTGTTTCTTGAATGAGTTGAAATTTGTGTTACCTGTTATATGTCCAAGTGTTCCAACAGTGAGGGCGTCTGTATCTGATGGGAAACTGAGAAAAGGTTGTCCCAAAGAAAGCCCGATGGAGTCTGTTTGTAGACCTCGTTTGGTAAAGATGGATCTGAGAGTTAAACTGAAATCAATTCTGAAAGCTTGCTAGGAGTAAGTTGTGAATGTATTAAAAGACAAAAATATGAATTTGTAGACGGTGACGATCAAAGATGGGGAGGATTCGTAATGATTGAAAAATGGGAGTAGAACTACTCCCAAATTTGGAGACATGGGGATTTGATCAACCACACCATGTACAACATTTAACAATAATTCTATATTATACATATCATGGGCAAAGACTGTCTCTAATATATGTGTACAAAACACTTAAGAGAAATGTCAATGTGTTGATTGATTGGCTTCTTTATTGCAGTGTTTGATTCTGAAGCTGTCAGGTTCATGCTCTTTTGGTTGGTGAGTGTCCTGCAGAGAGGAGTGTTTGTATGTGTGTGTGTGTGTGTGTGTGTGTGTGTGTGTGTGTGTGTGTGTGTGTGTGTGTGTGTGTGTGTGTGTGTGTGTGTGTGTGAGTCAGGGTGGGGATTTTCCTAAATGATAGCAGCCCTAGTTTAAAGGGCAGCCGTCTAAGATTTCACGAGCTGCTAAATTTAACGTTCTGCCTCCCATTAAGCCGTGAGGAGTCTGTGATGTGAGCTCTGCTGTCCCACGCCTCAGTTTGTACCTCTGGAGCTCTCTGGAGCTGTCAAAACTCTCACATTCACAGGACCACAGATACACACACACACACACACACACACACGAGAAACGACAAGTTCTCAAATACATTTAAAGATCACAAGTACATGACAACAAATAAACACACAACAAACAACGAGTAAACAAATTAAGAGACAACAGTAAACATACTTTAAACAACAAATGCACTGATAACATTTGATGAGTCAACAGCAAAAGAAAAACATTAAACATGAAACCATGGGATGAAAATAAACAAACATAGTTACAAGACAACAAATACTCACAGAACATATGACAAGTTATCAGTTACATTAAAAAATTGAGATATGATACATAAAAAAGCCACAAACGCAAAACATGACAACAAATTACAAACACACATCAAGAGAACAAAAAATAAATAAACTTTAAGAACATTACAACAAATAAACATGTCAGTAATTTACAGGTCAACAGACAAATACATGAAAAATAACATGCATTTAGAAGACAACAGAACAAACAGAGCACAGAAAACTATCCAATCAGAGGAGGGGGGATGCTTGCTTCATCCAAAAGGAAAAAAAATTACATTTTGTAATGAAATAATTTCTCTCTTTTGATAAATAACATATTCATCTAGAGTTATTACCTATAGAAACTTGGTTGTACGTTCACATTGTTTTTAAGGTGTAAAGTGTTACAGCAAAAACAACAGCAACAGGTACTCAACTCAACTCAACTTTATTTATAAAGCACCTTTCATACATAAAAACATGCAGCCCAAAGTGCTTCACAAAATAACAGAAAGACTGAAAACAACAGCAATGGTAAAATTATAAAAGGCATGATTATAAATAAAATATATCAGTAAGAAGGACTCTCCATGTGCAAAAAAAAAGGACTCTCCATATGCAGCTAACTTACTGTATGTTCTCAGGTGACAGTCCGTTACAGGACAAACAAGAAATGAACCACTTCACACTGAAATGACTTTACTTTGACTGTATTGTGACTAAACAACATGTTATTTTTTAAGATTGTAGTAATATGTTATCTCATCTGCATGTCTGGTATTTAAAAACTAGGATTTCTTTATTTGTAGGAATGAAAACATTGAGAAACAGATATATATAACTGAAAGGATGTGACATGAATCCTGCAGCTCCATCAGCCAGGTCATTTCTGCACATGCCTTGGCAGCAACAGCGTAATATGGCTGCACCCATGGAGTCAATCATCACATCTCATGATGCACAGAAATGAAGGCACGTTGTCTATTCTACGTACAGTCAGTGTGCACAATGATTGATTTCAGCAAATTTCCCAGCAGTAAAAACAGACTGATTAATCAAACTATGAACAAAAAGAAAATCAGTGTGTCCATGAAATGCTTTTATTGTTTGTACAAGTTGCGTTAAAATGAAGTCCAGTGTTGATCTGTCTTTAATCCCCCCCTCAAACACACACACACACACACACACACACACACACACACACACACACACACACACACACACACACACACACACACACAGTATAAGAGGGGGTTTAGCCTGACACCTGTGTGACACTGTGACCTCCTCAGCAGGACGGCAGACTGAAGCTTTATTACAGCACCCTTTCACGTCTCTCTTTCTCTTGACATTTCATTCAGTTTCTGTTAAAATGAGAATCATTGGAACATTTTAATCTTTCCTTCTCAAACCTACTGTTGATTAGAGTCAGAATGAAGTCATAAATAAAGATTGAACATCACCTGGTAATCAGATTTTCATCCATTCAAAACGAAAGTGTTTAAAATGGTTTAAACTACGGAAGCCCTAAGAGGCAAGTGAAAAAACCAATCTGTTTATCCATATTTTTTTGAATGTTTCATTCCAGGGTTTTGGTTTAAAGTTGAGTGATTATATATTTATGAGCTTTGTTTGCGCACATCAGCACTTCAACAAGGGATTTAAATATTACTGTTGTTTTTACCATGTTTGCATAGGGTACTTTTTGTATGATTGCTGCAAAATAAGAAACATGAATTTTCAATAACAAACAAAAAGCATGTAAGCAGTAAACAGCTGCTAATGTCAACACAATTCAATAATTAGAAGAAAAGAAAAAAGAAAGGAAATAATTTTAAAAAGTAGAGTAAGTGCATTATAAGAAAAGAGATCAGAACATCCCCTCAGGACTAAATGATTGGATCAAATGAGTTTAACTGCTTTTTTATTGCTTCCTTTTTGTGTCTGAGTCTCACCTCAATGACCCCCCCCCCCCCTCAACACACACACTCTCACACCCTCACACACCACACCCCTCAGACCATTGGTCACTGACAGCACAGCCCCGCCTACACAGTCACTCCTTTTAAAAGACACACCAAGCAGAGGGAGCTGAAGTTACACTGACTGCTCCTTTAAACACACACATCTGCAGACAGACTGCAGTGAGGTCAGCTGACTCTGACAGGACACTTTTAGGCAGCACTGACTCTTCTTTAACTAGATCCAAAGAAAAAAATTTGGGGATTTTTTTGTCATCAGAGGAACTTTTTGGGGTCTCCTCTCGTCTTCATCTCCTTGTTTTGTTTGAGGGAACTTCCTGCAGGAACGATGGATCTGTCAGACCTTCCCTTCCCTCTCTCCTCCGCCGATGACCTCTACGATGACCCCTGCTTCAGCACTGGCGACATGAACCTCTTCGATGACCTGGACAGCCGGCTTATGCATGCTGGCTTGCTTAAGTCAGAGGACCATCTTCATCTTCATCATGTTCCTAATGCAGAGGAGGAAGATGAGCATGTGCGGGCCCCGGGGGGCCTCCACCAGACGGGGCACTGCCTACTCTGGGCCTGCAAAGCATGCAAGAGAAAGACAACACATGAAGACCGGAGGAAGGCAGCTACAATGCGGGAGAGGCGGCGGCTCGGTAAGGTGAACGACGCCTTTGAAACCTTGAAGCGCTGCACAGCGTCCAACCCAAACCAGCGTCTGCCCAAAGTGGACATCCTGAGGAACGCCATTAGCTACATCGAGTCTCTGCAGGCACTGCTGAGGACGGGCCGAGACGACAGCTTCTACCCCCCAATGGAGCACTACAGCGGGGACTCAGATGCCTCAAGCCCCCGATCCAACTGCTCCGATGGCACGGTGAGTGGAGAACAGCTGAAGGGTTCATGTGCTACAGCAGGATATGTTTGGAATGTGTTAACATATTTATTTCAGACCTCAAAGCTGCAATACAATTTCCGTGAGGGGAAACCTTTAAAATCAACTTTAATTTAGGACAAAATCTTTTTTTACTGTGAAACTGAGACCCATGCACCTTCTCCACAGTTTTTATCTGTTACTACAGGTTTAATGTCTCTGACTGTATTGTTGTGGGGATGTGGCCCTGGCAAGTTGTACTGTAAAAAAAAGACAATCTCTTGAAAATCCGGTCACAAACAGTTACCAAGCAAATCAGTCCTTTTGATCTTAGATGTGCTTCTATTTTGCGATATGAATGAAGACTCATTCTTTCATGGACTGAAACGTCTACCATGATATATCTTGAAAACCTTGAGATAGAAGAACTAACTCTGCAGAAGAAACACTGCTTTGAAATCCCACAAAACGCTGCACCTTTCTTTGACAATATGGTGTTCCTTTTTTTTCCAACATTGCTTCCAATGATTAATGATGTCTGTTAAATCCATTGACTGAAGTCTTCTTTATTAATGTGTTTTTGCAGATGGATTTCATCTCTTCGTGTTCGACCAAAAGTGAAAACAGTGACAGCTCCTACTGCAGCCGGACAAACGGTCAGTTTCTTACTGTCACTCCTTTAATACAACATACTTCTGTTATAAGAGGGAGTCATCCTGTTTTCATATGACTGACTCATCTCCTAAAGCTCCTGTGAGGAGTTTTTGGCTGATAATGAAACCGACTGATTATTATTATAAAAGCATTGCTTCTTTATGACCTAGAAAAGAAAACAACATCGTCAGCATAAAGATTGACTTTTTATATATGTGATTACAAAACACAGCTATCAGTCAAAACAAGGAAAGGCAAGCTGAGGCTCTTCATAAACTACACTAATAAACACAATTGAACTACTCACATTTCTAATGAAGTTCAAAGTTAAGTTTTATCTGCGTCACCAGCCCTGTAAGAAAAGCTTCTTATAAAATGAAACTCATCATCTTCCCTTGTGTATAACTTTGCGTTACACGGTGACCACAAACAGTCTTTTTCCCAAAAAACTCCCAAACTGGTGAGGAAACTTTTTGTGTGTGGGTGGAGTACCTCTCCTCCGACATGATATTTTCAGCAGTAGAAGTCACATAATGTGTTAAAGGATAGCTAGCTAGCTGGTTACTGAGTCTTCTTCTGCTGCCGCCTCTGCTTCTTCTTAGTCTTCAGTGATTTCCTCAAACACATCCAATCCATCATTCATTCATTACAACACTGTTTCCATTTTGATTAGACTATCATCACTCAAATATTTCTTTCAGTATGATCATAACCTCTTTTTGAAAGTGACCTTTACTATGACCTGATGGAGCCTTTATATGAAGTTTTTACTACAGACTTTAAATGCATACTGGATTAAAGCTAATGTGTCCTCTTACTCTTTCACAGATTCCTGCAAACAGTCGCTCATTTCCAGTTTGGATTGTTTGTCGAGCATCGTGGAGCGCATCAGCACAGATCCAGCGGTGGCCCCCCAGGGCGACAGCGTGGTCCCCCTGGGCCCCGCATCTCCTCTGAACAGCCTTGCAGGCTCCAGTCCGAACAGTATCTATGAGCCGCTCTGAGCCTGACAAAGCCATGGACTTAAAATCACAACAGATGAACCCAAAGAGAGACTCATAAAACTCTGGTCGCTTTCTTCAGACTGCTGCTTCAGTTTGGATTCTCCAGCCTGCTGATTTTTCTTTATGTCAGCAAACTTAGTTTCTGCTGCAGACGCCATCACTGAGGACCATTTTGTACATTTGTAAATATGAGCTGTTTTTCTGTATGCACACACACCAAGCATACACAAAGGGTGCTGGGATTGATGTGCCATTTGTTTTCATATATTATTTATGAGTGAATGTCGTTTTAATAAATATTTATATCTTCTTACTTTGTCTCTTCTCTTAAATACATCAATGACTGTAATCAATATTTCACAGATACTGCTTTTATGAAGTTGTTCACTGCCCCACCACCAGGAGATGTTCTGGGCTAAGGGGCGAAACATCTATGAGCGGTGGTCCCCAGCTGATGACCCTGCAGCTAACCAAAACAGGCACCGTTGAAGGTGCGGCAGGCTGAGGGCCATGCAGGAAGAACATCTACCTGTAAAACAAATTAAAATTAGAGTTAATGTGTTTATTCTTTATTTTTAAGCTCCTGTGAGGAGTTTTAATCTGGTTATGAAACAGACTGAATAAATACTGATGTCCTTCTATTAGTCACAAAAGCAAACTATAGACTATCAGCAACAAGATTGACTCTCTCCACATACATGAAACTCTTGTTGCAGTGTAGGAGTCAGACACAGTGAACGAAGAACACTGCATTTTTTACATTTTCCATTGCAAAGATTCTTAATGATTGATATGAAGAAAGCATGGTTAGACATTTGTTAAATATGATACACTAATGTAGCTCTGGCAAAAGTTCAGACAGGAAGACTATAAAAGCAATCACAGCAGTGTCTTTTTAAATGTGTCTCTCTCTCCAGCTGGTTCCTTCTTGCATTGATGGTGGGCACCCCTCCACCTCCCCATCTCCACCTGGTCTCTGCAAGTCTTCAATACCTAGAATTCATCAACCACCACCACCAGTGTCTGGACTCTAGGGGGATTTCTTCTGCTGCAAAATTCACACATCCTATGCTCACAAAATTATCCCCATAGAGTCCTTATGCCAAAGATTTATGTCAAGTTTCATTATTCATTAAGTTGTAATAAATAACCTTTAATCTTCAAACTGTGTCTCTCCTGATTGAACTTATATAGTTGTTAGTTAGTTAGTTTATTTTTATTCATTGTCTCATGCAACAGAAAGGTGCCGTGCCTTTTTGGACTTACAAGACACTACAAAACAAAGATAGGAGGAACAACATAAGGAAAAAAGGAAGGAACCATTACATTACTGCACAAGTCCAGCAACGACCAAAAGACACTCAGACATGAAGGCTGAGGGATTCCTTAGTCTTACTTTTTATTGTCTGAAAACCTGTTTTTTTTTTTTAAACAAACACACTGATGACATTTTTAAAAGGACTTTATTGAAGATAAATTCATCCAGAAAAACATTTCACTCAAGCAGACTCAGGCAGTAAGACTGTTGCCAGTTGTTGCCTTTGTTCCAGGGCTGCAGGGATCTTTGGGCCGCTGTTGGACTCCGAAGGGAAACTTGTCCTGCTCGGGTTGACCGTCACTCACAAGCTGCTCACTTCCTGCGACGTGAGGCGGCTCCCTTCTTGCTACTGCAGAGCGCAAAGAGAGTAAAAACAGGGTCAGATCTGCACATTGATTCTCCAAGGATGAGAATAAATACGACTAATAGGTCTGGTGAACACATTTCTGTATGAGTTTTAAGAACATAGACCGAGACAAACTAACTACTGCTAGGAGCTTTGGTGCCCTCATGTGTTTAGGAATAGGAGCTACAGCAGGTTCATGTTAAAAAACAACAAAACTATAATACAGGAAATTACATATTTCTCATGATTCAATCAACCAAATAAGTTACCTCATGTGAAAGCAAAAAAAAAAGACCATCACACTGACAAATCAACTCAACTAAACTTTTAGTTTCACTTCAGAGAGGAAAGCAAAAATAAAACAGATAAATCATTATATTCTGTTCAGTTTTAGAAACTTTGGACCTCTACTTGTGCTCTTCATGTGGGGTACAATTTATGTTTTACTGCAGGACATCTATCAGAAAAATTTGAGTAACTTTTAGATGTAGATAACTAGGATAAATAATAATAATAATCTAATAATCAAAATGATATTATTTAATTAAGTCAAGCTGTGTGGAAGTATGAAAAATAGTTATTTTTAGCTAATTATTTAGCAGCAATGAATACAGTTGAGCAACAATAATAATGATACTACATTAACCCTAACCCTAATCATAACCCTAACCCTAACCCTAATCTTAACCCTAACCCTAATCTTAACCCTAACGTTAATCATAACCCTAACCCTAATCTTAACCCTAACCCTGATCTTAACCCTAACCCTGATCTTAACCCTAACGTTAATCATAACCCTAACCCTAATCTTAACCCTAACCCTGATCTTAACCCTAACGTTAATCATAACCCTAATCCTAATCATAACCCTAATCTTAACCCTAACCCTGATCTTAACCCTAACCCTAATCACAACCCTAACCCTAACCATAACCCTAACACTATTCATAACCCTAACCCTAACCCTAATCATAACCCTAACCCTAATCACAACCCTAACCCTAATCATAACCCGAACCCTAACCCTAATCATAACCCTAACCCTAATCACAACCCTAACCCTAATCATAACCCTAACCCTAATCATAACCCGAACCCTAACCCTAATCATAACCCTAACCCTAATCACAACCCTAACCCTAATCACAACCCTAACACTATTCATAACCCTAACCCTAACCCTAATCATAACCCTAACCCTAATCATAACCCTAACCCTAATCACAACCCTAACCCTGATCTTAACCCTAACCCTAATCTTAACCTTAACCCTAATCTTAACCTCAACCCTAACACTATTCATAACCCTAATCATAACCCTAACCCTGATCTTAACCCTAACCCTAATCATAACCCTAACCCTAACCCTAATCATAACCCTAACCCTAATCATAACCCGAACCCTAACCCTAATCATAACCCTAACCCTAATCACAACCCTAACCCTAATCACAACCCTAACACTATTCATAACCCTAACCCTAACCCTAATCATAACCCTAACCCTAATCATAACCCTAACCCTAATCACAACCCTAACCCTGATCTTAACCCTAACCCTAATCTTAACCTTAACCCTAATCTTAACCTCAACCCTAACACTATTCATAACCCTAATCATAACCCTAACCCTGATCTTAACCCTAACCCTAATCATAACCCTAACCCTAATCTTAACCTTAACCCTAATACTATTCATAACCCTAATCATAACCCTAACCCTGATCTTAACCCTAACCCTAATCATAACCCTAACCCTAACCCTAACCCTAACACTATTCATAACCCTAACCCTAATCATAACCCTAACCCTAACCCTAACCCTAACACTATTCATAACCCTAACCCTAACCCTAATCATAACCCTAACCCTAACCCTAATCATAACCCTAACCCTAACCCTAACTCTAACACTATTCATAACCCTAACCCTAACCCTAACTCTAACCCTAATCATAACCCTAACCCTAACTCTAACACTATTCATAACCCTAACCCTAACCCTAACCCCAACCCTAACCCTAACCCTAACCCTATTCTCAGGCTAATTTAAAGACAAAAAGGTACTTAAAAATTCTCTTTGTAAATATTGTACACAAAAGATGTATGATTCCATTAAACTTACGTCAACTGTGCACACGTACACTCTCTATTGTTTGATCATTTACCTGCGTAGAAATGTTTGTTCTGCACATCAAGAGACAAGTTAGAAATACCTTGTGTATACTAATATAACTTGTTAGAGTTTTTTATTTTTATGTTCTGTGTTTAAAGAGTCGGACTTACTGTTTCTGCAGCTCATCGATGCGGTTTCTGAGAGAGATCACCTGAAAGACAAACAGCAGTGATCTCACCTGCACACCTTCAGAACTCTCACCTTCTCTGTTCAAAGCTGCAGCATGCAACCTCTTTTTCAGCTTTAGTACAACTGCAATCAAATAGAATCTTTGGTTTTTCCTCCTCACTGTCTCCCTTTTCTTTAGATCAGGGTGCGACCTGTCCTAAATCATCTAACCACAGGGGAATGTGGGTGTGATGAGCGAAGAGTGACATGACTTCAGCGTGAACTGAAGATGTGTCACTGCTGATGAAAAGCCTCTGACTGTGAATGCTGGTGGACCAAACTGTCCTTCTCTACATGTAAAGATCCATATGGAGGAGGAGATAAAACATGTCAAACTGAAATTATATATTTTTTAAATCACGTCACTTTGAATATTATTCTGGGCACACTTTACTATTTAATGTGGTATTAAAAAAATAGTGGGAAGCTAGACATACTTGGAAATAAACATATGAAATAAAGATGATGACATTTCGAGAGATGTAGAGGTCATAGCATGCTCATCACTCCCTCACTGACCTCATATCTCTGTCTCTTGAGGGCCTCACAGTGGTCATATTTGATCTCCTCCAGGTTGTGCAGACACTCCCACAGCTCCTTCGCCTTATCCCTGACAGACACGAAACAGAAACCAAACATCTGATGAACAAGCTGCAAATTATTTTGTGCTTTCTGTCAGTGAGTCTTGTGCAACTTTAACCCATGTGTTGGTCCTGTCTGGGGTTTAGGATCATGAGCAATTGTGACTAAGTGCTGTGTTTGCAATCCTTGTGATGTCCCCATAAGTGTTCAGAGTGCTAAATAAATAGACTGTCATGAAAAACCAAATAAAAACGAGCCCTGCATTAAATTAACACTAAAGAAAGCTAAAACTTTGTGGTTTCTGGGGAGGATCTGATATAGTTAATAGTAAGATTTCAAATCCTTCTAAGTAGGAGATGATGTGGTAACCAGGTCACAAGTTCATGGTCTGTGTTTTGTGTTATCTATCCCCATGAGTCAGCTCAGGGTGTGGGGATCAGGATTCTGCTCCTCCTCATCGACTGTGCTCTTTCTGATGCACATTCAGTCTAATCTAGAGTCTTATCCCCTTGTTCCCTCCTGCGGGTTACCTCAGCTTGTCCTCGCTGAAGTTTTCAATGTTCAGGGGTTTGCATCTCTCCGACAGTAGCTTCTTCTTCTTTTCTCTCTCAGTCTGCTTCTTGCCTCTCTTCTGCTCGATCTACAAAAGTAAAACTCCAGACCTTCACTATCATGCAACATCAGGTAGAAACAAAATCTAGGAGTAAGAAAGCAAAATAAGAAAGAGAATGCATGAAAAAACGTACCCTCTGCAGGCTGCTGCTGTAGCCTGAGCCCATGCCGCTCAGTGCGTTCTTCTTCTTGGCTTCATCCTCAGACCTCCTGTGAGCATCAGCCTCCTCCTTTCTGATACGCTCAGCCTGTAAAACAAAACAGCACCATGGGACGTTGTGACAAGTCAAAGTTTAAGTTAAAGGTTGTAGCTTCACCACTATCATCTCTCTCTCTTCATCGCCCTCGATCCCAATCAAGTAAGAACAGTTGTGCAGCGGGTAGTGTTACTTAAAAATACTGAAGAAAAAAAAAGGTGACCGCTCACCTCTCGCCTGGCCTGCCGCTCTTTGTCCTTCTCGGAACGAATCCTCTGCTGCTCCGCTCTCTCTGCACGACGCTTTTCCTGAAATTCAAAAAATCAAAAGATGATGCTGCAAAGTTATCTTACGCTTTAGAAGTATGTTGTGCCTGTTCAGGAGGATCATGATTTTGATAAGAGAGAAGGAATCAAGAGGTCTGATAAATATAAGAGAGTGAATCCATGGAGCAACTTATAGAGAAGTAGAAATACTTTCAAAATGATTGTGAGACCAACAGGGAGCCAGAGGGAGTAGAGGGAGTGGAGGTGGGAAAACCCTGCAGAGGCTGCAGACCGGAATGGGAGGACTAACTGACCAGGATTAACAGTAGTCCAGCCTGGAGGTTCTAAAAGTGTTTGTGTTTGTGTTTGTGTGAAATCTCACAATTCTTTCTTTCAGACCGATGAGCTCCTCTTCCTCCTTCTTCCTGCACTCAAAGTGAGCATCGATCAGTGACTGCAGCTCGTACAGGTCTTTGTTCTGACGCTTCTTTTGGATGTCCTGTAGGAGGCAGACAGGAGGTTACTGATGGTGTCAACGAGAGAAACACACAGCTGATTGGGCATTATTCTTTAAGAAGTAGTTTTGTTATTTTTGCTGACATTTTTACATCCGAATAAGGATTCATGGAGGAATAGCTCTGACAAAAGGGGGTATAATTGTAATATCTTTGGCTATCACAAACCTCTGACAAGCCCATCACACCATTACATTACCATGTTTATTCATGGGTGTACCAAGGTGCACTCTGATACTGTGCTTTTTCTCGGTAAGATATTTTCAAAATCTAGCTCACCCCTGCTGTCTTCATTAGCTGTTATAATACGCCATAAAGGGACAGACCTTTTTGACGACTCCACCTCTTTTTTTATACTTGTTTACTGCTGTTCTAGTCCATGCTATGGCTTCAAAACAAAGGCTTTATCCTCACCAAAGAGCAGCTCTTAGATACCACCACAGGGTAACTACTGTATTCAAAATAGGCAACAACAACAACCACAAGAATAAAAGCCTCCCCCTTTAACAACCAGGGCAGAAAAACAACAACATGGTTTGTCTCCAAGTGAAATCTTCTGTCTCGGTCATCAGTAAAGAATGTTATTTTGTCTTTGTCCTGTTACAGTGCAGGAGAATCAAAATAATTACATGTGAAGAGCATTATGTTTTTGCCTGTGGGAGGACATCATGCATTCTGACTTCCCGATAGACCACACCACAATCCAACTGGAACTGATTACACCTTACATGAAGCTAATCTGCTTCCTCTTTTTAACCTTTATTAAGCAGGAAATGTCTTCACATGAAATCTCTTTCCTGAGGGGGATAGCCTGTTACAGCTGTATCTCCTCTCTGTTGTGTTTCTCCCTTTTCCCCTTTTGTTGTCTCTTCCTAGGTGATGGTTCAACAAGATGCATGTGGTCTAAGATGCTTAAAAACCCCACTAATGACATCAGAAGAGAGAGAGAGAGACTCTGGAGTGAGGACCTGTGTTTTTCAGCCTCCCTGGACTTTGTGCATCTGTGGTGTGTTGTTGCTAAATTTGACTTCTTTGTTTAACACTGTGGTTATTTGTATGTCATTTAAAAATAAACCCCACAAATCTGAGTGGATTATCTGTGTATTTAAATTGGCTCTCATAGAGCTGTCTAACTTTCCAAGGGAACAAGATCATTCAAATGTAGAATACAAAGTAAGAGAGGGAATTTACGCCAGCTCAAAACCATTGTTACTTGATTAAGATTAATTATATAAATGTCATGGTGGAAAGAGAACTCACAGTGTCTGAGTGAACTGTTAATGACACATGACCGAAGCATACGAATGATGTGCTTTCACTGGACAAAAGTATGCCTTACGTCAGGACAGAGCATTCTCTATTGTCAATAAAGTTTCCTTCAAAATCTGTCACAGATGCTCGTTGAAGTCAGAGAATACAACTTGAACAAGAAATATAGAGTACGATCATCATCTCTGTCAACAAAATCTGAAATTGTAGAAGCTTCATGAAAGTTTACGGTAGAGCTGTTGTATTGAATTGCGTTTGATTGCACAGGTGGTCATAGTGTTATTGTAGATTAGTATATCTATGTGTATTTCTAGTGTCCACATTATGCGACATGTTGCTTTTAGATGCTGTCCACCATTTGTGCAGACGCCTTCATGAAATGTCCTGGAGTTTGGGGATTAGCTTGAAGCCCTGCTTTCACTTTCTGAGAGCGTGAAGTCAGCAGACTCAAATTTAAACTATGCAAGAAATTCATCCAACTGGTCGGGACAGCTGATCAGGCTGGGATCCTCTTTTGTGTCCCACTGTACAACACACCACCAACAATGGGCTGAAATTAGGCCCTACTTCAGAATCAGTCTTGCAACTGAAAAATCAAGTCGGGATTGTTGACCTGGCCTAAGGAACACTCCTGGTGGAAGTACAGCAGTGTTCATTTTGGCGGCTATTTTAGATTTAGTCTTAGTTTTTAGACGAAAAAGCATGTTAGTTCTAGTCACATTTTAGTCTTTTCAGCCCTTCATAGTTTTAGTCTAGGGAAAAATAATCCTCAATTAAGATGAGACAGATGCAATGAGGCAGGGAGAGCTGGTTCATAAAGCACACCTGCTGCAGGTAGGTGACCAAGCTAACACTGCGCCCCTCAAATAAGAGCTCAGCCTGTCACAGGAATGAATCGCTTTTATCTTTAAAGATTAGACGCACTTTTGAATACTGAATTCCGGCGATCGGCCACAAATGTTCTCGTCTAGTCATCGTCTCATTAACAAAATCTAAACATATGTTCGTCAGAGTTTTTATTATCGGTGAAGCACTCAATCGTAATAGTCTCGTTTTTGTCATGAAAAAAATGGGTCGTTGACGAACATTTATCGTCATAATTCTCGTTAACGAAATTAACACTGAAGTACAGAAAACTATAGGTCTGGCCTCTGCAAATGTATGCTTTCATTAAATATACGTTGACAAAAGCAGGTTGACTTACATCAAAGTCCACTTTCTCACCATCAGGGATCTTTGGAGCAGTAGGTCTGTTGAAGGAAAGTGTGTTCAAGTTATAACAACAAGTAACTTGAAAGTGTCAGGCTGTGAAAACATGGACAAAAAACAAGGTCACAGATGAAAAACCAAGAGTACTCACTTGAATTTTGGCTTCTCCTCTGAGTTTTCATCAATGAAACAGCAAAAAGGAGAGAAGAACGAGAGGTAACTATTAGAGGCATAATCAAGGTGAGAGTTCAAGTCGGCTGGTTAATCGGAGGGATCCATTTGGACAAGCTGTAGTAGATCGAAGTCATTTTGGTGAGTCTTAATAAGGCAACACTTTTTACCATGAGGGTCTGAATTCCTGTGTTAGCCTCTGTTTTAGGTGCAGTAAGTAAATATCTAAACCTATTTTCTCTTTCTATTAAAAATGTTAATTTGTTGTGAATTAGTGAGCAAATCAAAACGAGATCATCTGAGAGATTTTGGGCGGTATCAGTATGGTTTGTCATAAATCACCACTGTATAGAAAGTTTCTGAACATA
This sequence comes from Notolabrus celidotus, assembly GCF_009762535.1. Lineage (NCBI taxonomy): Eukaryota > Metazoa > Chordata > Actinopteri > Labriformes > Labridae > Notolabrus > Notolabrus celidotus. Next base: position 4,999,006 of record NC_048274.1, read on the forward strand.
CTTCATTCCACACTTTAACAACAAGGAGTTTGATAGCATAATTACTGTTAATCAGTGTGAATGGTAATAACACAACTGGGACTTTTACACAGAAACAAATAAACAACTTTGTGATTAGCTTTCATTATGGGGCCGTCACGGTAAGACGAACACGGACAACACGGGAGAAAAACGCAGGCAAAGCAACAGCGACTCAGCAGGAAATACAAACTACCATCTTGATCTCCCTCGTCCACTGCCAGGACACATTCATGCAAAAAAGAGAAGAAGCAGAGATGAGCAGTGGGGCCTGTGACCAGCGTGACTCAGCATTTTGAAGCCTGCACCCTGATCCTTGGCATTGTCTCTGTTGGACTGCAGAGACTAAAGCAAACATTGAATTCTGCCTCAAGGGAGATCAGTAAAAATAACAAAATGAATGCTTAATCAATGAACTACGTAAGCAAGATGTGAACGAGTCCCTGGTCAAAAGGGAAACAGAAACAGGTTCAAATCAGAAGAACAGAGAAGAATACAAGTGGACATACCTTCCTCTTCATAGGCGTCTGCATGCAGCAAGCGTCCAAAGCAAGAGCAGAACAGAATTTGTTAGAGGTCGGACCGGGCAGCTTGTTCCTGTCCTCTTTATGGTGCACAGCTTATAAAGCACATTTACTAAATTGGGGGGGTTTCAAATTCTTAATTTGCAGGTAGTGTTAGCCACTGCAGAAGTCCCATACAGCATTACTACAGAAAAATCCTTAAGCTTTTATTTACAATGGAAACATATTATTCCTTCTGTCTGCAGGAATCATATTTCCTATATCATACTAAAAGTTACCTTTCATTTCTTTAAGTTCTTGTTTTATAGCTTAACTCCTGCATTTTCACCTATGACGGCATGAAAGTAGCATTACTCACATACATTATCTGATTGAGGTACTTCCTGTACTCACTTTAAGCTGATCAATACTTAAGTTAAAGCTTAATTGTATAGTTTTCCTGCCTACTTGTCATACATGCTAACTTTATACAACACTTATGCTACCTCATGGTAATTTCATAAAGAAAACACCATACATGTTAATTGTTATGCAGATGATACTCACATATACGTATCAATTAAGCTGGGTGAAAAAATGCAATAAACAAACTGAAATCACACAGACCTGGATGACCAGGATTATTCTGCTACTCAGCTCAGACGAAGCTGAAGCTGCTGTGCTTGGCCCAAAACACCAAAGAGAAATGTTATCCATTAATAAAGCTGTCCTAGAAGGCATCATCCTGGAAAAACTGATTTAAGGATAAGCTTTCTTTCACTTATGGAACACTACCAGGAGGCAGACACCCTCTCCGCTAAGCTTAAACTTTCCTTTTGATGAAGCTTGTAGTCAGGGCTGTCTCAAGCTTGGACCAGCTCCTGGTTATGCTGCCATAGGCCCAGAATTCCAAGGTACTTGACACACTGAGCTCCTTCTCCCTCTATCTGTATGCATCCTTGTCTCATTGATGCATGCTACTTCGTTTGTGCCCTCTTGTCTCTATAGTTTCCAGTGTGTCACAGCTGATGGCTGTCAACCAATAAATCTGGTCGAGTATTCTGCCCGTTAGAGAAACGTTTCCTCACTTGGCGCTGTTGGTAAGTCCCTGTTCATTGGTGGATTAATTTGGGGTCTTTCTGAATAAGATTAAGCATGAAGATTTTCAAAAGTTAACTAAAAACTAATTAAAACTAAGGTCAACATGGTTTTGCTGACTCTGCTTTAAGCAGCAACATCATAGCATTATGCACAAGCTTAGAGTAAAGCCTGGGACTTCTGCAGTGACTCCATCTGTTTGACATTTTGCTCCGATCTTTCGGTCAGTTGAATAAACACCCCAAAGTAAATGTTTAGAGCAGTCTCACAATTGATCTACACATAGAAAGAAAATACTAAACATGAACTGAAAGGAGGCAAGAAAAGAAGAAAAGCTTTTACATGACTGAAACCACCCATCATCCTTTGTGCTTCCGCCTTCAAAACTGACACATAAGTTTGCCAAAATGCAAACAATGGCAAGAAGAAGTATTGATAACAGAATGGGAGATTAAATATATTGAAGGCAGCAGATGAGACGGGATAGTTTACTCATGGAAAAGGCAGCTGGTTTTCTTTTTCTCCCTTTCAACATTGAAATGCACGGCTCATATTCAGAACACACATCTGAGCAATAATGCTGCAAACAGGACAAAATGTTTACTGTTGACTGCATGTCAGCTAACACTGATGGTGATGTGATGTGATATCTGTGAACATTCTTTGAAGCAAAGCTCAAATGTTTGCTACAGAGCACTCGGACAATTGAAATCAGGTGTTCAGCGGCTCCATTAGGAAACCAAAAACACCGTGAGGCACTTTAGGGTTCTTTGTTAGAACTGGTCTAAAGTGCAACACACACTGGCCTTATCATGCCAGGCTGATCTACCAAGCCAATGTGTGTTGGAGAGTTGTCGGCGTTGATGATGGGGAGTATGCAAATATCCCGACGTTGATGCTGCAGGTGTGGCTCTTCAACTGTAAATATTGAATATGAAATACTAAATAGTAAATATTTACCCTCTGGTCTTCTTTTATTTTTTTTACCACAAGTGTTATTGTATTTATGTTATTCTATGTTATCTTGATACTTTTCTTTATTCTTTTAACTTACTAGACGTACTAGAAGCCTAACTAAGGACAGGAGTTGGAAACTAGCAATATAAACTATATAAATAAATAAATAAAAATACTGAAAACAATGGTTATAAGTGTTTAGAAAGGTGCTTGGAGACTCCTGTTTTGAACTAAGGGAGTGAAGGATGTGACTGCCAGCCCCCCTCACTAAATGTAAACTAATATTTGTAAATTCTAGTATTTAATAAAGTTTGAGAAATAACCCTATTACTGTTTCTGAAACATGGGGCAGGCATACCATGAAGACAGGTAAGGTCAGGTCAGTGTTTAAAGAACTGGGGGAAGTTCATGTTACCTTGAAATGGTTGGAGTTAGTGGCTAAATGACCTATAGCAGATGTCTTTTAAATAAGTTAAGCTTTAAGCTATAAAAAATGGATGTTTCTCATGTTAATCTTATCTGTTTAATTTGCCTCAAGTCCAGCCAATTGCATCTAAAGCATTGCATCTTGCCAATTTAAAACACTGTTGGGAAATGATTCCTCATTAAGATAACATGAGAGCGTTTCCTCAGTTCGTTCAGCAAATGATTTAGATTTTTTTTTATTTATGTATTTTATTTATTTTATTGTTTTTATTACTATTGTTGCATATTGTGTTGTTAACCTTAGGATTGTGGGTTTGGGGTCGGGGCTGGGGCTGGGATCTTATTTCTTAATTTATTCTATTTTAAGTTGTTTTTCTTGTACAGCACTTTGTGTTACAATGTCATTGTATGAAAAGCGCTTTATAAATAAAGTCTGATTGATTGATTGATTGATTGATAGAATATGACCCAAAAGATTGAAATTTGAATTTAAGAATTGGTCCCAGAAGTAAAATCGGGCTTCACTTTCTTTCTTAGTCTACAGTTGGTGGAGCCATGACTATTTTTTTGAGATGAAAATATTGAAATAAGGAATACAACTTTGCAAAACACACTTCTCTTTGGCCATAGAAATGATTTTGACTGAGTGAATTTGAAGAAATGGAGTTGTTTTCTTTCATGTATTGAATTAATTGGTCAAACATAATTAAATGGTAAACCATTAGAAACTGAAATGGTGTCTACTTGTTGTTTGAAGGGGATCTGTTCTGAAGCATGTTGATGTTGACAGTCCTGTCTGTCGTATAGTGCTGAATGTCCTGCAGGAGAAGGGTGAACGCAGTGCCCATGCCACGTACCTTCCTCATCATGAGCCACCCGCTGCGTCACCTGTGGCTCTGGCTCTGGTTCTGGTTCTGGCTCTGGTTCAGGCTCTACCTCTGGCTCTGCCTCTACCTGGGCCTCCGCCTCAGGGGCTACTTCTACTTCTACTAGCTCCTCCTGGGCTACGGGCACGCAGCATGCACCAAACCGCCGGGAACAGGGAGGGTGTCGGAGAGGCCGTTAATGAAGACCACAGACATGACAGAGCCATTAGAAACCAAAAGTGAGAGATTAACTGTAGTTACAGACAGGATGGATGGATGGATGAGGGAGGGAGGGAGGGACAGAGCTGCTGAGAGAGAGAGAAACACATGATGATGAGAGAAAGCCATTCCACCTTTCACACAGAGGCCATATTGAACTGTTGAAGAGGTGAACTACCTGAAGTGAAGTCTGTTTTATACAAAGAGACTTCATTCAACTTCCACCACTTCTTCACAGTAAGACCGCTCAGCACTGCCCCCAGAGGCCGGGAGTCCTCCAATGAGATGACTGACTGTGCAGCAGTTTTATATACCATCTGTTTACTGGGTTTGTGTGTTTCTGACTCTAGTTCAGGGTTTAAAAGTCCTCTTTACCAAACAAACCACCAAGAGAGGTTTCCAAGAAATCTTGGCTAAGAGCTGTGGCACAGAGGTTGTAGTCGCATCTATGGTCACAACACTGTGCTAATTTAACTTAAATCGAAAAATACGTAATGTTAAAACATCCCATCTAATTGAAAGCCATTAATAAAATATCATTTAATTTCATGTTTACTCTGTTAAATCAATCTGGAACTGTAAATTGTAAATCGTTGGTAAGTGCTACTGCTGCTTTAATTCGTATCTGGCCTTTAACTCACATCTTTGTGCAACTCAAACTCCTTTTCTTGATACATGATAATTAAAAAAATGCATTTTAACCTCATTACTTCATCTCTTTCACATCCATTTATAGCTAGCTAGCAGAGTCTTCCATCCAGCTGGCTAAATAACAATTAAAGCTAGCTAACTTTCAGCTAAGTGCAGTGATTTCTCTGTGGTTGCTGCCAGTTTGATCGATCTAAAACGGATCACTGACAGGTTGTTCTCCACCTCCACGGTTATAAATATGGCCGTTGTGTGAATGAGGTCAATGACGATTGCACTGATGTTTCACATTTATGGATGATAATGTAAACATGTCACATGCCAAGAAAATATCTGTGGAAGGCCGAGGAGCTCAACCCCAGTATTTTCTCAACCATGTGAATAAAGACATCACTCAGTCAGTGAAAGTCACCCTTAACTTGAAAGTGTTTGACTGACAGCTGGGGTTAACTGGCTGATTAGGTTTCCAACAAATGTCCTACATAGCATACATATTATACAGGAACATGATCAGCTAAAAATCACAATAAAGACATGAACATCTTTATACCTTGCTGTCTAAGGTCAGAGTAATTAAAGAAACAATGCTCAACCAGAAGTCTCATCTGTTCATCATTCATTATCCATAAAAACAGCTCCTAGGTCTCAAATGAAATGTCTAAAGATATAAGCATCTCCTGTATAAAAAGCAGGTGTCAGTGTCAAACATTTCAACTTAAGCATGAGATCAGGTAGCTGACAGATTAGTGCGATGGACAGAGGTCTTAGATGTCGAATCGATTCAGTCGTCTTTACCTTCCTCCTCTTCAGATTTGGAAGAACAAGGCAGGAGGCGGGACAACAGAAACAAATATAACATGGTGTTATTTCACAATTTGAATATTCTTCAAGCAGATATTTCTTTTAAATGCTCAGCAGAGTTTTATTAAATATATATGCTAGGGATGCACAATGAATAAGACAGATAACCTATTCATTTTGTTTTCTGTGCATGAGATGTAGGTTTACATGTTCCAGTATTTAAATCCAAAATGTTGTACTGTAATAATATAAAGGAGAAAAAATAAACTCCCAGGGCTGTGGGTTCATTCATCAAAACAACCACTGAAGTGAAACAACATATAGAAAAATGAAGCAATTTTTGTAAGGTCAAAGTTCACCTCCAGGTCTGTGAACATAAAGCCTCTTAAGAGTAGAGAGTGAGCGATGGAGCTGAACAACAATAACAAGTCATTAACATGCCTGTTTTGTTTTTTTAAACTTTACTCCATAAGAAACGAAGCACACTGAGTGATTGTCACTTACCCTCGAGCTGATCCCTGGAATAAGAAAGAGAAGATCTATTAAAAGTTGTTCCAGTTACATCAGTTTGTGTTGTTAAAGTTAAAACAGTTGTAAACACATAAGACAGCAGAGTGTGTTGTTATTGACAGTGTGGGATTCACTTACACTTCCTCAGTGTCAGACATGATGACAGCAGACTTCACACCTGAGGAGAAAAGACAAAGAGCCTGGTGTGTTGACGTGGCTGAAATAGCAGCACAGAGACTGTGTGGATATGAAAAGGTCAAGAGTTCAAACCAGACAGAGACAGTCATCCTGCTGCAGGAATACCAACAACTCCTGCTCCAGGATATTTGGGTTAAACTGGGAGTCTGTGTCTTTCTGAATATTTTGAGTCCCATTGCTGTGCACTCAAAATTCTAAGTAATTTGCTTCAGTGCCAAATGAGCAGATTGATACATAACACAGAGGCTACACCTGATCACACACGTCATATCAAATTAATCTGCATATTTCCCCTCTGCCTGTGGCAGAAACGTTAGTTTCTCTCAGTATTACAAAACGTTAGTCTAAAGAATGTGGAGACTATTATTTGAGGATGGGATCCTGTCCCCTAGTCCACGCAACAGCAGCAGAGCTAGTGAGTGCATCTCTAAGTTTCTGATCACTACAAAGTAAATGAAGCCAAAATTGGTCGCGATGAACTCAAACTTCAAACTTCAATAACAATGATGCAAAAAGTTGTAACGGAATTATAGAACCATAGCTTAAAATATGGAGCTAAAGCCAATAAATATTGAACTATAGCCTGAAAATATTGAGGTAGAGTTAGTAAATATGAAATTCCAGCAAAAGACTATAAATTTACAGCAATGAAAAAACATGGAGTGACAACTAGAAGCCAGGTAGTCTGAATAAATAAAATCTTTCAACCAGCGCCTCTGCAGCTCACTAAATTATATAACTAATTTGACTATTCCATACAGTAACGTCAAAGAAGATAGGAGTTTGGATTTTAAAGGGAGTTATCTGCTCTGGTTACGTGGCACTCCTGAAGTAACAAGAATTAATTATGTAAAAATTTGGATGCAGACAGAATCGTTGTTTCCCTCCTCCACAGATCCAACTTTGTGCTAAGCTCAGTTATAATTGCTGTCTGGCTATAGCTTCAAATCTAGCAATACATCATGAGAGTGGTATTCAACTGCTGGAAAAACATCAAATAGGGGTAAACTAATTAACTTCATAGAAGTCTAAATCATACTCTGATGGCTCAACCATCGGGAGCAACTCAGGGTTCAGTATTTTGCCCAAAGACACTGCAGCACGCCGACTGTAAGAGCTGAGATTGAACCACCAATCTTCCAGCTGAGAGACAAACGACTGAACCACAGCCGCCCCAGTGTTAGCAACAAGTTCTGTTTCCAGTGACAACTCCCAAAAATAACTGACAGCCATGCTGTGATGCTGTGATAAGGAAGATTCTAGTTAAAAAAAAAGGAAGAAAAGTTAATCTTTATATTAAGCAAAGGGAAATTCAATCTAGGCCAAGACCCTGTTACTGTTGGAATTCAGTTAGAGTATGACAACTGTGTAAAAATTTGAGTTATGAAAGCAAAAGTGTTTCTGACTTTTGTGCCTCTACTGACTGAGATTTTGAAGTGAGACTTTCACTTGTCTTATTTAAATATTTCAGCACTTCACTCCTGCCTTCAGCCTCTCCGAGGACTACAAAGTTGCAGCACAGTGAATCTGTCCTCACTGAAGCTCCATCACACTTGGCCCGATCACCTCGTCCACAGTGTTTACTCAGCTGGTCGGGAGGTGTGATCTTCTTTGCAGGGTTTTTTTATTTTCCACACAAGAGAATCCGATACAAGTCCACTTAATACAAATCCTCATCATCACTTATGACATAAGCGTCGTTTTTAGCACAGAGAACATGTGATGCTTCTACTAGTGAGGGATGCTAAAACACTCAAGGAGCTGATTGAAAGAGACATCAACCAAATTAAAGAAAACAGACATGAAGTGACCATGAACTGCTGCAGGGTATGGGTTTTGGCAGAATCACAGGACTAGTGGAGTGAGAAGAAAATGCCAACAGTAAGGTTTTGGAGAAGAGATAAATGCTAATGTAGTACAGGGGCTGATTTGGGGCACATATCCTGAGTACATTTAAGATATGTCTCTAATAGTGTGAGCATCACAAACTTAATTGCATTCACCTCCGTCGTGCTGAAGTGCAGACAGACATCTGAACTTTTAAATGATTCAACTAAAACTTATAACACAGCACTAAAGTTCAGTGAAAACAACCACCGGTTCATTTTTTTCTACTGTTTTGTATGAATCAATCCTTCAGGGTTTCGCGTTCAAACTACCTTCCAGCCTCAGCTATACTCTAAAAAGAAAATGTATACCTCTTGACCGCTTTACTGGATTCAACACCAGCTTTAAAAGTTCATAAAAAAGATGCCTATTCTTTATAAGGTAACTACCTCTTTCAACAACCTGAGTGAAAATGTTCTGCAGGTCCTTAAAGCTCAGCTGAAGCTGTAAAGTCACCCTCAGTGAGGACCAGGAGCATCTTTGTTGAACCTGATTTCTGCTCTCTCTATATTCCAAATATGAATTATTTGATATATATAAAGTGTCTTTGGATGACTCCTTCACACTTAACAGTGGGCACAGCTGCAGAGGACTCAGAGGATTAGTCCTGGATCGTATTTCTCCCCATCAGCTGAGGAACGGTGTCCAAATAGCTGCTTTAATCCCCGGCTTGGTCCGGCGGGAGGGACTCTGCGCTCATGCAGCCAATCAGCATCCTCGTCCAACAAATGAGCTCTTTGATCGACTTGCAACTGACAGCGGCCTCACCTCTGTGTGTCCAGCAGTCGCTCAGTACATACCGACACTTCAGCACTCAGTATATTTAGTGGAAGGCCACATCATTTCTTTAGTATGAGAGCAGCGGATGCTGAGAAGGGTTTCTGGGTCTTTTCTGAAATGAAAGCTCAGCGCTGACACTTAAAGACAGACGAAACAGGTGACACTGCAGAGGAACAGCAAATCCCGAGCCAATCAAGAGCAGATTTAGCCTGGATTGAAATCTGAGCAGAATTTATAGACCCTTCACATCAGTGTGACAGGGAGGGAGACAAAGTGGAGGCTGTGTGGAGGATGTGCATTCTGCCTCTGAGAGTGAATGCACCTCACATCTCATCACTGTCTTAAACATCATACCCTTAGAATGTTGGCCTTGTCTTAAGGTCACTAATTCAGGGGTATCATTTCAAAGTTCAACATGGTGATGAAAGGTTTCAGGTGAAGGATATTTTATGATCCATGCAGAGGAAGACATGACAATCAGGAATAAAATGAGAAAAAAAAAACGTACACAATCTGCTTTTGTAAAACTAGCACCATGATGACTCTGAGCTTGATTGTGTCTCATGTTTGGATAGATTCAAACATTTACTCCACAAAAAAAGATTTCAAGGACAAAGGATTTAACAGATTTCTACCAAATTCTGAGAAAAAAAACTAAATAAAGAAGGGAATTTTAGTATCAGATTTTGGCAAACTAAGAATCCACTTTTCTTGGAGGCATACAAGAGAAGATAAGCTTTACTTTTAGTTGTGATTTTTGGAGATTTGAATGTGGCATGTCCTTTCTGTGAGCCTTTCCTAGATATCATCACACATCCTGTCAAACTTAGATTCATATTTGACAATTAAGCAAATTAGTTTTATACACAGTGCAAGACTAAAGTGGTATTAAGCTGAAGGTTTCCTTCTTTAGAAGTAGATCTTAGAGAGTGACTGGACTCATTTCAGACACTGTGGGGAAACCACTGAACTAAAATCAAGAGATGGAAAACACAACAGCTCTATTTCCTAAAAAGCTTCCTGAAGTATCAGCTCTGGAATTGAACATTGGTTAAGTGGAGGTGCAAACTTCTCCAGTTTCACAGAGCATTTAGCAGAACCACGGAGTACCCTGTGTGCCTTTTATTACTTGATTCATTCATCTATTTAACCTCTATCACTACCATAGTCCATCTCAATGGTGATTTATGTCCCTAAAAGTTTAACAAATTCAAAGCTGTCATTTTCGTGTAAAAGCCAATGGTTTGATTACACTAAGTGACATTTTTATTAAGCTGTAAAATCGATCTGGTCTCTAGAAACTGGACCCCTGCTCCTCAGGCGGACTTGTTAACAGCCTCAGACATAAACTACACATGTCTGACATGCAGCAGAACATGTCTGTGTGTCCCTCCTGAGGTTACAGAGTCGGAGACACAGGTGGAGATCTGAGTTTCTCTCATGATCACAGCTGAGGTTTTTTTTCTCCTGCTGCTCTCCATCCCAGTGAAAACAAAAGCAGCAGATTTCAGCACAAAGAGAAAATACCAAACAGGAGGATGTAGTTTAGTATTAACGAGGGATCTCAGGGTGGATGTCTGTCTGTCAGTCAGCAGGGGTCTTACCTCAGACAAGACGAGAAGCTCCTCAGGCGATGAAGATGAAGGTCTGTAAGAATCTCTAGGCTGGGCTCAGAGAATAAGTCCTTGTGTTATACTGATACTTGAGCTCATCAGGCCCTTATTGGCTGCGGGATGAGAGCGAGGTGTGTGTGTCTCAGTGTGTGTGTTGAATGTATGTTTATGTTAGAAATAGGTGGGGGGGAGGGAGTGGGGGGGGGGCAGTGATGACCCTGGAGAAGGAGATGGACGAAATACTGCGGATGGAAGAGGAGGGCTCAGGTTTAGGAAAGGAGCAGCTGAGAAGCTTCTGTTGCTAAATTTACAGTGAAGGCTGAGAGGGGGGGTTACACATCAGCCTGGCATCCAGACAATGGAGGGAAAGTGTGTGTGTGCGGGAGTGTGTGTGTGTGCCAATTCATCAAGCAGTCACTCAATCAGTCGGACAAACACTGAGGAAACAAGAGAAGAAGAATAGAACAAAAACAGAAGACTAACTTGTGTCAGTGTGAGTTCTTCTTCTGTGTTTTAGTCTTTATAATTCATCTGGAACAAGTTCTCTTAAAAGAGTTCAGCAGTTATCAATGAGGTGTGTTAAACTGTATAAAACTACTTGTAAATTATATTCACTCTCCTCTTTTGGACTTCTACAAACACCAAAATCTGCTTCTAATCTGTGATTAAACTCTAAAGATGTTTTTGATTTTAATTTTGAATGAGTCCTCAGAGTTTTATTTGATCATCTGTGCATTTTCATCCGTACATGTGTGTTTATTGAACTTTAATCTTGTCTTTGCTTGAATAAAACCAAGACTACATTGTAAAACTATTACAATAGAAACATAAAATAAGACATTAAGCACCATCTCTTTTCCCCAGATGAGTGTGTGGCTTCTCAGTTATTCGGATCAATAAATCAAAAACAAACAACAATAGCTATAAAAATAATTTAGACTGTTATTAAAAAAACATGTTATTAAATGTCATCTGTGTGAGCAGCTCATTACAAATGTTGGGAAGCTGTTTTGAAGATTGCAAAAGACAAGTTACATCCTACTGAAGGAGATGAACTCGAGGCTCAAAGCTATCCTGAAGATAATTTATACCTTTAAAGTTCCTCAGAGAACAGACTTCACACAGCTTTGTGCACGTGAATCAAATACACAATCAAAGCCTTTCCATAGTAGTTGCATGCTGCCAAAAATACAACTCATTTAAAGCACAGCTCATTGCTTTAAGTGTCCTCTTGGTCATTTGTGTGAGTGAGTATGGCTATTTTAATACCCTGCAGGATTAAAGAAAAGAGGTGTGGCTAGTTAAAGGGTTTCTATTACAACAGAGAGCCAATGGTGAAATAAAATGTGAATTTAAAATAATTTCTTGCTTCATGTTTCATATTTTGTTTTAATACTCCAAGCTGAAATGAAAAGTATTGTTGGACAGCTGGTTTAATTGAATGTAATTCAATAACCGCCTGCACTGATTCCCTCTGATTGGCAGTCAGCAACTTCTGGTGCCCAGGGTGAGTAAGGTGCAAATGAGGGGGTCAGGCAACGTGAGGATGCATGGGTCAAACACAGGACGTTCACCCAGGAAAGAAGTGTTCATTTCCTGGAGAGAGTAAAATGAACATTGAGTTGTCTTAACGTATATGTTAATTATGTCCCATTTCTAATACATCTCATGCATGTAGCTTAAGTTATAATAGTTCAAACTAAGAGCTCCACAGGTTTTTTCCAGTTTGCCTGTAACTGGTATCCTCCAGGGGTCATGTACAGTCAAGCAGCAATATCGAGGGTTGGAAAAACACACGGGAGATAGCAGGTCCTCAAAACCCCATTAGAGCTCATACCAAAATGCAAAACATCACAGCAGAATTAAAGAAGTTTACACCCCCAAAACAGTTTTAGTATCTTTACCTAACATTCTGAGGGGAGCTTTTTTTTATTACTCAGCCATTTTCATTATAAGTCTTTGAGTCATGCTGGTTTCAACGTTAGCTTGTCTTTGTGTGACCAGCTCAGTGACAACAGCCGTGTTCGTGCTTCACAACGAGTGTTCAGGAACAAAAGGGTGACGTCACTTGGAGTAAATCAAAATATTTAGCATGCCATTAACAACCCACCTCCTCTTCTTCTTGCGGTCACTAACGCTGTGAAGTATCAGTAGAGCTGATGATGAAAATGACTGCAAGCCAGGCATTTTCTGAGCTTGCACTGCTTCTCTTCATGTCACAGTATCATAAATTAAAGTTGGATGTGTGAATTCATAGCACAGCTGAGAGTTAAGATTTATCTCAGAGTCATCCCTCTAAAGAACGGGCTTCTACAAAGTTGGGTCCCCATCGCTGCCGTCAGAGAGCCTCTATGGCATGATGTCAAACGACATATATCAAAAGCAGGGCCAAAGAGGAGTGAATATTTCCCTTCAATTTATAGAGTGCTTAGAAACCTGACCCCTGATGAATGCTAATGTTGCTTCAGTTTGATAACATGCTGGACCCTTAACAACTTTGTGAGCTCATTGCAGGGTGGTGTTCGCCTGCTGTTAACTTGGTGAGCTAACAAGGAGGGGTATTAGATTTTGTTGTTAATTTGTTAGCTGAAACACCGCCTAGTTAACAGCAGCTACGCCTTTTTCACACATGCTCCAGAACATTTTATAAAAATGATCAGGAGCTCTGCTCGAGAAAGTTTCCAAAGTTGTGTATTCACACACATCCCTCACAGCGTGAAGCCTTCCCTGCTAGCTGAGGGGGGTAGTGGGCGGGGTAGATCAGTCTCAGGCAGCAGGACATCACATCAGAACACACAGTGAAAGCTACAATGGATGTGAGATTTTGCATCTATATCAATGCTCTAGAAACACAGTAAAATGTGCAGACCTCTTCACTCTTCTGATCTTGAAAATGATTCAACTTCTTCAACCTCTGATGTTTTTATTCATCCTGTTCCTGTCACTCAGGTTGGTACCAGTTGCATGACATAAACATCCCCCCAGCCCACTCGCTCACAGTGATTTTTCTGCAGCAGCTCACTCAGACATCTTGTGGAAATGTTACTCGGGGCTTACAGAAAAAAAAGTTTGTAGTTTTGTGCATGTGTGAACACAGCTCCAGCTTGAACTGTTAAACAGAAACATCATATATTGAGGCTGGTGCCAACCCAGACCTTTCCTTGTTCATAACCATGCAAGGTGATTGCATATAGAGCTGGGGTTCCCAAACTTTTCAGCCCTCGACCCCCAAAATATTGGTGCCAAAGACTTAAATGTTGCTCATACTTCTTTTACTTCATACTTCAAAATTAGTTTCCCTACATTCACATGTGGCTGTGTTTCCTGTGATGCTGTGAATTAACCTGCTGCCACTGATCCTTTGTTAATTAACTGTTGGCTAACCCTAACTTTAGGAGTCATCTGGCAACAAAGAAAGGCAGGAAACTAATGAAATGTACTTATTTGCAGGGTTTTATCTCAAATGTAACTACTATTTTGTCTATATTTTTACAATAATGGGTAAAATAAGCAAATTTAGATTACGTAAAAAAAAATTAAAATCTGGAAGACATCTTGTGGCCCCCCCCAATGGTGTCTCGCGGCCCCCCAGGGGGTCCCAACCCACACTTTGGGAACCCCTGATATAGAGTATGTGTAATGGTCACTAATTTGAGTGTTGCTGCTGCCCACTGGTGGTCTGATACTTTACTGCAACAACACTGATCATTAAAAAAGCAGGGCTTGATGTTTGCACTCAAAATGAAACTTCATACTCCACAAAGCTATGCCACACATCTTCAGATGGTTCGAATATTCATTTAGAGGTTTAAAGGTGCGTCCAGATTCCATTACAGGACCTCTGCTATATTTTGTAATTGTACACACATGCCCTCGCATTAAGAGTGACAAAAAATAATTTCAAAGCAGAGGTGATTTGTATACTTTGTATATTCATCTCTTATTTGTATATATCTACACTCTAATCTTGAATTGAGTTGTCCCATGTGAGACTCACTTCTCCAACCAGCTGCATAAAAATACATTCCTAGAGATGTTAAGAGATAAAGTGACACTTGGTATGCAGGACAAGGAAGACATGTTCACAGCAGCATCTGACTGAAGCTGTGGCCGGATTCAATTTACAACTACACAGAATCTAGCTGTTATGTCATGGTTACTTCAGCAGTATTTTAAACCCAACTGTATCAGTATACTTAATAAGTGTTTATAGAACATTTTCAATCACGGTTTGGTTTTTAGACTTGCCATTTTGTTGCATCTGCATCATTAAATTAAGAAATTTGAACCCCAAAGTCTTTGAGGACTTATTTTTTTAGAAACCTGGAAGCTTAAAACATGGTTGCTCATGTTCTTCTATTGTTTTCAGGTCTATATATCTAAAAGACAGGTGTAAAAGGAACAACATTTGGTTATGTAAACCCTGAGTAAAATGCCCTGTGATCATCATCTTAAACCTAATCTCCTATTTTCACATGGAGCTTCATCACAGCTCATGAAAGCCTGAAAACAAGCTGAGATGCTGCAGCAGTAACTTCTCATTTCATTTCATTTAATTTTTAATTTGATGCTCAGACCATGATCACATGGTATGGAGCCACAGAACATAAATTACAAATAACAAAACAATATAATGATGGCACACGGCATTTTTGAAGTACAACAGATCTTACTTAAACAACGGAAGGACATTCTTCAGAAAAGCTCCTAATTTATAGATAAGTTTTGGCTTATCTGATTTCAAAAGCAAAATTAATTTAAACACAGAGGGACGTTGAAAATAATACCTGGGTATGAACCTCTCTCTATTATTCAGAATGCTTGTGTTCCTGCATTCAAACAAAATATGGTACTCGTCCCCTACACTATCATCATTACAGAGATGACAAATCCTCAGTTTTCTATCCAGGCCTTTATACCTTCCCATGACCTTAGGAATCCTGGTGTTATTCGTTCTAAAATTACAAATAGCCTGTCTATACTTCTGGTTTTCAAATAACAAATATTTTTCTAGTTTTACATCTTGTTTAAATTGTACATATAAATCACATGATGTCATTTTTTCCAGTTCACCTTGCCACTTGATCCAAAGATGTGATTGTTGTTGTTGTTGTTGTGGTAAACATCACCTTTGGTTCAGAAAGAAACAGGAAACCCAACCTTGTTGATGCCCCTTTGTTTGTGGTACAAAGTTCACTTCTCCCCTCCAGTGTGCTGATTAGACAATCCACCACCTTCCTTCAGGTGGAGGTCTCTGCTGACAGCCTGTAGGAGCTGCACCTCAACCATCTCAGGTGGCTTGGAAACCCCCCCATCTGCCCCTGCAACACACACTGAAGGCGACAGTTTTATTTTTGGAGCGGCCACGGGCGCTGTGGCTCGCTCCCTAAGGCTCCAGTTCACTTCAGGATGAGCCCTGTGGCACCCTGAGCCGGGATTAACAGGCAGACAGCAGTTTGTCCACGACAGCCGCTCATCGAAGGTAAACCAGTCAAACTCAGTGTCTGTTGATTGACAAGCTGGTTGTACTGCAGTGTGGTCCTGACCTATTGGCCGGGTGCTAACTTGCAAATGATGCATAGTAGTTAATTGGAGCACGTGCACGATCTGTAATCTTAAACGCATGTTTCATATCAGACATTTTACCCTTTATAGGAAGAGCTTGCTATGCATCTTAAGCTTGTTGTACATTCCTGCAGAAATGTATGCTGGGACAGATTTTAAGCATGTGACAGCCATGGCACATTGAGTCTTTACATTTAGACATTTACTTTTTAAAAAGTGAACTTTGAGCTCTAAACAGTAATTGAATGAAACATCTCTGTACCTCCCTTTCACATTGAACTTGCCTGTTGCGTAAAACTCAAGCAAAGCATACTTCCACTTCAGGTATGTCTTGCTAGGATTTGTTAACCTGATAATTAATAAAGACCTTTCCCTCCATTGAGTTGAATTGAGTCCTGTAAAGCTAAATAAATTGAGGTCATGGCACTGTTTTATCGCACAGCTAATCTTATACTTTCCTCTTTTGAGCTGCTCCAATGGAAACCTCCCAGACATCCAACCCCAGAGCCTTAAAAGGGGGACTCTCATGTGTCAGCTGGCCTCCTTGTCACAGTGGTTGCAGGAGTTACTGTGACAACAGTAATTCATTTTAATCACTCGCTCCAAAGCAGCCAAACATTCAGACAGTTTAAAGTATTAGACAGGGCTGAAATCTTCTGCGGGGTGTTTTCTGCTGCAGCTTCAGTTCTTTAGATACTTCAAGTGAAATCTGAATTATCCCACTGGAGATATACTTTTGTACATTTTTAAGACTAAACTGGTGAAAAGATAATACTACAAAATTTTTTAAATTAATCTTGGGTGTGAAACATGAGGCTAAGCTCACAGTCAGAGCAGCTCTGAGAGGATTTGGGCCTGGAATTGATTTCCAGCAGACTGAGGCTGTTTGTGTGATGGTAGGACAGCAGGCAGCAGGTGCTGGGTGTCGGGATGTTTGCTCTTATTTCCCTCAGTCTAAAATTAGACGGAGGACATTTCCTACTGTCACCCAAAGATACTTAGGGAACAATAATAACGCTCAGGAAGGTGTTTAATCGTAAACAAAACCTGCTATCAATGCAAGTCAGTCACTTTGAAATATTAACTATCTTCTCTAGCGTTGTGTAAGCTTACAGCACCAAGGTCAAATTTAACGTCCTGAATACACTCTTGTCTACAATAATCCATGGTAAAGAGGATTGTATGTCACATTTATTCTCTCTTAATTATACCTCTGACCTTTAAACTTCTTCTTACTGTTTGCTTGTTGTCAATCAAGGAGGAATTTGGACTCAATTAACTGCATCTCACACGTAGCATCTTTGGTTCACAATGTTCACTAAATGCTGGCACCCCTCCTCCCTGCATGAACCTGCTCACCCTCCTGTACGTGCCGATCGCCTTTCTTTGGGTTTACTTTTATTTCCTGCAGAGGTCATTTTTAAATCCGACTGTCTCCTTGAGCGACTATTTTCATAAGTAGTTTGTCATCATTTCAAAGTAGCCTCGCCATAAGCAACAGCTTTACATGCCTTTCTATTTACAATAGTGACGCTCCTTGTATCCATGCAGCATCTTCAGGACCCAATTAAGAGTTTGAAAACCTGCTAATGAGACCGTTGTCACGAGAGCTCGTGGTTTGCTAGGCCAGCTGTAGACCTGCTTTAGAGCCATTAGCACGGGTAAAATCAGTACAGTGTGTGAGCAGCTGAACACACAGAAAGACCATGAGCTCACACACACACAATGAATAACAAAGAAGACACACTTTTAACAGCTAAATGTTGACAAATGAAACACACAGAATCTTTTTAATAACGTTTATTGTGCTGCATGGAAGATTTACTACTGCTGAGATTATTATTCACAAATAAGAGGCGACCTGTCCAGGCAAACAGGAAAAAGACTCTACTTCACTACCTTTAGTAAAATGATACCAAAGTTTCACAGGAGAAAAATAATGACAGGCTTTAAATATATTTTCAAACACAGCTGTAAAGATTTGAAATGAAGGGAATGATGAAGTGATAGTGGCAAAAGTTTGTGCTGTATGCAAGAGAGGAATTCTTCCAAGTCCAGATTGTCTTTCACAAATCTTCATAGAATGGTTCAGCTGTAAAAGATGGAAAAGACAATGTGTCAGCAATTATACGTCCTATTAACCCAACTCTATATTATCTTTAATATCCAGAATTGATCAAAAACAAACTCAATGGTTTTTATAAATGGATTTCATGCATTATAAATGTTCTCACCAGCAGCCCTGTAACAAACTTGTTAACATACTTTGTGACTGAGAACATGCAAGAGGCATCTTATCAAACTCCAGCTCTTCTAGTTGAATGATAACTGATTGATTGACAATCAACAACATTTTTTTATTATCTTATTTTCTAAATTGTATGTATTCCATTCTAATTATGGCCTCTGACATAATGCTCTACTACCCGGATGCAAACAAGCACAGATGACAGATGGCTTTTCACAGAGCAGTGTGGTTTGGCAGTGTTATGATCCAGATAATGGAGATAAAGTTTTATGTAGGCTATGTCTGGAGCAATGAGTAACCAGCACAGACATGTTAAAGTTAACCTGCAAACTCTGCTCATGTTAGCCACACTCAGCAAACCCATTTGGCATCAAACTCTGACATGTCGTGTAAAGCCATGTTCAATAACTAGTGATCAATTTTGACTGTTTTTTTAGTGTTTTATGGCCTGGTCAGTTAGGTAGATTTTACATTTCTGTGTCAAAGGTGAATAAATAAGTCACCTGAGACCATTTAAAAGAAGCATGTCATTGACAATCCTGTGAACAGACCATTAGAGTATTCAAATCAGCTGGAAGTAAAAGCATTTAAAAGCCTTTCAATGTCTAGCTTTGACATCATTCCTCTGACTTTGCAATGTTTTTTAACAGTAAAACATCCCTTCACTTTACATTTCATTGGAGATTCTTTTGGAGCCTCTATGTAGTGTGTCCATTTTGTGTCAAATATTTCAGTTCAATTCAAACAACTTTATTTCTTCCTCTAGGGGAAGCTTCTTATATGTGAAGGACATCGATAAACAGCTATTCAAAAACATAAATAAATTAAACACAAGAGATCAAATGTAAAACAATATCTAATACATATATTGATAAGAGGACTGATAAATAAACAAGCTTGAATAAAGACATTGAAATGATCATGGATCATGGATCAATGAAAGGATCAGTGAACAGTCTTGGTAAAAATAATGAAAATGTTTGTGAAATAGAAAAACCTAGAGAGCATTTGAAAAGATTATTTTGAATATTACTTATACAAGCATGTTAAAGATGTTGATGGCAATAAGAATAAAAAACAAGTATATTATATCTGTTGTATATATTGGCTAAAGGAAAATGAAGTGATGAGTCTCCTTTGTCTTGCAGGCCTTTAAAAATGCTGATGGAAGTGGGCTACACTAACGGGCTGGATCCTGACCTGTCCCAGCAGTATCCTCCGCCCTTACTGCCAAAGCCAGGCAAAGACAACGCAAGGCTCCAGAAACTCAAGAAGAAGAGATCTAAGAAAAAAGGCAGCCTCTCTCAGACGCCCGTCCCCTTTCGATCTTGTTTGTCGCCTGTCAATGAAGCAAGCACAGACCTCGAACACAGTGACCAGTCAAGCCCACCAAGGACACCAGATTCAGTCTACGTTGCAGACTCCACAGTTTCCAGTTTCCCTCTTGGCTCCCTTTACAGTCACCCTGCATCTGCATTCCCTCATCCTCGAAGCAGTCCCTATGGCCAAACAGGCAGCTTCCCCCCTCAGCCCTTCAAAGCTCAAATCAGGACTTCTGAGGAGCAGGTGGCTCCGCTGTATGAGTGTTCTTCTTTTTTATTTGATGATGTGACACCTTTCATGATGCCACCTTCAACTTCAGCACCCTCATCATCACCACCCGAGCAGGCTTCAATAACTATTCATCCTTCTGTGTTCAGTGTCAACATGACACCAAATTCCCATGGGTCTGTCACAACAGTCCCCTCGTTTTCTGTGTCACAGCCCAGCACTAAAATATCAACTCACAGCCTGACCCTATCCCCAGCCACCCCCAACTGTGGCCCAGGCCCGGCACCTTCTCAGGTTACAGACCTACCTCCTCTACCACAGCTGCTATCAGGTTCAAACACTCAGACACAACCTTTTATTCCCAGCCAGGGGGAGACAAATGCCAACTCAAACTCTCAGTCCCAGACACTATTTTGGACTGCCAGACCTACCACTAATGGCCACCGTGCTCTAAGCCAAATGTCCTCTGAGATAACCGCTTCAAAAATATCCCTTGTTGAAGCAGTGAGGGAGACAAGGCCTGATGCCACACAATCCAGGGTTTACACATCGAAGGCAACATTTTATGAGATCTCCAAACCCCCCTCCATGCAGGACCTGACAGTTTTAAACCAAGCAAACCAGAGAGCATTGTCATCTGCAGTATGCAAGGAGAAAACAATCGTGCCGGTGGTGAAACCTGATCAGAATCTTCCGAAGTCCTGGTCCCAATGGGGAAGACCTAAGACTCCAGCCTGTACCCCAACCCGAGTATCAACGCCCTTTATTGAAATATCCAAACCTAACCCACTTTTATTTGCTGCAAGTCCTGCTTTCAGCTGCTCTCTAGATTCACTAGCTCCTCTGATTCAGAATGATGTTCCCAGACAGAAGTCTGTGATTCAAACTAGCAGTAAAAGCGCACCTCCTGCTGCCACCGAAGAACTGAAGCAGACTGAAGTTAATGACATTACATCTATCAAACAAGCTAAGAACTATACAGAGGTAGAAATTAATGACAACGTAAGCACTACAAAGGACACTGAGCTTTACCCCAGAAACAATTTAGCATCAAGTATGAACGCACTTGTACCTGCTGTAGTCAAACCAACACCAGTAGAACCAATTGTTTCAAAGCTGAAAACAGTCCCTGTTTCTGAAAGTGAAGTATCATCCCTGCCAAAGGTGCCAACTTTTTCCTCCACTGTACCCAAGACTTCAAATTTCAACCCTCAAGTTGTGAATTCAGTCCAAGCACCCCTAAGTCCTCTGCCGTCCACTCACCGTCCACCTGTGGTCGACGCACGCAAGTCTTTATCGTCACTACTAGAGACTCAAATGACATTGGCAACCTCGAAGCCCAAATCCCGATCCATGTATTATGGGCTCACTCCAGCTGAGTATGCAGCCTTTGGTGGGATTAGGTCTGCTCCCTCACATCATAGCCCTGTACCCACCAGGGCTAATAAAACCTCTGGCAACATAACACAATCCGATGACCTCCAGGTCTCAAAGTCTGGTGCAACAAATCAACCCAATGGACACCAAGATCATCCGTCTGCATCGGAGGTTCCTGCTGCTAACACTTTATTGTCACCGAGGGATTCTGAGCTTCCAGCTGAAGGGCTCGTCACACATAGCAAAGATGTGTTTGAGGAAAATCTGTCTGACGCTCATAGTATTGGAAAGCAATCAGTTAAAACAGCTATTGTGGACACAATAACACCTGAGCTCTCCTTTGGCTTGGCACAGAAAACAATGCAGCAATCCACAATTGATGTATCCACCGCAAAAGCTTCATACACTGAGGCTTCAATGCAAATACCTAAAGCAGGTGAGGTACACACACAAAGTGCGGCTATACTTTCTGTAGAGGCAGTGCTGAACACAAACCAATGCCTGGCTGATAGCAATGGTATGTTGAGTTCTTCCTCACCTTTAGTTAAAGAGGTCTCTTGTGACAAAAGACAGCGTAGTAAAAAAGGGAAAGATGTCACAGAGAACCGTAAAAATCTTGAGAGAAAAACTATAAATGTAGATTCCAAGGTAAAAACTGTAAGACAACAACCTGGACAAACTGAGATAGCTCCAGTTCAGTCCTACCAAAGTGCTGGTGGAGTCAGTCCACCAACAGTCAGTGGTCTGAATGTCCCACTCAATCCTGTTAAAGATCTAGCTGACCATGAAAAACTGCCTGTCCAAACTCCAAATGACTTTAAACCTCAATTCTCAGGGACTGCCAACATAAACAGTGCATCAATCTTGGGAAATAAACAAGGCACCAAAATAGCTTCAGTAACACCTCTTCCCAGTCCAGCAGCTACTAAAGAGCTATCACGGAAACCAGTGGAAGAGGTTGAGCAGCAGATTAAAGCCAGCAGCAAGACTACTCTCCCCAATAAGACAACTTCCATGGCTGGTAATGCAGAAAAGACCCCTGACAAAACAAACTCTGGGCCACAGTTATCCAATATGTTTGATAAAGATTCAGTTATCACTACCACAAATTCAGTTTTGCCACATGGGCCTGTCAGATCATCTGTATGTTCTGCACAGTACGGTATCTGCACAGTAGTAGTATCTGCAGCTTCACAACACACTAAAACAACTCAACAGTTCAGTGCAGAAACAGAATTACAATTTCATGGAGAAGATCTCTCTTTAAAACCTTTTAGCATAACAAATACACCTGCTGTCAATGCTCACTCAGTAGGTAAACCTGCCAGGAAAACCATTGTACCTGAGCCCCCTGTCACCGCAATTAAATCCCCAAACATCTTTGACAATAAACTCCCGTTGGATTTCAGTTTGCCCACAACTGAGCCTCCAAAGATGATCCAGAAGAGCCAGAGCATACCTCTAAACACACAGGGTAGTGTAGGTTCCAGGGGCCAAGAAAACGTAGCTCAAGGGGCAAGCTTTTATACAAACTCTATAGAAAAAGCCCAACAAGCAACTGAACCTAGTTTTGCAATCCCTGTTAAAGTTGCAACACTGCCAAGCCAAGGTAATATTGAAACCAAGACCCCCACTGACAACAAAGCTGACACTAACAGAGCCAGAAACACACCAGAAGAAAATAAATTACTCCCACAATCCACCAATGGTGGGGTTAGCTTGTTGCCTTGGAAAACACCAATAGAACATCCACCTACCTCACCTGTTAGAGCAGAATATACACCTTTGCAAAGTGCAGATGCAAAACCAACATCTGATCCTTCGAAAGGCAACATGGTTCTCCATATGCCCAGCAATGAAACCAAACCACCTAACATACCACCCACAGGACTGCTAGCTAATAGCAAGTCCTCCACAGGCACCCTTCTCCCTCGACCACCAGGAGTTGTGGAACCTCTTCAACAAAATAGACCTGTTGCAGAAACTGTGCAGAAAAACACATCTAATTTGGATGCTGTTCACAACACTAGCATTGAAACCAAAGCTCCAAACAAGCTTCCTACAGAAGCTACTGTGTCTATGATGGCAAACACAGCAGTTAACATTAAACCCCCTTTGAATGCTATGCAGGTTATTAAGACTACCATGCCATCTAGTCCTAACATGAGGCAAGTCCCACCAATAAGCCCTCAAGTGAAATCAGAAAGACCTCAGAGTCAACCAACCATTGATACAAGCCCTGTTTCTGGTACTGTTGCACAAACAAGAATCAGTGCTTCACCTGGGCCAGGTGATAAACTGATTGCAGACCGCCCAGTTGAGCCTAAATCCTTAGAGACATCCGCACCACTAGGTACTACTGGTACCATCATAAAAGAACAACCCCCTTTCAGGCAGCCCATTTTAGGCAACAAGTCATTACCAAGTCCACCGATGAGGACTAAAACTTCTGTAACTTCTAAGACTGAGACAACAACAACTTCCTCTTTAAGTAGTCAAGTCATCGCTAACAAATCTAGCTTCAGTATGGAACACCAAACCATTACCAGACAAAGTCCAAGCATATTAGCTCACGATAATGTTCAAACTCCTATCAGTTCAAAAAGCCCTCAGACTAGAGCTAGACAGTTTGGGCAATCGATTTCTGAGATAAACAAATCTGTTGAAAATATTGTTCATGTTTCAAAAACTCAAACCAGAGATACTAAAGCATCACTCAGTCCTCCAACAGGGACTAAACATTTGCCCTTAATAAGAGCCTCCCCTTTACCAGATCCGAGAATGCATAATGTATCTATTCGATCCTACACTCCTACTATACCCCAGTCTCCTAAATCTCCTGTTTCTCCAAACCTTACCAGAGAGACAAAACCCCCAATCATTTTAAGAGATCAGACAAACCGTATTATTTCACCTATTCCAAATAATGCAACTACAAATACAGTTCAAGCCTTAACTAAGTCAATAACTGAGGTTTTCCCAAAACCAGAAATAAAATCACCTTTAACAATAAAGGAGATTTCAGTCCTGACTAACAGTGTCGAGGGAAAAGTTCAATCTCAAATGCAGAAGACCAAAACCAATCTTGCAACAAATTCCTTGAACCAAAGACAGCTATCTTCACCTAGCATTGATCTTAGTGCTTCTAGTACTGTTCACACCAATAAACCGACTCCACCAGCACAACCCCCAACTAAGCAGGTTCAATCAAGACCTTCCTCTGCAACTGTAGAAACTAAACCCTCAGTTGTTACAAATAATTTGTCAAGGTCTCCCCCAGTTCCGGTCCAGATTAGCTTGCATACAGATATTGTTCAGCCTTCGACAGAGCTACCAGTAGGGAGAACTTCCCCAGCAAAGCCAGCAACAGATACTGTCATGCAAGCGTCCATAATTACAGCTGCTGTGATTGACTCTGCCACTCCTGCCTCTCTGCCTCAGGCCTCAGTCTCAGTCAAAGCTCCGTCTCCAAACAGAGGAATGTCACCGCCATCTCAGCAAAAAACTGGACTCAAAGACAAGGATGTTCTGAGGACCAAAACGACGGATGCACCGAAGGAAGCCCCGACAGTGGAACCCTCCACGAAGTCAGTGACATCAACTGCATCTTCAACTGCTGATAAGAAAACAGCTAAAGCAGGGACATCCTCTGCACCCGCTGAGCCCAAAGCAACAAAGAAGCCAAAAGGCTTGATGGGTAAGCTCAGTGGATGGACACGGCTCAAGAAACACATGGTTGTTGAACCAGAGGAGCTTGAGTTTCCAAACCTGGGGCCCAAATCTCAAGACGATTCAGGCGGCAACAAGGTGGAAACAGATATAGGGGATATCGGTATGTCAGTGACAGACCAATGTGCCAATCAGGAGGTGGTCAAAGACCAAACTGCTCCTATTGCGCTGAAGATGTGGGATGCACTCCTATTTCAGATGTTCTCCACCAAGGATCGAATCATCAACCAGATCAATTCCCACAAGAAAGATTCAGCTGAGAAAAAAGCAACAAAAGACAATCAAGCAGAAGTCCCCTCGTTTGTCAATCGTCTGCCAATTTTGCTATACAGCCCCCGTTTTGATGCCAGAAAGCTTAAGGAGGCAGCGGAGAAGCCGCTGTCAAAAATATCAGCTGTGTTTGAGAAGGGGCTGATAAAACGCAAATCTCAGGAAGAAGAACACAAGGACTTCAACAGGAAAGCTAGAGGCTTTGGTTCCAGAAAAACTGCAGAGGAGTAACTTGAATTGAAGATAAAGTATGCTTGGGATTGATAAATTGTAAGTGATGTGAAGCTGCACTGCTGCATGGTTAAACAAAAGCTAGAATAAAAGCATTTTCAGGTAGGTGAGGGAGTAAGTTAAAATGTCATGTGGAGAAAATAGTTCTAACTGATTGGCAAAAGCTATTTCCATGAATTCTTAAAGATGAAATGTGCCATCGATGATATATCGATGATCCTTGGATATAAACTGAGTAAGCAGAAAGCCCCACAATGACAAATAGGTGCTAAGGATGAACTCTGCAGCTCTCTTTGGTTTGACTTTTGTTTTTTCATTTTTTGATGTTCTTGATTGAATGCATGTAGTGTAGATACTTTGATTGTTCCTTGATTTATCAAGCTCTATCTTTTTCTATTTTTCTAAATAACGTAAGGCTTTTAGTGTACACTGCTGGTAGACAGTTTTTAATCTCTGTGTTAATAGGGCTTTTACATTCCTGGAACAACAGGGCAGATGGATGTATAAGAAAAGATGAGAAGATGAGTGAAGGATGACGGTCCAGTCAGAACAGAATTCTGTAAGTCAAGTATGGATAGAAATGTAGCAGTGGATGTTTACGCTTTTGATCAGGGCAAGAAACTACAACCACATCGTGTGGTCTCTCTCAGAGTGATGAACCTTTTACCATTTGTACTTCTGGATGACTCAGCCCCTTTAGAATGCCTTTTTCATCTCATTGGTTGGGGGATGTCATCTCAGGTCTTTGCACTATTTTTAATAAAATATAGGCTTTAAATTATTTATAAAATATGAGATTATATATTTCCCCATTTTAAACAAAGTGACAGCTGTTTAGGATTAGGGTTGTAAAATGAAGCCTTGAAGATGTAGGCTAAAAGGTGCTCAAATTTTTATTTGTTGACTTTTGGTTGGGAAAACTTGGGTCTCCATGGTCCTTGAGGAAACAGTCTTTTGAATTTTATACTCTGGACTTTTTGTCTTGGTCTCAGGTTATCATCAAGACAAATTTAAATCTGTCTAACATTTTAGTCTATGACGAGGTAGCTGCAAAACCACCAACATTCCCAACAGGATCAGCTGTACACTGTTCGGTGCTAATTATCAGTTGTTAGCTTACTTCAACAAGAGACTGAGGTGATAGACATAGAAAATGAACCCCAGCATGCAGGACTCTAAGCTCCTCTGATAAAGATTAAAAAAAAAACACTGGGGAAATGTCCAGTTTGGATAAATACATTTAAACCAAAGTATGCATTTGTACTGTATGTATGAGACTGTTTCCCTTGGTTTGAAAAGACAGATATCTATTGTTCTCTTCACACAACTTTAATATAACAACATAACTTTAACTGGTGTGACAGAAAAAAAACGTTTCACCAAGTCGGTGGGTAGTGCTTTCTTGCCTTGTCAAAGATCATCCAGGACTAGTGAACAATATTTTTGACTTTGAATGTAACCGGGATGTGAAAATGAAGATCAATGAATGACAATGGAGATGTTAAGTTCTGCTGTGGGAAGGTAGAGTGAGGGGAAAAGGATGAAGGCTGGATGAAGAGAGATATTTCATGATGAGCTCTGAATGATTTTGCGAGTGCAGCAGCAGCAGGTATTAGCATGTTGTTAATGTAGTTATTCTGCCCCTTTTTATCGCTTTACTTGATTTTGAAAACGTTTTCCTCCTTGATTATCATGACTTGATCTTCTATGGGAGACGGGGGACAGGGGGCGGGGACTTTATTTGTATAAGCTACCAACAGAGCCATTTATTACACTGATGCTTAAAATATGATGTTTTTTCTTTACTGTGTGATTCTCAAAAATGCATAAAGTTGAAAGTGAATCTGTCTTCTTGTACATTTCATTTTATCACAATGCTGTTGTGCCACTAAAACAACCTAAAACGACATCTTTTAGATTGTGAGTTTCAAAAGGACAATGACGGCTGACAGCTTCTTGTAAAAAGATAAGGCTTGTTATAAAGTAAGTTGTTCAAAGCTAACAGTCCTACTCCGATTACTAAATTTACTTGACACGACTAAATCATTTAATGAAACCAGTGGTCACTGTGTTTTCTGGATGTCTTATTGTGTTGCTCATTGATGTGTTTGAATTGGAGCCTTAGGCACATATTAACAAGATATATCAGGTGTTTGATACATGTACAACATTCAGGTTTATATAATGTAGTTGATGGTGGGTGGTTTTTGGTTTCCATCTTTTCAACATTTCAAATTTCAAATTGTTGAGGACAAGTCAAATATCAGTTAAACTTAACTTTTGAAAAAGTAAAATAGAATTCCCACTGGTTTAAAAGATTAGCAAAGCAGAAATTAGGCTTTCAAATGCATTCAGTAGAACCAGTTGTCATCAGATTACTGATAATGTTAAAGTGAATGTTTCTAAGAGTAGTATTTAAAATACTTTCAACAGTATTTCAGCATTGTAATAATTTACTCCATCTTCCATTTTCTAGTGTTTCGTGCATGGTTGTTCTTACCTGACTGACAGTTTCCGTCATAACTGCCGTCCTGATCGTCAGAGACCTTCTCATACTTCCCGTGACCCGTCACCACAAACTTGTATTTTTTACCCGCTGAGCTGTCCTGAAATTAAATTGATAAACCAATATTTAACAGCGACTCAATCACAGTACAGACAAACTGTTGAAAAACTATCACCCTAAGAAACAGCCCTAAAAACAAACTGGTTCCTTATTGCATATTGCAGAAAATTACAGTTCAGTTCTTCTCTAAAAGTTCACCAGGTTTCATTTCATGCATCATGTGTGCCTGGGTGTTCTGGACATGAATGAGCTGAGTGATACTGCTGCAGCCAACAGAGGGCAGACTTCTATTCCCTGCTCTGTTTAACAGAGAAGAGATGATGTAAACCAGATTAACAGAAGCTGGGTGTGGTGGGTTTCATGCAGCAGACAACCAGACCGAGGATCTGAGTGACCCAAAACTGAGATCAACAAAAGAGAGGGGAGCTAACAGAGAGGTTAAGAGGTGATTATTGGGGTGAAATGCTGAGTAACGTTGTATTAAAATAAAGCTCATCCAGGGTTCAATTGTGACTCACTGCTGGTCTGCAGGGCGAGCTGCAGCGGCTCGCATCTTCACCTCCTTTGACCCACTGATTGATGAGATCAGCCACACCAACTTTCAAACTGTCTGCATCCTGAGACACAGAGAGGAAACACATGTATTTACCTACACGTAAGATTCTCTGTAAACACAATGCATGTGTACAAGACTCAAAGATGCTTTGTAGACAAGATTTGACTTACACATCCTTTAAAGTTTACACATCTGATAGATTAAACTCAGCATAAATAACTTGTCAGGACTGAGCAGCAGAGAGAGTACTCATTCATTTACGTTTGCTGTAAACAGTTCATATGAAAGTTAAACTTCATGTCTAACCTTAGACGGTGTGACTGTCATGCTGTTCTGGTTCCAGGCATCTCCTCCCTCAAACAGGTTCTTCTTTGAGGAGACGGGTTCTGCTGGACTCGTCAGGTCGGTTGGCACCTGACTGCCTGATCTGCTTTCTTTTGATGAGACCTGTGAAAAACAAAGTAAGTTTACATTTATCATTGTGTAAATAAGAAAAAAAAGACACCCACACACTGATTATTTAACCTTAAACTGTCTTTCTGTATCTTTAATCTTTTCTTGTGTCCTAAAGTGGATTTTATAACCTTTCACTTTGTCTGTGTTCATAAATCTGTAATCCTTACTACTTAGTCTTCTCAACATTTCAATGTTTAAATTGAGATATGGGGCTGATGTTGGTTTTCTTTTTGAATGATTAAAGCTGCCATGAGAAACTTTCAGTTTTGTGTTGACTCTGGTGCCCCATGTTCAAAGACATACATCTCATCCCTTTCTGATCTTGTCCTGATCATACAAAGGTAATATTCTTTTGACAGAGAAATCTTATTGTTCTCTTCTCACAGTCAAAATTGTCACTTATCGTGAATATTTGTTGTTATAAATAACTGCTCTTTCTTTAGCCTTATGCAAATTATCTGGCAGACAGCTACCTATTCTCAGAGTTTCAGGTTTTGAAGATGCTCATAAAGAATTGTCAGTCTTGTTGGGTATGGTCTGTTTTTCTTTGGTAGGTCATGAAAATGCATCTGTTTTAATTTCAGTCTGTTTCAGAACCAGTTGAAAACTCTTCAGGGGGTTTAATAATAAGAACAATTTGTGTTTGCAATATGTAAAGGTTTGGACTGACTCTGATGATAAACAGGTTTGAGAGGATAAGAAATAAAACATGTATTTTGGAGGCGTTTCTTCAGACTAAAGGTAGCTGTAAGTTGTAACTTTACATCTCACTTATTTTATGAACACGGCGATGCAGTGATGAGGTTGATATCCATTGTGGTTTCTTTTATGAGTCAGAAAGAACAAACACACACGTCAGAGCAGCTTAGCGGGGTTTTACCTCAAGGGCGTGTGTGTACTGCTCCAGTTTCTTGTTAATCCTTGAAATAGGAACAGGTGGGGGGGTCTTCTTTGTGCTGCTGGTGCTTCGGTTAAAAGGATAAATGCTCAGGTTAGTTTTGTTAGAAATAAACTCTCTTGTAAATACAAATAAAGATGCAGTTGTTTGAGTTGCATACTATTACTGAACATGCATATATATACATTTTCACAAGTTTTCAAACTCTTGGAGTGGGGTAAAGTTCTTTGCAGGTACGTGTAGAAGAATCCAGGAGACAGGTGACTCTTTTGATGAACTATCACATCGTTAAGTAAATCTTTTCAGTCCTACAAAAACACAGACTCACCTTTTCCTCAGAGACTCAGTCCTCTCGATGATCTGAGGAGAAGAAAAGACAATCAAAGTAAAGACTCACGGTGATTATACTGAGGGATGTAAAACAGACTTCTTATTAGGGCATTCCAGTACTGAAATACAAATTGGCACAAAGCTGTAATTTTTTGTTATTAAAAACAGATTTTTGTTTCATAGAACAAAGCAGAAGCGTATGTTCTCTTGTTGCTCAGCTTTGGAGGGGTGTGTTGGAGAAAACCCTGAAAATCTGGAACATGGGATAAATAAAAATGAGCTGTTCGCTGCAAGAGGTTCTGTGTCTCCTCACAGGAGGAGGTTTTAGAAAACTTCAAGCGAGGGGGGAAAACTTTTCATGCAGCCTTTATTACAAAGTGATTTACATTTGAACATGTAAATCACTTTGTTTGTAGGATTAAAACATTTCAGGATTACAATGGAACAAAGAAAGTCAGAGAACACAACACATTGGATAAAAATATATTACAATAATACTTCAGTCAGGAACATTCTCGTCATAGATTTGAACCATTTATCTCCAAATGAAAATAAAGTCATGCTTGTTGCTATAGGCTCTGATTTTTAAAGTGCTCCATGGGTTAGCCAAGCAGCAGGCTTTGGCTTTTCGAGGGAAAACATTGCAAAATCCCCCGCAAGGGAAAAAACAGACATTTAGACGAGAGAGGAGGAGCAAAGCTTAACCAGCAGCAGGGGAGCGTGGGCAGCATGGGTGATGCAGGGATCAGTGAGAGAGAGGATGGGTTTAAATGGACCACCTTGTCGTTTTAATGAGCTGTGATTGGAAACAATAATTCAAACGGCAGCCTGTCAGATGATAACGTATGACCTCCGTATCCTGCATGAACTAACGTGAAGCTTCACAAGTTCAAATCAACAACAATAATAAAGGAGGGAAGATATGATGGCAATATATATATTCTCTTGATACAAAGAGTAGAAATAGACCTTCTTTAGTCTTATGTCAGCTGCTGACCTTTGACCCCAACATTAACCTACAGCAGTGCTCACCTTGCATTTACCATCTGTTGAGGTTCTGCTGTTTGCTTCATCCTGGAAAGAGACACAGATCACTGTAAGCTGCAGAAGTTAAATGACTATAAATAAAAGTGTCACTTACAGTGTACATATGCATGATAAACATCAGTCCAGCACACTGACACACCTCAGGTCAAACAGTCAGCTGACACATGCACAGGACTTACCGGGTAAAACTGGACAAGGAGTTTCTGGTGGAGAGAAAGGAAGCATGTAAGAAACAAAATATAATTGTACGGTTAACATAACTCAACATCTCTCACAACTTTACATTCAAGGCAAATGTGGAACATCAACTTTCCCTGCTGAAACACATCAATCAAAATGTGGACAACTGCTTTCTGATATAAGATGCAGGATCCCGCTCCAGACAAGTGACAACATTCTCACTGAAGCTGGAGACAATCTGCTTTGTTGGAAATGTTTAACCTATCATTATTATTATTTATTTTGTTTTACCTAAAGCTAAAAAATCCTTTACTGATAAATAAATGAACAGAACAAGAAAAGGCAGACAACAGAAATTCATCAAGAAAAAAGGAAAAGAGAAGCTCATTAATGAAGAATTTGCTGTTTGACACAAAAAATCTGATATGTTACGTCACCTCTTCTTTGAAATAAGGGTTGTGCTCAAAAAAGGGAACACAGTGCTGTTTGAATGTGGAAAATGTTGTTAAAGACCCCCTCCGGTGTAATGAGATACCTTAAATGTGGGGCTCATGGGTCCGTAGCAGTTTAACAGCTCCTCCCCGTCACTGCTGCTGCAAACAGAGACCGCAGATCTTCTGTTCATCTCCTCACTGCTCCTGCTCTCCACTGACCACTGAGACAAAAAACAAAAAAGATATGTCAGCAGCATGACACCATTTTCTCAGCTCAAGTTTGTTGTGGTTAAATTAAACAATTAAAAAAGTTTGAATGCTGTCATAACTGCAGGTATGTGTCTATTTAAGTCTGGTATCTAAAACCCCTCTAGTCTCTTTTCATACAGTTTTTTGCAGAATCAGTCTGCACAGGATCAGATATTTGGTATTGGAGTCGTTCTGGTTTTCTTTTGGAGCATGAGGAGTATCATCAGCTAGAATTTCAGAGGACAGTTGTTGCATGCAAGAAAACAATCCGCAAGAAGAGACTGGAGACCGACGCCATTCTCTCTTGTCAAGTCTGCAGTCTGCAGTCAGAGTGTAAACAATGGCCATAGATTGAATATAAGTCTCAGTTAGACATTCTTTACTGCTAACCGCTGACTTCACCAGAAGCCCCAAAGGTTGTCCTGTGCTTTCAAAGGCTGCGTATCGTCAGATGGTAGCCGCAGGGTTCTGTGATTGAAACCAGCTCAGATGCCCACACATGCTGTGTTATTAAACAGCACATAGCTCAGGAAACACTGGCAAACAACAGGTGCTAAAAGTACAAATTTGTTACACCTTACATCACTGTTGCTTTCCTCGGGCTGCACGCCTCATTTCTGCACTCTTTGTGCCAATGCTGCATTCTTTTACTTTATTACATTCAGATTTGAAGCCCAGTTGAATTGAAAGATTAATGAACTGTGAGTTTTTTAAAAAGCATGCCTGTTTTCAAAATTAATGTTTTATGAAACGCTGCGGCCCATCGTCACCACAGGATGTTAAAAACTGGATTTAAAGCCACTGTGAGGAATTTTTAACTGAACTGTGAAACGGACTGGAATTGAGACTGATGCCTCTTTAATAAGAAAGACAAGTTCTAG
Source organism: Notolabrus celidotus (assembly GCF_009762535.1). Taxonomy (NCBI): domain Eukaryota; kingdom Metazoa; phylum Chordata; class Actinopteri; order Labriformes; family Labridae; genus Notolabrus; species Notolabrus celidotus. The sequence continues at coordinate 5,032,098 of NC_048274.1, forward strand.
ATTCTAGTTTTCAATGCCTGAAACTGCTGTGAGGGGGTTTGTGTCAGACCAGACAACTGACAGCAAGCTGGAGAAGCAGTCTGAGTGATATTAATCAACCACTGAAAGAAAGCAGGATGACTTTTTGTTTGTCAGAAACAAATACTTTGGCAGAATCAGCAGATTAATCAAATCTGTCTTGGCCCAAAATCAACGGAAACTGAAAGTTCCTCCCAGATGCTTCAATTTACAACACATACATCCTTTAGCTGATGACATAATGCACTATGTGATGATTTTGAGGCTTCTTATGAACACATCCTTTGTTTCTCATCCACACACACAATGAAACAGACGCATATGCAGGCAAGTAACACAGTTCATCTTCCTACTAATGTTTGTCACTATTTCAAGAGTGAAAATGTTGATCTGTTTTGGAGGGAGAGGCTGTCTTGATATAACTGTGCTGCACGGCTGCAGCTTGTGCTGCGGTCTGCATACCAACTGCATACAAATTCTTGCTTTTGCAGCCGGTGTGAAGCCAGGCTCAATGTGCTCAACACACATATTAGTATCTGCTTACTAGATAATGGAATTTTTTTAAGTATAACTCTTAGGCTGTAGATTCATGCTCACTCCATGCTCACATAGAGTTCAACATAATCATTCCTCCTCTGAGGAGCATGAACACCCTTTAAGTTATTGGTGTTTGTTTGGTGTATAAACAGAAACTATGGTGAGGTTTTGATACTGGAGGAAACGGCATCTAGTCAACTAAAACATTAGAATCCATCCTCTGGTGATCATGAATATTTAATGCTATACCTGTGAGAGAGGAAGTAGCACATGTAATGGTAAAACAATAATGGAAGGCCAACCTCATCTGGCATCTTGTGCTCTTCCTCCTCTTCTTCCCCCTCTTCCTCTTTATATCTCTCCTCCCGCCTGACTTTTAAATCCTCCTTCTCTTCATGAGTGAAGCGTAGCTCCTCTTCCTCCTCATCATCTTCATGTCTTTGGCTCTGTTGGGACCTCCACTTCCTCTGAGGTTCAGGGTGCACCTCCTTGTCTTCCTTCTGGTGGGACCTCCATTCTCTGTGTAGCTCAGGCTGGACCTCCTTCTCCTCCTTCTGATGGGACCTCCACTCCCTCTGCAGTTCAGGGTGCACCTCCTTGTCCTCCTTCTGGTGGGACCTCCATTCTCTGTGCAGCTCAGGCTGGACCTCCTTCTCCTCCTTCTGATGGGACCTCCACTCCCTCTGTTGCTCAGGCTGGACCTCCTTCTCCTCCTTCTGATGAGACCTCCCCTCCCTCTGCAGCTCAGGCTGCACCTCCTTCTCTTCCTTCTGATGGGACCTCCATTCCCTCTGCAGCTCAGGCTGCACCTCCTTCTCTTCCTTCTGATGGGACCTCCACTCCCTCTGCAGCTCAGGCTGGACCCCCTTCTCCTCCTTCTGATGGGACCTCCACTCCCTCTGCAGTTCCGGCTGTACCTCCTTGTGATGGGACCTCCACTCCCTCTGCAGCTCAGGCTGGACCTCCTTCTCTTCCTTCTGATGGGACCTCCACTCCCTCTGCAGCTCAGGCTGGACCCCCTTCTCCTCCTTCTGATGGGACCTCCACTCCCTCTGCAGCTCAGGCTGCACCTCCTTCTCCTCCTTCTGCTGCTCCTGAGTCACCTCTTCATCCACCCTGCAGGCCCCTCCTCTGTGTGAGAGATGATCCGACGGGTCACTAAAGTGGTTAATGTGAGAAACTGACATTTTCAGATCCCGTTCAGTCAGTTCAAATACACCAAGAGAACCAGCAGAAATAAGTATACATGCATGATGACAGCAAAGGTAAGTCTCTTTAAAAAGCAGAGAGTGAAGAACACACCGTGTCTTCATCGTCCCTGCCACCAGGTAGGACGTCCTGTCAGGCAGCTTGACGTCCTGTGGAAGGAAAACTGATGAGCTGTAAGACGTCCTTGCTTCCTTTCTGTTGATGTTGGACATCTAAAATGAACCAAAAGGGAAACAGCTACATGTTATTCAAGAGTAGAGGAAGAATTCAGATCCTCTACTACGGTAAAAGTGCTAACATCACCCTTAAATAATACTCACCTAACTTTAAAATCTATTTTGACAATGTTGAGTATGAGTATTTAAATATGGTCTGTATTACAGCGTACCTTCTCTGTGGGCCTCGTGGCGGCCTCCTGGGTTTGATTCTTCTGTTGTAGCTTACATCCCTCGTCTTTGTCCTCCTGCTGTTTCTCCACTGCAGGTTCTGGTTTCCACTGTGATGTTGAAGACTTCTGCTTTCTGGCGCCGCACTTATTCGGCACCTCCTGTTCGTTACGGTTCTCCAGCCTGTGACTCCAGTCGCTGAAGCCTTCATCCTCCTCCAGAACCAAGCGACAGCTGGGCTTCAGCTCCTCATCAGACCTGAGGAGTGGAGAATCGAAACATGACTAAGGGATCTTTACTTTGAAGAAATACAGATGTGATGCAACCATGTCATTGGTTCAGAGCAAGTGGCAAACTCTGATGTTGAAAAATTAAGTCAGTGGAGTGAAAAGAATAAGGGCAGCAAGCTTCAACCTCTAAGACAAACTGATGCTCAATTTTTTTTCTGCAGAGTTGAACTTGTTTAGGATCTGATCATTTGTTTAAATCATCTCTGTTTGAATGTTACAGTAAATTAATTAGATTTATGTAAGTTGTTTCATATTTGATTTAAGATGTGATACGTGATATATTTGGTAGAATGGTGCAGCATGGTGCAGAGCAAAGCCCATCACGTTTTGGACTGGATCCAGTTTAACACCAGGTGTCATCTAAAGGTCTCTAATGGGGCACGGTGTTGAGGCAGGTGGCAGGTGGCAGACGGGACCTGCAGCCTCAGGCTCCATGGAAACAGAGATTGTATCCACAGAAACGATACACAGAGAGGCACTGTGGCCTCCTGATCCAGGTCGGCTCACATCAGCAGAGTGGAGCCCCTCAGCGCTAACAGTTCACCTACAGGCTGACACTCAGCTGTGTTTGTATAAACTTTGGTTCATTCAGGTTTACAAAGGCTCATTACAGGCTGTTTCAAAAACTACTGAAATGTTGTAGACTAAAGAAAGAAAGTTTTCTGCAAAGGAGCAATCCCAGGTACCTGTTTTTGAAACCTGAAGCAGGGTCACTTTTTTTTTCTTCGCTTGTTCTCCATTTTTTTGCAGATCGATTCATCAGGGCTCCTCACGTGTTCCCCCTTTCAGTAACAACTAAATTTGGTTCCCAAAATTTGAAATGCAATCTCCATAAAAGTGTCAGTTGAGTAACATGATTCATTTTTGACTGTTGTGTTTGTCACCCTGTATTTGTAGACTCAGACTAAAGACAGTATGGTTCTTCATCACAAAATTTAACAGTATACTTCCTGTAAGATCTTCTCTGACAACATATTATAGAAGGAAAACTGTAAGTGTTTAAAAACTTCTGAACTGAGGGGATGTAAGGTCACGAGATGAGGAAATAAAATGATATTTTTATGTGCAGATACAACACAGGGTATGCATTTCAACCCGAAGCAGAGACACATTTCTATTATGTATTTCACTTCTATCTTTTTCAGAGATTTTTCAGCACTCCTTGCACAAACCCCCTTCAATTACAACCAAAAAGGCTTACTTATCTTATCTTAAAATGCCACCCCAAAAGTGATCAATTGAGTTATTATTTTTCTTGTGACAGTTTAGTTAACAACATTTTTGTGGGAGAAGCCTGAAGATATTCCTGCTTTCCTGCCTGTTTTGTCTTAATCACTAAACTTCACTGTCTGCTCTCTGTTGGAGCTTCACTGTCGACCTTTTGTTAAACTACAGGCGGGTTCATTTTCAAAGTTTCCAGGCAGGAAAAAACCACGAGCCCAATAAGTGAACAGTGCACTGTTTAATGAGTGATCTAAATTTAATTTCATGCTGCTGTCAACAAGTCTGATCAGCAGCTCAGTGTCAGCTAATGATGAGGAATTTTCCTCTCATCATATCTCAGAGAAATCAAGCAGAAACATCTTCCTCAGCTCATCACCTGCAACATCGCTGGACTGTGAAACAGAACTAAACCTACTGATTAAACAAGTCTTTTCCCCTGTCATCAGCACTGCAGGTAATAGAGACTCAGCCCTCGACTTCAAGGACAGTGTTGCATGAAGTCTGTGGCATTAACCCTCTCTAGATGATGAACGTGAAACAACAGCCAGCAGCCCGTTAGCTTCGCTTGGCATCATGACAGGCAGCAAGTGGAAACTCCTAAACCTCATTTATTGACACGTGGTGCCTTGTTTGTTAAATGGCTTTATTAACTGAAGTGTTAAAAGGACATGTTGCGGTTTTATAAGGTGTGATGTGGTGGACTGAACTTGGCTGTGAGCAGGAATGTCACGCTTAAACAAAGGAAATATAAAACCTTAACTAGTGAGGAGATAAAACCAGATATTCACTGGAGGACGAAGTCAGAGGTGGCTGTTGTTTACGACTGACGCAAGCTGTTTCCCCTATTTCTAGTCTTTATGCTGAGTTAAAGCCTTGTTCTGACTGCATGTTAAATGTTCGTATGTGAGGGTTTTGAGTTTTTTATTCCCTAAAACTTCAAACAGAATGACCAATATATCTTTTATAAACAATAAGCTGCACTTTGTTACTTTTTTAGTATACTTGCATTGAAAGGTTTGGTAAATTTGATTTCCAAAGTTATTATTTTTAAAGTTTACGTATACATGAACACTAAGACAGGTTTGAATTGACTTATTGGTAACTCTTCTAAGAGGCAAACATGTTATTTTGACTGGGACTGCAGTAAATGTAAGCCTATGTTACAACAAAAATTTACAGATAGATACAGTTATAGCTCTTTTTTCTTTGGATGGTATATATCTTAAAGGTTGAGATAACGGTGAGGTCCTAAAGCTGTGGTGTAAGAGTTCCCGATGCTTACGCTATGTTGTGTGGGAGATCGCTGTGTTGGGGAGGCTCTGGCCATGGGAGACTCTCCTCTCCTCTCTGCCTCTCTCTAGCTCTCCTCCTTCGCTCCCGCTCCACCTCCTCAGCATCCTCCTGGCTCCTCTGGGCCGTCACCCTGCAACCAACACAGACACCAACAGACATCAGTGCATTTCTATAGCACTACAAACACAACGCTCTGAAGAGTGCAGTATGTTCATAAAATTTGGACTCACTTCACAAAAATCTGTCAGTTTCCAAAGCTGATTATAAATCATTTTTACTCTCCTCTCCTTCCTCATGATGACATCAGCTGCCTCAAAATCTCTCAATACCTCAGGGCTTGAATGCTCCATATGCACAACATGGCTGTAATGTTGACACCCTTACATTTCACACATATGTGAATGTTAAACATGTCATTTCAAAACCATGTGCAGTAATCTGCGGCCAGAGCAGCTTGCACTCTTCTGGTTTCAGTTTTTTCCTCCAGATGTTGGAGCCCGGCTGCAGGGATTTGTTTCCCATTTAGACACAAGGGCATTACTGAGCTCTAGCATGATGTGGAATGATAAAGTATTGCTCATTTGAGCTCATCCCAAATGTGTTGGAGGAAGTTGAAGTCAGGGCTGTTTGCACGCCACTAATGTTCTCCCACACAGGCTGCAACTCCTGGGGCTGGACATTGAAGCCATGGCAGAAGTGCAGACTGCAGTTCCTCAACAGGCCACTTGAGACTGGCTGCAAAAACAGAGTCAGTCCTCATAGGGTCTCATGTTAATGTACCCAAATTTATAGCAGAATTAAATGTGGTTAGAGTTAAGTACAAAGCAACAGTTTTTGTCTCTTCCGCTGATTTCAATCCTTCAGCCATGTTCATGTTGTTGGTGCAACAAAACAGATGATGTGGCTTGCAGTACAGATTACTGCAGAGGACAAAAGCTCAAACCCACACTTGCAAAATGAAGCTATTGGAACGGTCTCCTCAGTCATAGTCAACATTAAAGAAAAAGGTTCAGGCGTAAATATCTGGACCACGTTCTTCGCTCTTTAAAACCCTTTGGCTTCCAACTACTCATTAGTCACATTTCCTATTTGTTATTTGTTTGCAACAACAGTGAAAGGTATCCATGGAAAGTTTGATGTATGTTTTTCTTTTTCAGGTACGGTAATTGGATCTTAAATTACTTGGAAAAAATGTGTTCACAGAAAGCTCATTCAGCTCTATTGTCTGATCAGTTTTTAGTTTCCAGCGAGTCGGACTCGATAACAATAAGTCTCTTTATTGTTTGAGCACATCTGGCAGAGCTTGAGCCAGCTGCTGTGCTGTTTCGCTTAATTTAACTCTCTGGAGGGAAACAAAGACAGAGGGAGGGAGGAGGTGAAGGGATGGAGGAGGAGGAGCCGGGTGGATGATGGAGGGAGACCTTAATCCCGCCTGGCGAACTCCATCCCGTCATGGAGGTCTGGAGAAAGTCTGGAATAACGAGAGCTTTGGAAACTCTCAGTCAGCTATGTGATTGGATGTAAGTTTGAAATCTCTTGGGAGCACCTGTTATTGGGTACAAACACTTTTTCCCCCTCAGTCTGATGTCATTGGTTTTAAAGGATAATTACAGTTTACAGCTTGGATTTTATTCTGGGGATTTAGCCACGATAACATTAAATTAACCAACGGAACTGCTGAGATCTCAGAAAATGTGATGCCATAACTAAAAATATCAGACTGGACATGACAAGAAAGTCAAACATGAGTTAAGTCCTGATGTCTGTGGATGAAGGAGGAAATGAAGTTGAACAATGAAAACAATAACACAATCTGTTTGTGGTGAAACATCTCGAGCAGTTTACTTCTTCTGAACTTAATGTGGTATTGTAGTGCGCACTCAGTTTTTCTGTGGAGTGTTGTACTGGAGGAAAGTGAGACTGACTACCAAGGGCCCTAATAGATGAAGGGGATTGCAATGGGCCTGATGTAAAAAATATTATTCAAAGCTTGATTTGAAAAGGAAACTGGACTTGGTAGAAATTCTTGAAGACGTTTCACCTCACCTCCAAAAGGCTTCTTCGGTCTTTCAAGAATTTCTACCAAGTCCATTTGCCTATTCAGATCAAGCTTTGAATCACCATGACCTGGATGGCTGAGAACCTTCACAGACATGTGAAAACGTAAGTTTTGGTAACATGTTTCTTCTCTCTAAGTTAAAGCTCACATGACTGAATTAAATTGGCCAAATAAAGGAGCACGAGTCTTTGTCTTGAAAAAGTGGAGTTGCTCTCTGAGACTTCTTTCACCTCTACAAAATACTTCAAATGGTTTAGTCAACACATTTTTCTCCACATTCTAAATATATATCTGTCCACGTCAATCTTGGCTGTAATAGCTCTCATGTTAAGAAAGACTACTGAGTTTATAAGTTCTGTTAAGCAGGCTGTGCTTGGAGTATCTAGTCACTCTGTTCATACAGAGAGGATACAAATCTCCTCTAATGTAATATGTGAAATTAATTGAAGGCACACACCGCCACAAGGTTCAACTTTGAATAACACAAGTCCTTCTTTGTGTTTTCTTAATGCCAAATTAAACAAATTTTGAACTTAATCAGGCGTCATCAGCTGTCTTGATTTAATAAACTCGGACTGCTGAGGTATCATAAGATGAACTTCATAATTACTCTTTACACAGAACAAGGCCTGGTTGAATCTGCTGCTAAATGCAGATTATGAATCCAGTCACGTCACTACAGCAGCACCATTGAAGTAAAAATCAGGCCAAACCTTCAGCTTGTTGGTTCTCATTAAGAAACACATAAAACATGCAAACCGTTCCCTTTAACCGGCTGGTTCTGTGCAAATTAAATGCAAGTCCTTCACAGTAAATTAAGATTAATGTTCCTGACATGTCCAAGCATCAAACATTTGGCTGAATGAATGAGAGAAAAATCAAAAACAAAGTAAATCATAAAAGGCTGATGTGGATGTCATGTTGGCTGTGTGTAGTTGAGGACACTGTCCATGAGCGGCTGAGAGTCAAACATGCTGCGGTCTTATTATGTGGGAAAGTGACCTACATGAGGTCATACTCAACAGGGACGCAGTGGGAGCCATGTTGGCGAGAACTGGTTTTTGGTTTTCTGTAAATCAGTTTGATGTGTGATATATGGGGCTGTTAGGCTGCTCAGTCTGAAGTTTTTCAGGGGAAATGGGTCAACTGGGGATCAGATTGATCGTCTGGGTTTCATCATTTCTGCCTGAAATGCAACAAAAAAAAAGGAGAAAGAATTCCTTTAAGGCCCATATCCTTCCTTTGGCAAAAGGTCACATTTTTTAACTCCCAGCTCCTTTATGTTGATTCTTTACTCAAAGCCCCCCTGAGTATATGTTTAGAACACAGTCTGATACAGGTGTCTTTATATGACCCACAAAAGTGATTCAGACCATCAGGAAAAAACAGATAATTCTACAGAACACAGTAATGTTAAATGTCTGTTATTTCTTCCAAAGGGTTTTGGTCAAATTAACTACTTTCCCATTGCCCTTAGCGGACACGCATCCCTACATTTAACTTGCTCTGTTTCACCTGATAAGGATTGAGGTAATATTATTAAAGAGCTTTGGGATGGAGAGCAACAATGTTCACACTTCATGTTGTGTTTAAAAAACACTGTTCCTTGCCCTTTGACCACTGAATGATTAAATGGGCATGCGTGTCACTGTCCATGGTGCTGAAGAGGAGCACAGTGACCGCTATCCCTCAGCGGGTGAGACATGGGCATCATAAACAGTTGATTAGTGGCTTAAAGAAAACACAGCAGCAACAAACTCTGCAACTGCTCAGCACCCTGACATGCGCCGAACCCTGATGTGCGAGAAGTTGCGAGGGCCCGTTAAATGCTACTTGCAGTTTTAATTTCCAGTTGTTTTCTCCTTATCTCATGATAGCAAAGCTGGTTTTCCACAACAGTTCAATTTATGTCATTTTGAGAAATAGCAGAGCTTATTTCTTGTGATAACAGGATCATTTTCTTGTGATCTGGAAAACAGGACATTAACGCCTGACAAACCATCAAAACCAGGTGGATTTCAGCAGTGGCATGTCATACCGTCACTCCCACCAGCCAGTTTGGTGAGTCACATTTTAAACTAATTGTAGTCCTCTCAAAAGGTATCTGAAATAATAAACTGATAGCTGTCAGACACTACAACTCCCATGAGCACAGCCTGCACACTTTTGTTCCTCATTGGTCCATTCTTAAAGCCTATTGCCTTGTGCTTGCATGCTAGTAATCAACTACACTGTAGAACATGATGTTTATGCACAACTCAGCAGAGAATAGAGAAGACAGTACACCCATGATATCATCTCTCTCTGAGTGGAGCAACAAATATGTGACTCAGTTCATTACACCAAAGAGTACTGCACATGCTGATTATGGCTAATTTAGTTAACTCATTTATTAAAACTCAAATCATGTCATTAAATTATTCAGATTCTCACTCAAAAGTTATAAAAAGATCATGTTTTTGAACATGATGAAATGTTCAAAATCAACAATTCACTGCTACACATTGTGTGGTTGAAGTAATTGAAAGATTGTGGTTTTATAAAAATGCTAATGAGAGTTTTGTGTCTGCCTCTCCCAGAGTGCTTTTGTTGTCCAAGCTGAACCACAGGCCAGGTTCTGGATGCAAACCAAACACTGTGTTTTAGAGTAGCTTTGTACATCTTAACACTAATTTCTCTCAAATAGATGCTGGCACTGAATTAAAATATTCCATGCAAGGTAAAGATACAACAGTATGTAGGGAAAACATTGTGCTGTATCTAAATTGATCGTATGTGTGCAAAAGATAAAAATAATATCTGTAAGGACTTCAGGGGGCAGCATGAATATCTGAGTGATGACAAACTACACATCAAATCCACAGCTGAAGTCAATTAGGCCCTGATCTCTTCAGAAGGCATTATGGGAAGTGTAGAAAATGACTTAACAAAGCTGATGTACATTATGAACCCAGCTGTAACAGGGTTTGTCTCTGCGGGACAGTCTATACCTTCAGGTAACCTTAGAGTCTGCTCAGACGTTTAACACCACGCTGTGGGGCGCACACGTGAAAAGAGCGAACCGTGGAGGAAATCTGTGCGATACACATCACTTTTTCCACCATTTACACAATGAGGCAATGGAGGGCCATGGAACGGCTGGTTCTTTGACAGTGTGTGCATGTGTGTGTGAGTGTGTGTGTGTGTGTGAGCAGGAGGGGGTTCAGGACCCAGCCAGATGATGTCATGGTCGTTAAGGAAGTTGCAGCTATAAAAGAAGCCATTGAACCCAGAGGCTGGTGTCATATTCAGTGAGGTCACGCAGCAATGTTCCACGGATCACGGAGGAAACAAGAAGCACACTGACAATAAAAGGGCAGCAGTTTGAAGAGGGATGCAATTATTGAAAACAAGACAAGAAATTAGCCTCTCCTCTTATTTATCAGGGGGATAAGCACAATAGAGATCACTCAACTGTACTCGCTAACAGCTGGTACTTCCTCAACTTTAAAAGTTCCTGGGACTTTCGCCTGAGCATCATAGTGACAGCATCAAATAGCTGTTTCACCTTTCTTTGAGTCAGACTTGAACTGTTTAAAACAAGGATGTAGCTTCTGCTTTAAAAAGTGAAGCCAAAGTGTAAGTGCCTTAAACCTATTACTATTTTACAGCAGCCAGCGGGGGGTGACTCCACACGTTGCAGAAAGAAGTCAGATTACAAAAAGTAATTAGAAATGAGACACTGTTTCTGTAACTACCTTTATAACCACTTTCTTAATGGGTTAATGGTCCTTAATTCTGTTTTTGAGTCTGGTTTAATACAGAGTGGTGTTCTTTTTTGAAAACCAGGGTCCTGTTTAGAGGGATACTGACAATAAAGCATGAGTGCACTTCCTGGATTTGACAAATCACTTCTACAGAGGCCAGTAAACCAGGATGGAGATCCAACCTCATGTACAGACTTTGTCATAAACATTTTAGTGGCGGCATCATTTTTCCAACAAAACCTTCACAAGAGAAGGAAATATATTAAAGGTGCAGTGTGTAGAAATGTGAATATTTAGCGATATCTAGCATTCTATATGCTCTCTTCATCTCCCCCTTTATCTGTAAAGTGACGGTGGCCTTTGTGGACACAATGCTGCTGCAATGCATGATCAGTATGAGCCCTCATTTTTCAAGTTTTTGGATATAATGTGGAGTTCAAGCTCTCATTCTGCAAATATGCTGCAGACTGTTTAAACAATCATTTAGCAGTGATTTAACTCCACATGAAAGTATCAGCTCAGCTTCACTTGGTAGCTTTTCAGACTAAAAACTGTACCTCTTACAGTAAATAATTAGCTTAATCAGCTTTTTTGCCATTCTTGCCGGCCACAAATAAATAAATAATATCAGTCTACTTTTTTTGTAGATCGTCTTGTACACAATTATTGTTGCTATTTAAATAAATTGTTTATTTTCAATATGATCAGGATTTAGAAATGGAAAGGTAATATAGCCAGCAAATTACATCAGAGGACAATACCTAATACAATAAATCCTAAACTGCTTTCTTTATTACATTTAAGAGCAACTGCCCAGCTTTAAATATCATTCATGTCAATATATACTCAGAAAGATTGGACCTTCTTTAGCAGATCATTAAATCTGCTGCATCCACATGTATGAATCATCACATTTTCAACATGAATCTTGATCTTTCGTTTTGTATCTTTGCTCCGAGCTCATCTTTTGCCTGGTGTTCCACACGGTCTCATTCTGGGTCCATTATTTTTCTCTTTGAATTAACATTTTAGGCTTCAAACTTTCGGGAATGTTCTTAACTCCATAATAGTCTCTGAATTTTAGATGTAGAGGCAATGCAGAGGAACTTAACTGTTAATACTACTACATCAATATGACCACAATAACTGACCTCACTTCAGCCCTCACAAGTTTTACTTCCCGTCATTATTTGTTTTGAAACTTTAAATAGCTGTTTTGAGATTTAAGAGTGTTACATTCACTTACATTCCATTCTTAATTGTCTTGTTTCAGTAATTCACACAGATTTTAAGACGCTGTAAACATGGCTGACAGGACAGACACTACGTCATGCTCTCCACAGTCTGTGATCCCCCAACATCTCTGCAGATCATGCCTGGATATTACTGCTCCCCTGGCATGAAAATGTCAAGTATTCAGGATGAATCAGATGATTAAACCTCTGCATCACACTGGTGTGAGATAATGGTGACCCCACTTTAACCACCTATAAATACATTGGTTGTTTATGTCTGCATGTAATCCTTCTTCTCATAAATCATAAAGTTTTACTGAACTCAACATTTTTATACCTTTAAACTTTTACAAGCATACGGCCCAAAGCGCTTCACAAAGGAACAGACAGTAAACAAGAGGAGAAATTCATAGTACATAGCTAAAGGTATAAAAATGTATAACTAGAAAAGGATGGCAATAACATAACAGGAAAATAAATGAATTACTGCAGTAAAAACAATAAAATGTAAAATCTATAAAATAAATAAATAATAACAATAACAAGTTAAATAGTGACAAAATTAACATCAGAGATAAAACTGTGATCAAGGCTTTTAAATTGTTCTGAAGCAACAAACAGGTTAAAATGGAAAAAAAGTTTTAAAATTAGTGACTTTTAAATTGTAATTAATTTTGTGTTAAACTTGCTGCACAAAAATCCTGCTTCTCCCCTAGAACTTAGGGATCGGAAACCTTTTCTCAGCAGAGTTGATGCCCCAAAATCCTAATCATGTAATAATTAGACTGAACCTGAGTCTGAATTTTATAGTTTACCATTCAGTGTTATCTTGGTTATTATTCAGAATCAGAACAACAGGAACAAGATCCTCCATGAAGGTATTGTTCAACAACTATTACAGCTGACTGTGCCGCTGCTTATCTCCCTCACTCCAACAAAAAGACGTTATCTTTGGTGTCTTCCACATCAACGGATTTCACAACTACCCAGAAGAAGTTCAAGGGAATGATTACATTGGGCTTCTGTGAACTTAAACTGTTTGACTTTGTGGTTTCTCCCATCTGTTTTGATAAAGTATCAGAGGCATCATTACCACATACGCAACAAATGTGTGTCAATCAGTGATACGTTGTTTCATAAGTCTTCTGCTGAGTTGAAACCTAAACTGTCAAATAGATGCAGTAACGTTATAAACCAGCCTGAATCACAAGTCAAATATTATTTAGAGACTTGGCTTGACTATAACAACAGTACTTGAGTGAATGCAGTTACTTTTGACTGTGTGTTGATTAGAGTTTTACTGTTTTTGGAAGAATGCACTGAAAGCTTTTAGGATACTCTTGCCCTCCATTATTGCTTCCTCTTTGTATGATTGAATTACATTCATCTCACAGCACAGGTTGCATTATAAATATATACACCCAGCAGTCTATGAAGTAGTTAAGTGACAGAAACATCAATGCATCACTTATGCCAGTCAAGTAATATAATAACATGATTTAGGAGTCAAACCAGTGAAAACTGTGCAGAAAACACAATCTGAAAATGACAGGTTTGACCCTGCAGGTCAGAGCACAAACAAACAACAAACACACCTGTGGTGTGTTCAATGAGTGTTTCTCTCACCTGATGAGGTTCTGCAGGAGCTGTCTGCTGGAGCTCTTCCTCTTGATGGGTTCTGACATGGTGGACTTAGCTGCTCCTGGTCCCTGGTCCTTGGTCCTGATCCGGGTCCTGGTTGACTCCTAACTCCTGAAGGCTCAGAAGTTTCCTACAGCTGCTTTTCTGTTGTGTTTGGTCTGTTTCTGTGGCTCATGCTGGCCTCTCTCTCTCTCTCTCTCTCTCTCTCTCTCTCTCTCTCCTCTCTCTCTCTCTCTCTCCTCTCTCTCTCTCTCTCTCTCTCTATGTCTGTTTAGTCGCAGCTCTCTCCTCCCTCCATGTGGTTTTCATTGAAGCTTTGTGACCCCCCCTCCTCACCCTAACAGAGGTCATGTGACTCCCCAGGGGCAGAGTAAGATGATATCATAACAGTGGATCGTTGATAATATTATATGCATGTGTATTGTGCATATTCATATTGTGAGGGGAGTGTCAGTGGAGGTACTCTGTTTCTCTTGAATGTGAATCATGCTGCCTGTTGTCCGGAAACAAATTCTTGCTTCACTAACTTCTCTTTAAAAATGCAACATTCACCGACCTGAAGCTTTGTCTTGTCTTTGCTCTGAATATAACCTGAAATCTTATACTTTATTCTCATTCTACCAATCCTTATCTCTTACACATGTGCCTGATTTCTTTATGATTTTTGTCTATTTTATGCACCATCCTTCAAGAAGTCCAATAACCTTTGAAGGATCTTTCACAGTTTGATGAATCCTCTTAACATCTTTGTGAAATGTTACAGATCCAGACGCTTTTTTTCCTGTTCTGCTACAAGTGTTTCAAAATAATGACGCCTGTTTTATGCATGAACAATTTCAAGTCCCCAGTTTGGCAAAAGTAAACAAAAGAGTAAACACTTTGCACAACAAAGTCAAGATACGTGTGTGAAGAAAGAACAGTAAAATAAAAAAGTAGTGCTTTTTATGAGTGCTGTTATTTATGCATTAATAAGGTGCATTATAGTCAGAAATGCAACGTTATATTTTTAAATCATATGCTATATTGGCTTGTTTGGAACTGTGGTTACACTGCTGCAGCACCTTCATACTCATTTTATCAATGAAGTCTTTAACTTACCTTTCACTCTTTATCTTTATTTGCTTCTTTCTGATGCTTAAACTTATCTCCCTCTTTGCTTTTTATTGTTTTAATTACATATATTCATATTGTTGTGCATTAGTCTCTATTTCTAAATCCATTTTTGTTTTTTAATGTGCTCCATGTTTTTGTCATTATTTTGAGCTTTTCTTGTTTTCAATTTCTGTAAACATGTTTACTGCCTAAAACTTCTGTGAGGTCAATTTAGATGGTTATAAAACTGTTGTAAATTTATATCCAAGCCCTGCTGTGGGGTAGGTTTCAGGCAAGGCGTTTTTTTTTCACAGTGTAGCCAATATTCACGGTGAGATGATTTAAACTGCAATTAAACATCACACTGTTAAATAAATACATTTACACAATGCAGGGTGTGAACTGGTCCTCCACTTATTTAAGGAAAACAAGACAAATGTATATATTTACAAGAGACAAACTGCTCAAATGAGTACAGTTGTGCTCAAAAGTTTACATACCCTGGAAGAATTTGTGATTTTTCCGGCCATTTTTCAGAGAATATAAATGATAAGAGAAAAACTTTTTTTTCACTCATGGTTAGTGGTTGGGTGAAGCAAAATTTTCATCAAACAACTGTGTTTACTCTTTTTATATCATAAAGACAACAGAAAATATCCAAGAAACCATAAATTCTGCCAGGGTATGTAAACTTATGAGCACAACTGTATTTCCACAAGATAAAAAAAGCATGTATCTAAATTTGACCGTGTTAGAAATACTCTGCAGGTAATGAAATGTTAATTTTCAACTAATGTGGAAAAAAACCCAGGTTATTCTTCCCTTTGTCTCTTTAGTTCAGGGTGTTGGTCTTGGAGTAAACTTAAACTAAAATAACAATGCACCCAGTGCACAGCGTGACGGTGCGGCTGGAGAAGGATGAGCTGGATCTGGTTTCTGTTCTGCAGGTTATGAATAAGATATAACAGCTCAGAACAGGAGCAGCTGCTGGAGGCCTCGACCTGATCCACTCTATCACGCAGAGTCACACACATCACTGTGGCAGGAAAAAGATGCTGTAGATTGTTTGTTTGTTTGTTTGTTTGTTTGTGATCAGACACTGAGGTGAGAGACTCAGATCTCTGCCTCTAAACACTCAAAGACAGAAGTGGAATTTTTCTCTTTCAAAACTCTCTGTCTATCAGTCCAACACTCACAGATGTGCATTAGGTCACCCAGGCATTTCCAGCCAACACTGATTTACACACACACACACACACACACACACACACACACACACACACACACACACACACACACACACACACACACACACACACACACATACACACATACACACACACGCACATACACACTTACACACATGCACACTCAAATTTATAGCTCGCCCACCCCACCAAATCCTGAGGGAGCTTGAAACACGCACAAACACTCCACAAACTGTTGCCACAGTAACACTCCCTCACCACTGAGACAGTGTGTGTGTGTGTGTGTGTTTGTGTGTGTGTGTGTGTGTGTGTGTGTGTTGCAGCAGCTCTGTGTGAGTCTGATGGTGACGGACGGAGCCGCCAACTTCAACACTTTCTCCAATATTTCCCAACAGAGGAGTTCAGTCTGGAGAATCACACAAAACACAAGCTGTGACGACTGTGTGGAGAAAAACTGTTTACCAAGCAGGTTCAGTGAGAAGACGGATTGTTCTCCTTCTTGTTTTTATAAGCTGATCATCATTATGTTTTCAGTTTTTATTAAATGTCACCTACTGGACTTAAACATCTCAATCAGAAGAAAAAACATTCAGACAAGTTTTGGAAATGTTAAGGAGTGCAGTGCATCTAAAAGAGACTTCTGTGAAGAACTTCTCTCTTTGGTGCAGCTCAGGCCTTTCTCTCTCTCTTTGTCTCTCTCGTCTCCCTCCTCTCTCTGCCTGCTATTAGCACTCAGGGAGGAGGAGGTGATGAAGAGGGACAGGTAGTATAGAGACGGTCTCTCTGTCACTCTGTCACACAATCTTTGAGCATTGCTTTGTTTTGTTTTCTCCTTACCTCTCTTTCCCCTAAGTGAGATCGTTTCCCCAACATGACATACACTACCAGTCAAAAGTTTAGACACACCATCTCATTCAATGTTTTTTATTTATTTTAATTATGTTCAACATTGTAGTTTAATACTGAAGACATCAAAACTATGAAATAATCTGGTTTTGCCATAATCTGGATTACAACAGTAGTCAAATAGGGCTATCCATTGTGTACTAACCCTACCTCTGAACAACACAACTGATGGTCTCAAACACATTAAGAAGGCAAGTCATTCTACAAATGAACTCTTGACAAGGCTTATGTTAATTAGAAACCATTCCAGGAGACCACTTCATGAAGCAGACTGAGAGAATACCAAGAGTGTGCAAAGCTGTCATGAAGGAAAAAGGGGGCTACTTTACAGAATCTAAAATATAAAACATAATCTGCTTTGTTCAACACTTTTTTGTTTATTAAATAATTCCATATATGTTCTTTCATAGTTTTAATGTCTTCGGTATTAATCTACAGTGTTTACAATAATTAAAATAAATACAAACCAGCACCTTTCAGACCGGGGTCTCCAGTCTCTTCTGATTCTGTTTTGTTTACTTGATTTTGAACATGTTTGGTTTCCCTTTAAATAAATCTTGGTTTGGGCTTGATCTTTACATCTTTAGTGGCATCCTTTTATACGTTTCAGCCTCCACTTTCCAGCCTTAGCCTCTGTTATTAAGGAGGCTGAAACAGTGCCCCTTGGTGGATGTCCTAAAACGGACACAGTGGTTGTAATTAAATCCATCACTCACTAGCGACAGTTCGTCTGTGAGTAGTCCTGAATGGATGTATTTAGCAGAAAACAAATGAGGAGTATAAGGGAGAGTTTTAAATGTAAGAACTTCTTAGAGGAAACGTTTGAATTGTTTCTTTTTAAGCTTGGGCATAAATCTTTCCCTCATATCTCAGAACTTGATGTCAGTAAGTTGTCAAACAGATATTTCAGGTTTTACACCTCTAAAACACTCTACATTGGGGTCGCTTATACTTAACTGCTTTGTTTTTATTCAGACTTCTTACTAGACTTTGTGAATCTATCACTCACATGTCTCTCCTCGCTGAAATGCAATCATTGTCTGGATCTCTTTAAGTCCTTCTGACTAGTTCATGCATCTACAGAAGTGCCAGAAGTGAAACTTTCTTTGCATTCATGCTGCTTCTCTGTTGTATCTGGGTTCATAGCTTAAATCAACAGGTTCCTTTTGTATTGTTACCATAAGGTCGACAGGCTGTTTAATGAGTTAAATGTACAATTTGAAAACTCCTGTCTTCAGTTGGGGCCTGAAGGTTGTTCTCCTCACTGAGCCTCAACACCTCATCAGTCTCTCTGACCGCTTTAAACGCTGCCAGCTGTCTCATAAAGATGGCGTCACGTGCAGGAAAGCAGCCGCTGCAGATCCAATCCAGACAGCAGATGAGGGAACGGATTCAAGGTGAGTGATGTCAAGAAGCAGCATTCAAGAGCTAATCCAAGAGGGTAAAAGTTGGTGGAGCCTTTGGGGGAACACAGCTTGAAAGGAAACACTGAGTATGTTTTTGTTTCAGCGTAACTACTGATGGATGAACTGGTGCGTTTAATTCTCTGACATGACGAGAGTGGAAAATAAGAAGTCAGAGGATGGAAGGCTAATGTGGCTGAGAGTCAGAACTCATCAAAGACAGAATCTGTTTCATAAAAGCTCAAAGAGGCGAGTTTTAAGCTTCTTTGACAGACTCTCTGGTATGAATAAGGAATTAATGTTACTAATTGATCCCCTGAGAATCGTTTGATTGTTATTAAAGAAGAGAGTCTGATTTTGCAGGTTTCCTGGTAACATGCAGTTCAACAAATTATCACTAGGTGGCAGATGCACGTCCCCTGACAGGCTGCTACATCTCACTCTCTAGCTCCCCCACCTGGGCATTTCAAATACTGATGTTTCTGAAGATTTCCAAAAGCTGAGTCTAAAATCCACGTTGTTTTTGTTAAACAAGAAGGCCAAACCTAAAAGAGGTCTGATGAACAACCCTGCTGCTGGTGGTTACATCAGGAAAGGTCAAGATTCAAGAAAGCTTTATTGCCATGAGCTCACACACACAAGGTGGTACTCAACAACACAAGAAGATGAAGACAAGACAGTGAGGGCAAGAAATACAGAAACCTAAATCTAAAATTATTAATACAAATACGATCTGTAAAAAGAAAAGTATAAATATACAATTTAAAGACACATTCAATTTGTCTAAGCCAGAGTGCACATTTAGCAGATGATAGCATACATAATAATAAATTAGGTTACAAAGTTGAGGAATTCATAAAAGTCCTCAGCTTTCAGCATTCGTGTGCTGAGGATCTGTACACCAAATTGAATTCATTTCAAGCTTCTTAAACTGGAGCAAAGAGGACTGACTGATCAACACCAAAAACAATCAACACAATACTTCCCTCTCTGGGACGAGCAAGCTAACATCGCTAAACACAGAGTTGGGTCAGTGAAATTGAATGAACAAACTTGTGGATTTCTTTGGCAGTGAGGGATGTGACTTCCACTTCCATTGGGGTCTAAACCAGAGCCGGCCCTAACCGACTTGGTGCCCAAGGCAAGATTTTAACTGGTGCCGCTTGTACTATAACTAACTCCAACAACAATCACATCACATATACACTGAAAGACAACTGACATCCAGCTTTATGTTTTACAGGTTTCCTTTGTTTTAAAATAAAAAGGACCTCTAAAAGAACATTAATAAAATGGTAATAACACTGATATTTAGCAGGAAAATAATAATACACTTTCAAAATGCATAATGTAATAGTTGTAGAATTTATTCAGTCATTATATAACACAATGATTTTCACAGTGCAGATACTTTAAACAAAGCAACAGTAAGGCATTAAGTGATGACTGAAAAGGCTGAAGCAAAATGCTTATTTAAGCCTAGCCTACATTTTCTATCTAATTAAGCTAACAGCTTCCAAAGTGTAAAGAAAAAAACAAAACAAAAACAGGTAAATCATGAACACATAAAGACTTCAAAAACTGCTTTGCATACCATTATTTTTAAAACCAAAAGTGAATCACAAGCTTTTAAATTTTTACTGGCATCATTCCGCAATTTAATCCAAAATTAAATTAGATAAAACAATATTGTTTTTCCTTTTATCTTCAAATTTTCTTCCTAACTCATTTTGCAGCGCCCCCTATGGATGGCCGGCGCCCCTAGCATTTGCCTATACTGCCTATGCCACGGGCCGGCCCTGGTCTAAACAAACAGTGTGCTGGACTCCTAAATTTGTTTTTTGTTTTACATCGACGTGGGAGATAGCAGTGCATGTTTTTAAATATCAAAAGAATAAAACCAACGCACTCTGTACACATCGTGCATCTCATACAGGTTATTACTCATATTATTTTTAGGATTGCAGAGAAAATTGCCCGTTAGGACTTTAGAGGATGACACCTAGTCTTAGAAATGTGTTCTGATCTTCAGCCTTTCTTAATGCTTTGTGTATTCAAACTGCGTCTACAGAGATCTGAACACTTTTAACATCAATGTCTCGAGTGATGTCATTGGACAACTGAAGTGAGCTTACCTGAACTCTGTAGGGTGCTTCTAATCTCTCCTTCAGGGAAGCCACATTAGCCACTAGCACAACAAGCATATGTCTTCTGACCTGTCTAAATCTGAGTTGCATTGTGGGTAATGTAGGCACCAGGCTTTTATGAGGCATGGGAATCACTACATTCATTTTGTCACAAATCTTAGATCTTGGCAGGTGTTGGTTTGCAGTTCTAAATCTGGAAAGTTCACACCAAACACTTTGACAAAGTAGAGGTGGATCAGGATAATGATCTCTGATGTTTTGTAAGGCCACTTCAGTTGATTTGATGTTTTAGGACTTGTTGCACTGAACACAACATGTTGCACCAAGTTGCTTTTCTTTGTGTTATGAGTTTCTTCAGGTATCTCACATCAGACACAGCTTCACTCAAGCAGGTTCAGAACTCTCAGGTCTTTTTAGACACTGGTGCATGCTTTTCAAAGAGGTTAAGTAATTTATTTTCAACAGTTCATCACAAATACTCACACGTACACACTCTCCCTCCACCATCCCGTTCATGCAGACTGGGTTTCAAAGACACGGCCTCCTGGAAAGGTTTCCATCTCTCGCTCATAACAAGCTCATGACACATCTGTAAAACATCTCAGTCTGAACAGCTGCCAGCTTCATTACAACCAGAGAGGGATTAGCTGTTAGAGACAGACACTGGTAAAGTCCAGTAACACTAACTACAAACTCCTTCATCCAGCTCTGAATACTCTTTAAGAAGTCTTTGAGCTTCTTTCACTTCATTCATTTATTCATGTTTAAAGTTAGAATCATCTCATCCTTCTCAGACTTTTCACTCCAAAGATAGCAGGACAGTAATCCCAGCAGCTTCTCAGCACACTGACGCTTCTGTTATGCTGGGCACGCCTGCTGAGTGTGTGTTTCAGTGTGTGTGTGTGTGTGTGTGTGTGTGTGTGTGTGTGTGTGTCAGAGTATATGTTTATCAGTCTGCCAGCAGTGACACTCAGTCCTCCAGCTGACTTCAGTGATTTACAGAGAGTGTGTTTCTCTGCACAGCAACACCCTGATCACTGACAGGAATCAGTTCCGTCTCCATGTTTCCATTGCAGCATGGACATGGTTCACTCTGAGTTGTGAGTGTATTTGGAGTGACCTGTTCATGTTTATTCCTTCATCTATCTCTTTTTGGCTTAAACAGAGTTGAACGTTTGAAATTTGAGTTCTCTGTCTCCTGCTTTAAACTTTTCCAATTCAAAAAAACATGTTTGAACCCTCCTTTAGGAAACCAGTGGGACATTTAGACTTATTTACTGATCCGTAATGTAAAACCTACTGCACACTGACCTAATAAAAGTCACATACAAAGAAAAATGTTTATTCTCATTTTATTGTACATTGAGATCACAGCAAGTCATTTTTTTTCTGAGTACTTAAATGTAATGCAAAACTGTCACTTCACTAAAGAGAGACAACTTATCAAATATAAAGTGGAAAAGAAAAACTTATCTGAAAGTTTGAACAGTTTCAAAGTTACATCTGAGGCTGGGTTCAGACTGCAGGAGTTTCAGGGATGACTTTTAAAAACCTGATTTACTCATCAGAAAAATCTGGTCTGTCATCGTGGTCTGCACAGCCTCCGTTTGGCACATCTCATCTGGTACTGTGAAGGGTTTTTGTACCCTGTCCTACAACCTTAAACTGCAGACACAACAGTCAATGTGAGAAAAGTCCTCAAGGGGACTTTTCCGTTTCCTAGCCACAGTAACCTTATTGCCCCCACCAAACACACACACACACACACACACACACACACACACACACACACACACCACACACACACCAGGGTTATATGTTACAGCAAACTAGCAGTTACAATCTCAACTACAAGTAACATTTTGTCATTTTCAAGACTTTTTAAACTTCTTCTTTCATTTTTTCTCAACATTGAAGCAAGTCGTCCCACGAGTCTCTGTTTTGTTCACATGGGATTACAAAACTCGACACGTGGCAGCCTGTTTCTCCCTCTGGCACTCTAGTTTGGACCAAGCGGCAATCTCCGGTCTAAAAATATGAATCCAATGCAGAAGTGCTAAAAACTGCAGTTCATAGAGGATCCGTTTGAGGCTGGCTCCAGAAGAACCTGAAACCACATACACGATCTTTACAGCAGAAATAAACATGTTTACAGCCTGGTACAAAAGACGAGTGTAGTCTGGATAGCTCATTTCTTGATCGGCACACACTGTACGGGGATGAATATTTTTCTAACGTGACAATTTCAAAGATATTGAGATTACAAGTCTTCCAATGAGAGGCACAGCTGACTTGATTGACAGGCGGGAACACTGTAACTGTTGGCTAGGAGGCGCAAAGCCCGCCTCTTTACGTCACAATCCCTTGACAGCAGCAATATGGATGCTGCCGCTGATTGACCTCAAAACAGCGCTTCAGAAACAGATGGGTGACACCACGGATACTACATCCATATTTTATACAGTCTATGGTTTGGACCTGATCTTGAATTTTTAAGGATTTCAGAACTCTATTGTTAACTGTATCCATGGTAACATTGTTTACATACGAGATCAGCTGTTAGCTGCCCCTAGCATGTTGATGCTAAACGATGCTAGGCCCGATGTTCCCTGCGAGCTGAGGAGAAGGAGGCAAGGACGACGTGCTGGTACTGAGGTGCAAGCTAAAAAAAGACGACATCAACCTGTCCTTCCACCCACCGTTATGGGGAATGTAAGATCTATCTACGATAAGGTGGACGAGCTAACCCAGCACCAGAGCGAATACTGGCAGAGTAGCATCATGCTAACAGAGCTAACACCGGACACAAACGCCACATTAGAAGGATTTAACCTGCTGTGGGCGGACAGGATGCAGGAGAGCAAGACTGAACGCACTGGTGAAGAAGGCCAGCTCAGTCCTGGACCCTGTGGAGGTGGTGGCTGACAGGAGGATTATGGCCAAGCTGTCGTCTTTGATGAACATTTCTTTTTTAGATATATATTCTGATAGATTAGATATATATTGACATAGAGTGGTCTAGACCTCCTATGTTTGTAAAAGCGTCTTGAGATAACGTTTGTTGTGATTTGGCGCTATACAAATAAAGATTGATTGATTGATTGATTGATTGATTGATTGATTGATTGATTGATTGAACTCTTTTTGTTTGAGCCTGGCCTCAGTTTAATAAACATCCATAATATTCTTCACAGTTTTATCCATCACCTGAGACTGTGAAGCTACTTGAATGGTATATATGCTAACTATGGTAAAAGCAGGAGGGGATCACCTGAGCAACCCCCTGACGTCTGCACTAATAGCGGTAACAGAGGAAGTTCTTCTTCTCCAAACAGTCTCTGTTCTTCATGTTGACGCTGTCGTTCTTGGACAGAGCTCCACAGTAATCCCACTTGACGGGACAGGCCGGAAGGTCAGAGAACAACATGTCAGCCCCGTTCACCCACCACCACTGACCCCCCAAGAAACGGAGGCCTGTCCAAACCTAAGAAAGAAGAAACAACAGATCAACCTCCACAAATGTGCCAAGACAAGTGGACTGCAGAACTGCAAAAAACAATCACCTGCACAAAAAGATTTTCCCTTTGAGAACATAAAAAATCCACCCATGAAACTGTTGACAGGACACCTGCAAATAAGGTCATTTATGACCCCTTGTATTATTCTCTCTCCAAGCTGTGAGGGTTTTAATGTTTGTGCATTCCAAAATCTATTTTTATGTGCGTGATGTCATCTCAGCGTGAAGTTTACTGATCTTGAGAGGACACTGAGTGAACTGGTGCTCACAGGGAAATAATGATGCTTATGAGCACATGCAGTGATCTGCACATAGCCTGCAACCAGAGAGAAAAGCGTTCCTGTGCATGTGCGGGGTGAGATGGTTTCACTGGGGCTGGAACGCTGCAGTACCACCACTTCTACATGTAACCTCTTGGTGCACCGGAACTTATCAGCATACTGGGACTTCTAACAAGCTGTCAGTACCCTTACATGTTCTCTCTATTAATCCGGAAATTCATAATAACACCTAAAATACATTACCCTTGGTGCACTTTGTAACCCTGCTGGCCTTCTGCAGGCGCTATATGATGCTCACTTGTGTGTTTTCATCAGAGAGAGTAACAGAGAGAAAACATATTTTTGCAGTGGTCTCTGAATCTTTTCTGGGACTGCAGTTTGGCTCATCTGCGTTATCTACCTTGACATAAAGCACCTACATGAACATACAGTATCTCATGTCTTTACCAGTATGCCTGAATATAAACCCACCTCCTCAGTGTCAGAATCCACAATGTTGGCAATCATAGTCTTGTGGTCTTCTCCGGGCTGCACGCTGACCAGTTCATGGCGATGGGGGTTCCCCATGGCCCGGCAGTGCTCCAGGGCCTCCTCCCAGGTCTTGTTCTCCTTCACCAGGATCAGGTTGTACCTGAAGCAGATGAAGGGGAGCCTGGAGGAACAGTCTCTGGGACACATTTGCTTTGTCTGAGAGAAGATGGTGGCACAGTTGTGGTTGTCTCCAGGCTGATTTGGTGACCAGTTTTTGTACTCTGACTCTCCTGTGCTCCATTTCCATGTGCCCTCTGCGGAACAAATGTTGAAACTTCAGTGACACAGATGAAGTACAATTCTGTCTTTTGAAAACTTTTTCTGAACTCGATCTGTGCGTGTGTCAGTCCAGTTTTCTGACAAATTAAATCGTCCTTTCAACAGTTAATTTCACAGTGAACCTTTGGGGCATAAAGTATAAACAAGGAATGTTTCAACAGCATGTAGGTAATCGCCTCGTCTGACGCCAGATAAAATCCCCTCAGGAGCTTTAATCAACCACCCACTCCTCCATGAGGCCAAAGACTGTAGACAGGTGTTACATTGAACCTAGAACAATAGGAAACAATACTCTGGCCCCCTTATGAAAGCAGGAGTAATCTAAGTACTTTACAATGTATAGTGAACAGTTTATTATAGATATATAATATAGATATCACAGATTATCACCTGGCTGTGTTAAATACTTGATTCTGATTGGCCAAGACCTTTAATGATTGTGTGTTACTTCTCGCACAGCAAATTATTGTCAGCGAAAACCTGATCCCCGTCACATTAAAACTATCAGTGGAAAGAGGTCTGTCACCTTAACCTGTTGACACTGTGGCGAAAACATTAGTTTCAGTTAGCATTCTAAATCGATAAACATGGAAAACATTTTCAATACTGCTTTAATATACATAGAGCCTGACACTTTCGAGCAGGGGTTCCCAAATTTTTCAGCCCACGACCCCCAAAATATAAATGCCCATGACTCGCGACCCCCACTGTCCCTCAAAGTGATTTAATGTAACTTAATTTAGCTGGTCTGCAGAAAATTAGCCTACCTATATGAGCACGTGTCTGTGTTTCCTGTGTCGTTATGAATTAACCCGCTGCTACTGATGCTTTTGATAATGAACTGTTCACTAACCCTAAACTTAGGAGTCATCTGGCAAAAAGAAAGGAAGAAAACTCATTACATTTTCTATTTTCAAGGTTTGATTTCAAATTTAGCTACTATTTTTGTCAATATTTGTTACTATGATAGGTGAAATGTACTATTTTTAGATAACTTTTGTCAATCAATTTTTTTTATTGTATATTTCAGTATTTCTTTATTCAACACAAGTTAACAAATTGTGAGTAATATAAAACCAACCAAAAGAAGAAAAAAAAAAAAAACTAATAATAATAATAATAATAATAATAATAATAATAATAATAATAACAAAGAAATAATAATAATTAACAGTACAAACAAAAAGGAAGATAAACATAAAAAACAAGGTAAATAAACAAAAAAAATGTAATTATTATTATGGAACACATCTCGTGACCCCCCAGGGAGTCCCAACCCACACATTGGGAACCCCTGCACTAAACTCATGGTTAACAGCTGATCAGTCTCCTACAAAGAGATAGTAGCTAAGTTAGCTAATATTAAGAAACGTTTTGATTCAAACCCTTTTTTGTTTATTTACCACATTCTGTTTTTGTCTCTGTGTATCCCTGTCAAAAAGCTATACTGCCTGGCCCCTCCTGACTATGTGTGGATTAAGGTTTACCCACACTTTGGAGACTGATTTGGCACCAGCTAAAGAAATAGCATGAAGATAGGTCATGCGACACAATGAAACTGTGATGTAGTTTACCTTCTCTGTGCAGACCAATCCAGGCAGGAAAGTTCTCCTCATGGATATTTGAGTTCAGTTTGGAGACATTTGGGAAAGCTGCCAATTCCATGTTCTTAGTCAAGCAGTACTGCTGGGCCTCTGACCATGTCATGGCCAGTGATATAAATCTGTAGTTTTTGTTGTCCTCCCCTTCATGACAGATGAAGAAAATAGTTCCTCCACAATTGGTGGCAAACATCCTTTCAAGAGAAATACAATAAACAAAATTACAAAGAGGTGTACACAACTGACTGTTAGTCATATGAGAACCAAACTAGAGCATTTTTTACTGTGTATGCAAGTGAATGCATTTT
This sequence comes from Notolabrus celidotus, assembly GCF_009762535.1. Lineage (NCBI taxonomy): Eukaryota > Metazoa > Chordata > Actinopteri > Labriformes > Labridae > Notolabrus > Notolabrus celidotus. Next base: position 5,059,009 of record NC_048274.1, read on the forward strand.
AAGTAGGATAATAAAAACTTTCTTTGTTGTAATAAAGGAGTCAAAATGATCCAACCACCATTATGCTGCATGTTGCGCAATGCACTTTTAGGTCCACAGATAGAAAGCTAAACCATGTCCTTTATTTTTATGTGATCTTACTAATAAGAAGCTGTAAGCGCTAACAATGTTGACAAAAACAGAATGTTTCCTGTGGCTTTTTCAGAAGGCCCTAACAGTGTTTCATTCATGATTTGATGGAACAGCACAACGACATTTATTACCTAACCATTAGGAGAGATTTTAAAACCCACTGGCTGTTGTCCCAACACAACAGGCAGTTGTTATCATGATTATGTATAATATACTTATTATATGCTTTAATGTTTTATAGGAGGTGTAAATATCCAACATGTTGTATATTTAAGATCTCAGGTTTGGGAAGCGGAGCAGTGAAATGGTAGTATTTACACCACACACTTGAGGATTAAACCAGAACCAAAAAATACGACCATATCTCTCCGGTTTTAGCTTCCTTGCACTGGCTCCCTGTATGTTTTAGAATTGATTTTAAGATTTTACTGATAACTTTTAAATCTCTACATGGACTTACTCCGAGCTATGGAGCAGACCTTTTAGGACCCTACAAGCCGACGCGTGCATTATGATCCTCGAGCAGAGATTTATTGTGCATTCCAAATACAAATATGAAAATAAAAGGGGACAGGGTGTTCAGTGAGGGGTCCAACACTTTGGAACCATCTGCCCAAGGAAATCAGGTCTACTGAGTCAGTGAGCTATTTTAAATCTCTTCTGAAAACATACTTTTATCGTAGAGCCCATTCTGATTTTATCTGAATTTTATTTTATTTTATTTTATTTTATTTTATTTTATTTTATTTTATTTTATTTTGTTTTATTTTTTTTATTTTGTTTTATTTTATTTTATTTTAACCGTCTTAAGAAATATATTTTAAAACAATTTTATTCCTTTAGAGTTCTTTTAGGGGAGTTTTATGTGTTTTAAAATATGTTTTATTTCTTTATCTTGACTTTTGTGATTTTATGAACTGCCTGTTTTATTTTGCTGCCCATGTGAAACACTTTGTAACTTTGTTTTTGAAAAGTGCTCTACAAATAAATTATTATCATTATTATTATTATTGATAATTGGGGGTGGCAAATCCGGCCTTAAAATTGTCTAGTGTGTGGTCAGCCTTAGTATTTCTCACCAGAAGAAATGTAATCATTTCACATCAATTAAATAATTTAAAATGAAATCAATATATGGTGTGAAAATACTACTGTTAGTAGCATTGGAATAAGCTGGATAATGTATAGTGAGCAGTATGTCATAGAGAAGGAATCCCTTCAGGGTGAGGCAAGTCCCATGCTAACCCTGCCCATGTTCCAATCCACCAGAACGACCCACTCACCCTCCATCATCCCCTACCTATTTTAAACAGTCTATGTCCCCTATGTATAAAAGATGACAGAAGACTGGAACCATTGTCTGCAGTGAGTAGGGTTTCTTTTCATGCACAAACTCTTGCTTAAGTAGTGAACATGCTATGAATTCTCTCCTGCAATATTACCTGCGATGGTGGAGAGAGTAGAAAGCACAGCGATGCAAGTTGTTTGTCTCGTTTGGCCCATACTTAAAGTTGGTGAGCTCATTTCCAACAGTCCAGGTCCAAGTATCATCACTAGATTTGTTCAGGCCGATCCAGGCATAATATTGTGAAAAGTGCAGTCTGTCTCTGTCTGACTGCGTATGGTAGAGGGCCAGGTCAGTGTGATGACTGTGAGGACAAAAAGAGACATTTTATTCAGAAAGAGAGATCAGTCAGACATGTCAGAGAATGTTTTCAATGCCACCCTGCTCTAATTCTCTTCACTGTTTTAAAATCCTTTGTGAATTTACAGTCAGTCCTTCATCTGCACGACTGTAACCACAAACTCTGACTCCTGACGGCTTCTGATGATGGTGTGGATAAAAAGTAACTCACGTCCTGCAGTAGGTTTGAGCATTCTCCCAGGTTCGGTAGCTATTATAGTAACGGTAGGTTTTCCACAACACTGATCCCAGTCCAGACACAGTGCTGCTGAAGAGGAGGAGCAGGATGATCTTCATTGCCATCATCATCAGACGTCTGTTAAACAGAAGATATCATATTGAACCCTTCTGTGCTATTTCAGTGAGAACGATCAGATTTTATATCTCAAAAAGACTGAAGGATGAAAATGAAAGTGTGATTGCTGTAAAGGCTTATAAAATCACTTCTCACACACCAATCAACAACAAACGATGTCAACAAGTCTCATCAACAGCATTGGGATAATGCTTTACATAGGATTAGGTTAGAAACACAGACTAACCTTTACATACTGAAAGATGAAATGCAAAACAACCTGAAGGAGAGGTACAGAGAACTAATAGGTAGAATAAAACATGTTTTAAACTGCTCTGAAAACTACATTTTCTAACTATCTATATGTGATATGAAGTTATTTATAGGAGGAAAGCTGTAAAAAATGATGTTACTATTTAGTGAGAAAGGAACACCAGAAAGGTGAAAATGTATTTGAATGTGTGCTGTCTGATGGTCTAACACCAGCCCTCCATAATTTAAACCTTTAACAGCGACATTGATCCAACAAAGATTACTCAATTACTCAGTCAATTATCAAAGTTACATTTTAAATATGAAAAAACTTCTCTTAATATAGCAAACAAACCAGGATCAATCAATTTCCCTATGCTTTTCCATTCACAGCAGTCAGACTGAAAAGAAGAGCTGGGATGCTTAAAAGCAATTTAATGCAACTTGGAGGAATTTACAACATAAAAACATGCAGAAATCCCCTCACAAGTTTCTTTACAAAATAGAAAGTTGCACTTATTTTAAGAAACTAAGCAAGGTCATTTAATTCATCACATCAATGAAGTTCTTACTTTTGACTCTTCATATCTTTAAATAATGTAAGGCAAGGCAGCTTTATTTGTATAGCGCATTTCATACAAGAGGGCAACTCAATGTGCTTTACATTAAAACATTAAGAGCATTGGAAACATTCAGACAAGCATAAAAGAGCACAATTAAAATGACAAATATAATGAAACATAGAAAAGAAAAGGAAAATAAGAATATATTAAAAATTACATTTACATTTGCATTTTAAGTGAGTTAAAATAAGCTAAGATACAAGTGGCAAATAAAAAGGTCTTAATCTTTTATTTAAAAGAGGTGAGAGTTGGAGCGGACCTGCAGCTTTCAGGGAGTGTGTTCCAGATATGTGGTGCATAATGACTAAACGCTGCTTCACCATGTTTCGTTCTGACTCTTGGGACTGAAAGCAGACCAGTACCTGATGACCTCAGAGGTCGAGGTGGTTCATAAGGTAGACTACCTTATAAGGTAGACCAGTGTTTTTCAACCTTTTTTGAGCCAAGGCACATTTCATACATTAAAAAAATCCTGAGTCACACCGCCAACCAAAGGTTTTACAAAATGACACATTAGGCTCTCAGTATATGAATCTATTTATCTGAGAGAGGGACTTTGGCTACTTCTTTAACTGTGTCAGGGCGAAGCATCTTATTTACAATAGCTTTTGCAGGTAGTATTAATGTCTCTGCTACAAAGTGTGGCTTTTTTGAGCTAGCTTTGAGGCTCTTGCTCTCAGTGTTGTAATTTTTTCTCATAAAAGTTGCCTTTTCAACTACCTATATTACGCTCTTCATCCGGGTCAGAATTTTGTCCAGGGCCCAGTTTGGAGTTTTCCTTTTTCCTTTTTGAATATTTATCCATCGCTGTTGTACGCCTACGTCTTATCACATACACCTCACACACGCGTCATTAATTCTATTGTCTTAAATTAACAAGGTCATTAGTGTGCTTTATGGCCACCCAGTGGATGGTTAGCGCAGGTCAGGACATGGACAAGAATTTAATTACTCCGCCAGTCACTACACTGCAAGCACAGACACATTAAATGGGAAATTATTTGCAGTATATGAATAATATTTTTTTGGGACTAATTAAGTGAAATTTGAAAATGTCCCACGGCACACCTGACAATCTGTCACGGCACACTAGTGTGCCACGGCACAGTGGTTGAAAATCACTGAGGTAGACTACCTAATGAACCCTCCAGGATCTCGCGGGATTTTTTTGTGATTGTTGCGGCCCAAAAAGCCTGATTTTGCGACAGCTTTTTGAAAATATTGCGGTGAAAGTTGCGATTTATTTTTTCCTTTTTTTCCCCCCCAATAACATCTCAGGGGCAAGTAAATACTCTAAATTACAGTTTTTTTTAGAAAGCATTCTTGATGTGGCCACTGACTGTATTTTGATTCTCTTGATTCACAGAAAAATGTATATTTACATTTTACATTTACGACGGTCCTTGAATGCACCTCGCAGCGACTGAGGCACAGAGTCAGTTCACGGCACTCTGAAATGAATCTGCATATTTGATGACAAGGAGTTGATCCAAACTTACTGAATGTGTCTGATGTATCACCAAACTGGAATAAATCAAGCTGTAGACGCAGACGTTTTTACGGTAATGGCTGCAACAACGTCAAACCTCAAATAGTAAACAGACGTCCCCCGGTTGTGTCTTTGTCACTAACGCACACCGGGGGGTAAAAATCCTCAATGAAGAGGAGACAGATACATGGAGGTGAGGAGAGCTGGTTCATAAAGCACACCTGCTGCAGGTGGAGATCAAGCGAACACTGAGCCCCTCAATCTATAAATAATAACGTTGTCATCGTCACTTGTCCTGCCTGCTGTCCCCTCTTTTCACCCGTCCTCTGTGCGTGTTTTGAAAAGTGCCGATCAAGTAAGGACTTACGTTTATGTTCCAAGGAAGTTAAATTGATGAGGAAACCGATGACGCACAGGGGCTGAGATTAAGGTAATTGGTCAAATTTGCGGGAAAGTTGCGGTGATTGTATAAAATTGCAAGACCGCGAAAAAATCGCGCTGATTGGTTGAATTTGCGTGAATAGTTGCGATCGCGAAATCGCAACTTCCTGGAGGGACTGGGTAGCAGCAGATCAGCAATGTATTTTGGGCGTAAACCATTCAGTACTTTATAAACCATCAGCAGGATTTTAAAGATAATAAGATAATATCTTGACTCATTTGGCCAATACACTGCAAACCTCCAAACTAAGACAGGTTTTTGTTTTATTTATAGTTAAAAATTGTCTTATTAGACTTCATGTGAGCAACATTCAATCGACAAGTCAAGAGAAAGGTCTTGTTTTAAACCATAAATTCTAAGTTGTAATGAGTACAAAAATCTGTACAAATGTACTTGTCGAGTTTTTGAAAAGAAGAGTTAGGTTTCTTGGGGATATTAATAATGTATAGTTCAAGTAACGCAACTTACTAGAAGATATATTTCACTCATTACAACAATTCAGGGCTTATTTTTGGTTTGTCGTTTCTTGAAATAAGACATTTTTTTCTGAACTAGTCTGCCTTGTATTAAGTTAAAAAAAGTTATGCTACACAAGAAATGAGCCAGAAACACTTGCCTTGATTCAAGTTTTAGCAGTGAGTGGCTTATATTAAACATAATGAGATATTTTGATAAGAAATCAACATAAATACGGTCAGTGAAATTTGAGCTTATTTAGTCTACCTCGTCATTTATTTAATATTGTTCATTACTCCTGAACTCAGTCCGATCTGAAGGGTCAGCTCCCGTGTTGAAGTTTTCTTACCTGCTGTGTTGTCCTGCTGTGTTGTCCTGCTGTGTTGTCCTGCTGTGTTGTCCTGCTGTGTTGTCCTGCTGTGTTGTCCTGCTGTGTTGTCCTGCTGTGTTGTCCTGCTGGGATCTGTTCAGCAAAACACACCCGATGATCCTTTTCAAACCTCCAAAATTCAGCTGAACTTCTCATTCGTGAGTCCCAGGTATCAGAATGCTCATTTAACTAGCAGATATGCTTGAATAAACTATCACCTCCCCTCCACAAAGAGTCTCTTAGAAGCATTTGATTATTGGCAAATGAGGCAAAGATTTACCTGCTAGATTAAATACAGTATACATTGTACTAGAGTCAGCCGAGAGCAAGCAAATCAGGGCAGCCTGAATTAAAATCAGCTCTTCAGTCTGTTTTCTCTGCTGTGCAAGCACTGAGCTCAAAGTAAACTCAGGATTAAACCTCACGAAATTTGATCAAGACTCAGATTTTAGACATTTGTGTTGAGCAACAAAGTTATCACACTTTATTCATTATCACTATTTCTTAAGCTCTCATTAAACTCATCAGGTAGAACCAGGATAAATGGTTGGTTGATATTTGTTGATTGCAGATATACTGTATCAGCATTGGGGTTGCAAAGGGGTGGAACATTTCCGGTAAATTTCCATGGAAAGTTAAGCCGGGGAATTTTGGAAATATTCCAAATTGGAAACTTTCCATGGGAATTAATGGGAATTGAGGGTAATTTAATGGAAAGGTATCATATCTGAGCATAAATATTTGTTTTGTTATAAGCAGACATCCATCCAAAATAATACAATTAAAACAGATTATTTGAAAGTAGAACTTTATCAAGTGTTAAATATTTTATTGAACAATCAATTCTTTCAGTGAAGAACAAAAACATGAATGTTGAGTTAAATATTACTCATCCCCCCTGACCCAACCCATTCAATTCAAATTAACAAAAATTAAATTCGAACAAAGTCCCATTTAAAATGTTAAATGAAAAGAGCCCCTCTCCCTCCAAAAAAGTCCCATTCAACACAACTTATTCCCGTTTATTCCCATAAATTCCTGTTAATTCCCATGTAAAGTTTCCAACTTTGAAAATTCCCAGAATTTTGCAACCCTAATCAGCATGTCAACCAATAAAGGAACAGAAACGAAACAAAATGCTGAAGATGTTTTGAAGCAGTAACTGCAGTTACTTACTTACTCCTGGAGTGTGCGATGTCACCTGATAACATTCTACCTGTGCCATCTCTCACATCAGGGATGTTCTGCTCTGTTCCTGCCCTGTGTAGCAAACTTGGCTCGCTTGAACACAACACCTTAAACACAATTTCACACATAAAGAAGCCCTTTAAAGCCAGTTTGAGGATGAGGAGCTCTTTGGAGGAGTCCGTGTCTGCAGGCCTGTAAGGCTTCAGATTCAGGAGTGTATGTCGGGGACCACAATTCTAAGACCTTTGTTGTTTGTTCCAGCCCTTGAGTTCACCAAGGACTGTATTTTTAGTGTTTTGTTTGGTTCTTGGCACATTCTTAATGTCTAATAAACACATTTTTTGTGTCTAACCGTAACCCTGACTCTAATCCTAGCCATAACTATAACTGCTACAACAACACAAGGGTCCTAAAGTAAATGGATGTGCTTATATAACACTTCCCCCAGTCTTCTGATGACTCACCGTTACACCATGTTACAATCACACACAGATGGCGCTGTGTCTTAGGTTAAGTGTCTTACCCAAGAACACTTTGGCGTTTTGACAACAGGACCTGATCCAGCCCTCAACCTTCAGATTGAGAGATGACTGACTACCACTGAGCTGCAGTCCCAGACCTGTGGTCCTGAAACTGTAGCTTCCTGCTCTGCAGACACATACTATTGTTTTGTTGCACTTGTACATTGGGGTGATTATTCAACAATGGGTGCCATGTGATTAAACGCAGAGACCAGCGTTCAAAAGGGGTACAGTTATATGTCAGACTGACGTTTGTCTCCCATGTCGCTGATTATCCAACCAAGAGTCAGAGTCAGGTTATTTTAATCCATCGACCACATAGTTCCTGATTATTGATATTTAATATTGTTTATGGAACGCTAAGCAAAGCCATGATTGTTCCACGACAAAGAAGTTGATTGAACCTTGACCACAGTGTCGTGAAGGATATTAACTGTTTGATAAATTACAGTTCTGATTATTTAATTTGGAGGATCAGTCCACCTCACAGAATGAATATCGGACTTTTATGCTCAACAGAACATTTATTTGGGAGTGTTCACTTAAATATCTTCACTATACCTGAATACGTTTTTTAAACTCTTCAAATATCCAATAGAACGACACAAAAAACATTCATAAATAATTTACAGCTCAACAAAAACCTCTCTGCATATTAAGTTTTATTATGCATTGATTTAATCTCTTGGTCTTCTCATACAACTGCAATCACATTGCAAATAAACTTTGAATCGTATCTGAAACAAAAGAAAAACATACATTAGAAGAAACATTTTGCGCCTGTCTTGTTCAACAATAAATCAGACAGTAATACCACAGACATCTATATCAGCTGATGCAGGGAAAGGGCCTCCTGCATCATGACCGACTCCACCCACACAGCACACACATTACATGTCCCCCTCTCTTCAGGCAGGAGGCTGAGGAGCATCAGGAGCTCTTGCTTGTTTTATTGCTCTTGATTGTCTATTTCTTTTCCTTTTCTCTTGAATCCTTGAGTTCAAAGTGTTGTGATCTAAATCTTGAGCAACAAATGGCAGCTCACAGACTGATACCCAATCAATTATTTGGTTTGATTTGTGCTAAGGATGTACTTTGGTAAAAATCCAATCAGTTGTTTACATTTTAAAAGTCCTTGGAAACTCAGTAGTAACAAGTATTGGTAAAGAAATTCAGAGTAACAACTTATTTGTAGATTATTTCTAACCTAAAAAGGTCAAAGTGTCAAGCCACTGTAGCAGTAAAGATGAAGTTGTTGTAGTTGGCCTGTTTAATAAAGACGACCTCAGTGTTAGCATCACTACATTGAGATGCTAAATACAGTAAGACTGCTGATGAATGTCTCTCACCCGGTCGGGACATGCTCATCTCAAGCTGTTTGAAAGATTCTCCGGTCAACGTGCGGATCTCGTCCCTCAGCCGCCGGTGTCCATCCAGAGTCAGGTGCCAGAAACAAGACTTCCTCTTTCCGTCTCTGCACAGCTGGTTGCAGGTTTTGCGGAAGCTGTTATTGAAGCACAGGTTGTGCCGGATGGTGTTCTTCCAGCCATCGGGAGCCGTCTGGAAGAAGGGGAAGTGCTCTCTGGGAAGAGACAGGGAGCATGAAGGAGCTCTGAAGCCCTCACAGCTTGGTCAATGTCCTCACTCATCAAAATACGACACAGTGGGAAACACTAGTGTACTATTTGGACAATTAGACATACCCATCACCCTGCCTTTCTTCATAATGAACTCAAGTCTCTTGTATAATAATTTTAGAAGCCTGATACTACTAAAAGAGTAAGCATTCAGTTATCCACCATTGGGTGAATTTTATAGGTTGAAGATATTAAGGTCACAAGTTTGCAACATTACAGGCAACTCTCCAACTCTGACCTGGTGAAGTTGTAGATCTGCTGGACTTTGAGGCTCCCTGTGTGGCTGCTCTTCAGTGCCAATGCGATGAGGATGCAGTAGTTCACAGGAGGGCGAGGCCAGCATCCTGGCTTCAGGGTCTTACTGTCCTGAGGAGGCAGACACTGATGAAAATCTCATACATTCTAGTAACCGTGCTTCTGCATGACATTTTCATTTAAATATGACGTTATTTATCCTGAGCACACGATCCCATTTCTCTTAAAGTTACAGGAGATCTTAAGTAAAGGGCAGTGGTGGACAAAGTACACGTCTTCATTACTTAAGTCAAAGTGTAGATCCTCCTTGTCAAATATTACTCCAATACAAGTGAACGTTGTGTCGTCAAACTATGACTTGAGTTAAAGTACTGGAGTACTTGCTTTTAAAAATACTGAATTATTCAAAGTACTTTTTAAAATATCTCAAAACGTATTTTCACAAAGCATGAGTGCAGTCAAGAATGCATGGGTGTACATTATCTAGAAAACATTATTTCCTATCTAAAAAGTGTACCATGAAATATAAACTAAGTTATTACAAGCACAGACAAGTTTCAAATGTTCATCTGGCATAAAACCAGTGTGTTAGCTACAGACCTCCACATGCTTTCTCAGGTTAGATGGTGATGTTTTGTCGGCTGTGATGAAGTTTGTGTGGTAAACAGATCAGAGATTTACAACACCAATCATTCTTTATTTCAACACCTTAAATGTGGGTTTAAAAGATGGCTGTGGTGCTCAGGTAGAGAATCATCATCCTACTCGGTCATAGCCGTCATCACTACGACTAAATGAACAGACTTATCTGAATAACGTCTGATCTGCATCTGATCTATGCTCAACTGAGGTACGGCTTCACCACTGAGACAAACCAAACACAAATACACAAACAGTTTACGGTCTTTGGGATCTGATTTCAAAGAAGGAAAGACAATTGCTGACTTCAAAGCTAAAGTAGTGAGTAACTAGAGCATTGATAGAAATGTAGTGGAGTCAGAAGTATGATATTTATCTTTCAAATGTAGTGGAGTAAAAGTAATAAGTACCCCCCAGAATAATACTCAAGTAAAGTACAGATACTCAATGAAATGTACTTAAGTACAGTACTTTACTTTGTTACTGTCCACCACTGGTAAAGAGTAGTACTTTGTTGAGCTGACATGAAACCTCCCAAACACTTAGAACAAAACACTTTAACATTTGATTTTCATGAGAAAAGACCTTAAAAATGATCAAACATCTTCTTCCTCCTGACATTATATGATCAGAGACAAGCCTGTGTTTTTACCCTCGCCTTGGTGGTCCTTCCTTTCCGTCTGTTCTTGGTTGGTCGACAGGAGAGGTCTTCACTGCTGATCTAAAAGTAAGTGATGTTGAGATCAAATTCACAAACACACACTGTCAGGCTGCAAAAATGTGAATTAAATCCTGTATTAAAGGTTTCTGGTAAAATATAGGACTGGGGGTAGGGTCACCTGCATGTGTGTGCACAAGAGGAGCAAAATACAGACCAGTACTGATTAAAAAACAGCTCTAATCTGAACGAGAGGTTAAAAAGATACAATAAAATGGCTTCACTACATTTAAACCTTTACCTTTAAAACTGTATCTTAATGGGCTGTGAATGTGTATAAGCTGACAGTGTATGTAGTAAATACTGTACCATGTAGTCGGTAGAGGAGGACACAGATTGCAGCTGTTCCTCCCGCAGAGTAGCATCACGGGAGGTGAACATGTGCTTCTCTGAGTTCAGTTGTTTAGTCTGTGCAGGATCCCGTTCAGAGGTTTGGATTTCGTCAGCAGGTTCACAGACTTTCTGCAGGTCCTCTGTGTTTGCTCCATACCGGATGGGGCAGGCGATGTTAGGATTGACCAACAGCCACAGGTTCGGCTTCACAAAGGTGTCTGAAGGACCGAAGAATCACAGCAGACTTCAAAGATGTCACAACAGTCAGTTTGGATGAAGCTTTTGTAACATGATATTGTATCAAGTGAGCAAAGCTTTGTAAAAATCTGACACCTTATTATAGAAACTAAACTACTTTGTTCCACTATTCTACTCTCACACAAATTCAATGGTGAGGTAAAATAGTCATCTAGTTCAAGTTGAAGACAAACAAATGTAAGAAGCTTTAAATCTTTCATGCTGCTGAACCATCAACTTGTTATAGAAATCACAGGCAGACAACAGCAGGTGCTGCACTGACGGCCACACAGTAATGTTCATTGAAAACATTCCTCACAGCTCACCTGAAGTTTTATCATACCAGATGAATTCATCTTTCCTCCTTGAAGCTCTTGCAGAAGGCCTCTGTACCACGTATTGATCATTCAGTTTGTCGTCTGTTGGGTGTAAACACAGAAACAAACAGTACACAGTGACAAGCTGTGTGTTTTCTGCGATTTCAAACCATTTCATTACAGTTACCGTAGTTTGATGCATTGAATGTAACTCATATATTTCAGTATAACTGTAATAATAATAACCAGATATTTGAATGTGACATAAATTGAGGAAAGATAGAGATTGAATGGTAAGCATCCTTTAACCTACAGTGAAGCTAAACAACACAAACAGGAGAAAAACAGTCACCATGGTAAAACTGGTCACCGGTTGTTGCCAGTTTCAGCTCCTTGTCCATGTCCCAGTCCGTCAGACCGACAGAGCAGTGCAGGTCAAAGAGCCAGGCCTTGGTTTTCAGCTGTAACGTCATAGCGGTTTATTTCCTTTCAGTTTGGACGACACTCTTTGATATGAACCACAGGTTTACTTCTGCCTGCATGCTGCTGATACAACAGCTGGAGCTGAACAGCCTGATTGGACTCAATTAGATCTGAAGAGTCCAGCCTGTGCTCAGTCCCACCTCACAGGCAGATATGGGTATTAATGGCTGATTACAAGGTGCATGGAGGAGAAACAACTGACAATCTGAAAACTGTAAGCAGCACTTCTGTAGAACACAAATATTTGAAGAAGGCAATATAATCCCAAGAGGAAATTCAACTTTGTCACTCTGTCATCGATCATGCTACTCATAGGCCAGAAACACATGTGCACATGCTACCCTGTGGACATGCATTGAAAGAGATGTCACAGCGAGGGGGCTGCACATGGACCTGAGGCTCTGCAGCAGTGCCCGGGCAGTAAACTGGCAACTCCAGGACCAGTCAGACCAACATCCTTTAGTCTTAGGACTTTAGGACTTGAACCACCCACCCCTTAGCCCAAGTCCCTGCAGACTGAGCTACCGTTGCACACAGCATTTGGCCTATAGAACCAGTGAAGGTACATCAAATCTATTGAGGATGGTTGGTGTTTGTTTTAATGGGAGTTTCATTTAAATCAACATCTCCTCTTTTCTCTCCCAGTTTTCCCAGCTGACCGTTGAGTCGATTCCTGGACTTAATAAGTTAGAGCTTCTTGTTCTGGTTGAACATGCGTGTCAGGTTGGCCGGGCGTGGCACTAAAGAAGCACACTATGCATCACATAGTTTAGATAATCAGAGGTAATGTTTGAAAGTCAAATGAATCCCCTCCTTTTTATCTCGTGAGCTGATGAAAACTGAACCAACCTCTGTTTGAAAAAGCTCATGAGGTTCTCCTCCGGCTCTCTGCATTGAAGTTTATTATGTGTTGAATATGTTTAATACGAAACTGGAGTGTCTGGAACTCATTTACACCTACCAGTGAAGAATGAAGGGAATTTAGTATCAAACTATCCGACTCTTTAACATCCAGATGGGAAACTCTTGAAGACATAAGACTCAATGAAATGACAATGTGAAGGAGGAGAGAGAGAGGAAGAGGAGGTTTAAAATACAGGAATGTAGTTGCCAGTCTTGGCACGGTGCCGCTGGACGATGCACTCGGCGAGCCACGCGATGTTCCTGCACTCAGCTCCTTCAGCTTGACGTAGGCGTAGAAAACTGACTGATTACAAGCTGCATGGAGGAGGAGAAACAACTGACAATCTGAAAACTGTAAGCAGCACTTCTGTTGTAAAAACGATAGAAGAGACCAATGAGTGAACATGACAGGCTGTTATATCCTGTGTTGTTTTCGCTTGGTGCTGTGCTGTACTGAGTTCTGAACAAAAAGAGAATTATAAAATCATCTGTGGTCTCGGCTCAGACATGAGTTGAGTGTTGCATTGCGGAGTTGTTTGATGGGGGTCATAGTGAGTTAACATATTTTAACATGCCTGATCCCTTTTCATTTTGTAATACCACAAAATAATTACCTCAAAAAATCTATTTAAAAATATGAAATTAATTAATTACCAAAAAATGACTAAAAAAAAAATAAATTAACCGATTACTGAAGGAATTAATGGATGAATCAATACATGAATAGGTATGTATGTGTGTGTATGTACAGTTGGGGGGGGGGGGGGGGGGGGGGGGGCATGGAAATGTTTTCACCCACAAAGGGGGGCCCTGCAGAAAAAGTTTTGGGAACCACTGCCCTATCCCTTAGTATTTATCAGTGGACATAGTCCCTAACCTTAACCCTTGTTTTTTTGTCAGTGGATTTAGTCCCTAAACCTACCCGTCAGTGGACTTTATCCTTCACCTTAACCCTTGTTTTTTTGTCAGTGGACTTAGTCCCTAGACCGTTTTTTTTTGTCAGTGGACCTAGTCCCTAAACCTAACCATCAGTGGACTTTATCCTTCACCCTAACCCTTGTTTTTGTCAGTGGACTATGTCCCTAAGCCTAGCCAACTAAAGATTTCTTTATTCATGTTTCCATTCATCGTGTCTTCCTGACAATACTTATGCACAACCAATTTGCCACAGAGGGATGAACTTGTGCATAAGTGTTGTAAGGAAGACTTACTCCCCAGTTCATGGACTCAGCAGCATGATGGCTGGCAGTATGAGTATCTGGCACCATCTAGTGACATAAAGAAGAATGACAATGATAATGGCTTTGAATAAATGACACTTTGACATTCTTATTTGCTGGTGTATGGAGTTCATCAGATGAATCAATCAATACTTTTGTTTTAAAACGTTTAATTGGCTTATAACTAAAAAAACAACAACACATTTTCTTCATTCATTTGACCAAAGAAACACAGATATTTCAGTTTTTTGGTCTTGCTTGTTTTTATTTACATTTGATCAAGTGCCTAGCAAGCATGAAGTCATAAATTACAATATGTACCACTGTCAAAGTTAAGATAACACACATGGATCCTTAAAACAATGCATTAAAGATGCCTGCTTGAATAAATGATAACAGTGCACGATAAAAAATATGCTAATTTAACACTTTCGGTAAATGAATCAGCAAAAGCTGACAAAGTAAATTGAAATGGCTTTGACCAACAAGTGGTAGCCGTCTCCGTCCTTTCCTTTGTGCAGAATTAAATCCTGCACTGGTGGTCTACTGATAATGCACACACACACACACATTAGTGTTTTGATCATTTACAGATGATGGAAGAGTTTTGGCTAAAAGCTCTTTTTTCCACACTGAGCTGTGATTTACCACAACTCTGACTATTTCCGCATTCCTGATTATGTCTGTACACAATTACACACTCACGCGCACGCACACACACACACACACACAGTCGAACACACACATTCTTTATTCCAAGGGTTCATGAGGCACTACGTAAATCTCCAGCAGTCCAGTCTTTCCAGCAGTCTGAGGTCAGTCCAGTGTTCCTACGTGTTAGATCTAGGTGTAGTAGATGATTTCTGGTATCTGCCCGTCCTCCACTGAAGTACCGTTGTTATTTCCAGGTGAACTAAAAAAGAAAAACGTCGTCTTGGCCCCCGCCGTTGTTTCCTGGGTAACTTTCTTCAAACCTTTAGTGCCATAATGGGAGTCTGGGCCCTGAAGTGTGGATGAAAAGGCAGTACAAAGGTCACTTCTTCTGTGGTTTCAATATGACGGTGATCATTTCTGTGATTTACACAGAAACACATTCAAAGCTGGCAGGTTCAGACTGACCTTTAAGGTGGCACATGCAGTGTAGCTGACACTGGGTAGGATTTCCACAGGCTCTTTGAACATCACTCTGAAAGTGCTGGCTGTGCCGTCGCAGCTGAAGCCTGTGTCATTCTGTCCCAGTGTGATGCGTTTGTCGCTCTCTAAGATCTGCAGAACAGGATAATGTCTTTAATGAAAAGCAAGATAGGATGGAAATCTACTTGATAACAGCTTCAACAGAGAACTCTGGGACTCTGTACTTCTGCTTGGATGAGGGAAAAGTGTGTTCACTATAAAATATGTCTGGATACCAAACATCATTTTTTTGGTTATCTGAATGAAATACATCAAAAACAGTGTCAGCACTAAAATCACATTGTAGTTCAGATTTCTTCTTTATGTTCGTTATTAGGGGTGTAACGATTCTTTTTACCAACGATTCAATTCGTATCATGATTCTTGGTTGTCGATACGATTAAAGGACGATATTGGTTCATTTAGAACGATACGATCCAAAACGATTCAGTGACTTGAAATCGATTCAGTTACTTTTTAGCCAAAACTGTGACTGTGAAATAAATACCTTGATAATAGACAGTCCTGTAGGCCTGAGCCGAGTTTTGGCCTAGTCTCTGACTAAACATGCTGGCGAGGCCTGAGGTTTCTGCAGAGCTGATGGTACCTTGCATTGCTGCTGCAGCGGGAACGCTGCAAGAGGCACCTGGACGGTCAGCATTGTGTGAAATCCCATGACGCCTTAGTAGGTGGTTGGATAGATTTGTGGTGCTGCCGTGATACTTTACTTGACCTCTACAAACAGCTAGCGACTTATTTAGAACATCTCTGTCTTTGCAAAAGCCAAAGTGTTTCCACACACTGGACTGCAATGGTGGCTTGATAACTTCTCGCTCGCCGCCTTCTCCTCTGCCATCGGCCATGCAATGTTTTGTTGTCTGCTGGCGCGTGACGATGACATTACAGACAGGCAGCCTGAATTGAGTAACGTTTAACGTCTTTATCATTAAAAGTGAAAAAACCCCACATCCATATAAAGTCTGCCGTGCTTAAATCCAATGCGTTATTTCCTAGTATCGATATAATCGATTTATTACCTTTTAAAACAATGTTAGATCGATATATGTCGTTTGGAAGGCCAACTTGCCGAGCACAGATTGATGTAGTCGGATCATAGGAATATAAATCCATACATCGATGTAGTGGATGAATCGTTACACCCCTATTCCTTATAGTTCCTTTTTCTTCCTCTTAGTGTTTGATCTGATATCTCTGTAACTCCAATCCTGTGTGCTAATGAATAAGTCCCTGTGTTGCTTTTAAGATAGTGTTAAAGTTTTTCCTCCACTATTATTACTTCTTCAGAGAACTTACCTGTATGTTGACCTGATAGTCAGTGGGTCCATGTATTGATCCATACAGGCCAAAACCCACGATGGATATTCTTTTGTTAACATTAAATCTACACAGGGAGAAAAACAGAGAGGGTTAGAAAAAATACAACTTTCATCAGTTTGCTCTGATTTCCATTGTTTGTGATGTTTGTGATCTCACCTGATTCTGTCGCTGGTACCACTGTACCCCCATCGACTCTCAACCTGCTGGAATCTATTAATACTGCACTCCTCCCCCCTGAGGCAGCAGCGGGGCCTGTCAATGTAGTCGACCCGTGGTTTGGGGTTTACTGTAAAGTGTAAAAAAAGATTTACCACCTCCCGATCGAACAATATTCCAGACTGGGCAGGCCCTGTGGCACAAGAAAGAATATCAAGCTGGTTTCTGTGGTTTGAGTTGTATGGACACATGACCAATATGTTCAGTAATGGCTGAATTTATCAGTTACAAAGTAGGTGTACCATTACAGCATGAATTCTACTTTTATGGTTTGCTTACCTGCTGCAAACTCTTCAACAGTCATGAGCGGGAAGCGGATGAGCGGGAGAGCTTTCCCCAGAACCTTCTGTTTGTTCTCTGAGGTCGGGGGAAGCTGTTGTCTGTAACACTCGGCTTCTGCCCATCGTACCACCGCCCCGAACAGACGGTTCTCCCTGATGCTGAGTGTATCTCTTTGTAGCACTGCACATAAGGTGTCTACTCATACAAACACAGAGAAGTACAATGTTTACAGAGTTATCTATCCAAAAAGGTGTTTTAAAAAAAAGGGGTGAGGTTTGGAGGATTACATACCGAGGTCGATATCTGTGAAGCTCTCTGCATTTATTGCGTCCGCAGTACTTTTGTCGATGGTGTCCAGGCAGAGACTGGCAAGTTGAGGCTCGTCAAATAACCTCGCCTGTAAAGAACAAAAGAAACTAGTTAAGCAGCGTTCACTGGGTTCGGTCATTTATGATAGAATAAAGCTTTCAAATCACATGATAACATAAATCTTTATTTTCATCCAGAAAATTAGATTTTGACAAGATATTAAAAAAAAGAATTAAACATTATCTGAATTAAAATAAGTAGTAGAATAGAAATGACACCATTCACTGCTAAGAATGGTGCCTTTGTGTTTTTCTCTGTGCTGCTTCAGATGTTTTTACAGACAGCTAGTCTTTAGAGGGTTAGGGTTAGCTCAGAGCCTGACGGTTCAGTCGGCAGCAGAACAAGAAAAAAGGCTGATATAAAAGAAAAGCACAATCCAAAAATAGAACAGCCAAAGACAACTCAACCACTGACGCCGAGAGATGACAGTCTGCTGTCGACGCAGTGAAACACACAGCTTCATCCTGCACTGTTCGGACGCTCAGTTTCCAGCAGATGATCAGAGCCGGAATAACATGATTTCATAAACTGCCTCAAAAAACTAACTTTATAATTAAATCAAGCTGTTACTAAAAATATCAAAGTGCTACTTTGAAACGCTCTTAAAGCTGCTTGTCCTTAAAAATCACTTTAAAGTGTTAATGAGGACGAATTCTTTAGATAGAAACTCCACTGAAAGACTCGTCTCCCGTTTGTGTTAATATGAGTTGGATAAACGTGAATGTTCCAGACTGAAAACAACACACTGACCCGGTCTGTGAACAAGATCTGACCCTGTCTGAACAAGATCTGACCCTGTCTGTGAACAAGATCTGACTCTGTCTGTGAACAAGATCTGACCCTGTCTGTGAACAAGATCTGACTGTCCATGAACAAGATCTGACCCTGTCTGTGAACAAGATCTGACTGTCTATGAACAAGATCTGACCATGTCTGTGAACAAGATCTGACTGTCTATGAACAAGATCTGACCCTGTCTGTGAACAAGATCTGACCCTGTCTGTGAACAAGATCTGACCCTGTCTGTGAACAAGATCTGACTCTGTCTGTGAACAAGATCTGACCCTGTCTGTGAACAAGATCTGACTCTGTCTATGAACAAGATCTGACCCTGTCTGTGAACAAGATCTGACTCTGTCTGTGAACAAGATCTGACCCTGTCTGTGAACAAGATCTGACTCTGTCTGTGAACAAGATCTGACCCTGTCTGTGAACAAGATCTGACTCTGTCTATGAACAAGATCTGACCCTGTCTGTGAACAAGATCTGACTCTGTCTGTGAACAAGATCTGACCCTGTCTGTGAACAAGATCTGACCCTGTCTGTGAACAAGATCTGACCCGGTCTGTGAACAAGATCTGACCCTGTCTGTGAACAAGATCTGACTCTGTCTGTGAACAAGATCTGACCCTGTCTGTGAACAAGATCTGACTCTGTCTCTGAACAAGATCTGACCCTGTCTCTGAACAAGATCTGACTCTGTCTCTGAACAAAATCTGACCCTGTCTGTGAACAAGATCTGACTCTGTCTCTGAACAAGATCTGACCCTGTCTGTGAACAAGATCTGACTAAGTCTGGGAACAAGATCTGACTAGGTCTGGGAACAAGATCTGACTCTGTCTCTGAACAAGATCTGACTAGGTCTGTGAACAAAGACCTAATCATTGTGATATTAGAAGAGGGGGACTCGGGGGCAGTTTGAGGGTAGAGTCTGGACTTGATGCGAGACGTGAAGGACGGTCACCTGAGTGAGGAGCATGAACGCGTTGTCTGCTCGGAGGTGTTTGGTGAGGAACTCCACACAGTGACCCTCGAGAGCGGGGACAGCGTATTTCTTAGCCGTGTAGAGAGTTGTCATCACAGTTTCGGGGCCAATGTGGACCTCGTCAGAATAAAGGAACCTGTACACAGAAAGGTCTGTTAGTCTTTACTTCAGGAAAACCAGTAAACCTTTAGGATTAAAGGTATTCTGAAGACTTTATACTTAAAAACACCACTTGTGCAGAGATGTTTATGAGTCTGTTACAGAAACACAGTTTTTTAGTAAATTAGTGTTTTAAGTAGATAATCAGTTAAAGAGGTAAAATGCTGTAACGGTTCCTGCTGTGGGGGCTTCAAATGTCTTGTTCTGTCTAAAATTCTGTTTCTTAATCTGATACCTGTTCCCAGGCTTTTTGTTCATTGATCCTTTTAACCGTGTTGATGTTTTGATATTGTCTTCCTGTGTTTTGTTAGTCTTGATATTGCCTGCCTGTGTTTTCTTAGTCTTGATATTGCCTGCCTGTATTTTGTTAGTCTTGATATTGCCTGCCTGTGTTTTGTTAGTCTTGATATTGTCTGCCTGTGTTTTCTTAGTCTTGATATTGTCTGCCTGTGTTTTGTTAGTCTTGATATTGCCTGCCTGTGTTTTTTTAGTCTTGATATTGTCTGCCTGTGTTTTGTTAGTCTTGATTTGTCTGCCTGTGTTTTGTTAGTCTTGATTTGTCTGCCTGTGTTTTGTTAGTCTTGATTTGTCTGCCTGTGTTTTGATAGTCTTGATATTGTCTGCCTGTGTTTTGATAGTCTTGATTTTGTCTGCCTGTGTTTTGATAGTCTTGATTTTGTCTGCCTGTGTTTTGTTAGTCTTGATTTTTCTGCCTGTGTTTTGTTAGTCTTGATATTGTCTGTCTGTGTTTTGTTAGTCTTGATATTGTCTGCCTGTGTTTTGTAAGTCTTGATATTGTCTGCCTGTGTTTTGTTAGTCTTGATATTGTCTGCCTGTATTTTGATAGTCTTGATATTGTCTGCCTGTGCTTTGATAGTCTTGATATTGTCTGCCTGTGTTTTGTTAGTCTTGATATTGTCTGCCTGTGTTTTGTTAGTCTTGATTTGTCTGCCTGTGTTTTGTTAGTCTTGATATTGTCTGCCTGTGTTTTGTAAGTCTTGATATTGTCTGCCTGTGTTTTGTTAGTCTTGATATTGCCTGCCTGTGTTTTGTTAGTCTTGATATTGTCTGCCTGTGTTTTGTTAGTCTTGATATTGTCTGCCTGTGTTTTCTTAGTCTTGATATTGTCTGCCTGTGTTTTGTTAGTCTTGATATTGCCTGCCTGTGTTTTGCTAGTCTTGATATTGTCTGCCTGTGTTTTGTTAGTCTTGATATTGTCTGCCTGTGTTTTGTAAGTCTTGATATTGTCTGCCTGTGTTTTGTTAGTCTTGATTTGTCTGCCTGTGTTTTGATAGTCTTGATATTGTCTGCCTGTGTTTTGATAGTCTTGATTTTGTCTGCCTGTGTTTTGTTAGTCTTGATTTGTCTGCCTGTGTTTTGTTAGTCTTGATATTGTCTGTCTGTGTTTTGTTAGTCTTGATATTGTCTGCCTGTGTTTTGTAAGTCTTGATATTGTCTGCCTGTGTTTTGTTAGTCTTGATATTGCCTGCCTGTGTTTTGTTAGTCTTGATATTGTCTGCCTGTGTTTTGTTAGTCTTGATATTGCCTGCCTGTGTTTTGTTAGTCTTGATATTGTCTGCCTGTGTTTTGTTAGTCTTGATTTTGTCTGCCTGTGTTTTGTTAGTCTTGATATTGTCTGCCTGTGTTTTGTTAGTCTTGATATTGTCTGCCTGTGTTTTGTTAGTCTTGATTTTGTCTGCCTGTGTTTTGATAGTCTTGATATTGTCTGCCTGTGTTTTGGTAGTCTTGATTTTGTCTGCCTGTGTTTTGTTAGTCTTGATTTGTCTGCCTGTGTTTTGCTAGTCTTGATTTGTCTGCCTGTGTTTTATTAGTCTTGATTTTGTCTGCCTGTGTTTTGATAGTCTTGATTTTGTCTGCCTGTGTTTTGTTAGTCTTGGTTTTGTCTGCCCCTGTTTTGTTAGTCTTGATTTGTCTGCCTGTGTTTTGTTAGTCTTGATTTGTCTGCCTGTGTTTTGTTAGTCTTGATTTGTCTGCCTGTGTTTTGATAGTCTTGATTTTGTCTGCCTGTGTTTTGTTAGTCTTGATTTGTCTGCCCTTTGTTTTGTTTTGTAATTGTCTATCCTATGATTGGTAGCTGTCAGGTTTTAAAGTCTTACTGTGTTGTGTAGGTACCTGCCTTGGGACTACGGATAAAATGTAGCATCAGTGCTAAGTATGGCACATTTACATTGATGCTCAATGCATTAATGTTGATTAATGTGCATTGTCCCAACTCAATAAACAAATAAATGAAATGAAAAGTCTAAAACATAAAGGTTTTATTTTAACATCCAAAGTGTTTAAACGTCCTTCAGAAGCTGATTCAGGAAATATTTGATATTTAAGATTCACTTTGTAAATAAGTGGATTACAAAAATAGCTGAGGATTAATATTTTGTTTATGGATTACTCATAACCCATAAATCCATAACTGATTGTTTCAGCTCTATAGTGCACATGATGTATCCTGGGGCTGTGCACACTTACCTGAAGGTCATTCACACATCTTGATGGAGGTGTGTGTTTTTAAAAGTAAACTTAAGACACACCTTTTTCTTATGTAAATAGTTATATATCTGATGGTTTGTGTAATGGATGTATGTAGGAAAATGAGTGTTGATTACTGACTGAAGAGGTGGGAATTAATGTATATGTATGTGTTTAAATGTCAAGAGTATAAAAGGATGCATTCACCTGGAAAAATGGAGGGCAGAAACATTTCAGGACTGAGTGGCTATCTGGACATACTATTTCTCTCTATAAAAGACTGGAAAGGATGAATACAATGATCGAAATGTTGTACATTTTGTATTGTACCCTTTCAACATAAAAATACAATAAAAAAAAAAACCTCACCTTTTTAATCTAGCTTTTAATTTGGAGCAATTTATTTTTAGCCCTGGACTGCATTATTATTATTGTTTTGATCATTGCGTTAACATTAAATTAACGTTTTTAATTATTTATTTATCTATTTATTTCTTGTATTCATCTGATCTTGTTCACTCTACCTTATTTTTAACTTTTCTTTCCACTATTACTTATTTTATCAATTTTACTGTATTGATTTTATTTTATTTATAAGTGTTTTATTTATAATCATGCCTTTTATAATTTTACCATTGTTGTTGTTTTCTGTCTCTCGGTTAGTTTTTGAAATTTGTATTATTAATATATTTTTATTTTTATTGTATGCCTTATTTGTATGCCTTCGTACAATGAGAGCACAGTTTACCAAAAGCAAGGCGAGGCAAGGCAGCTTTATTTGTATAACCAAAGACAAATTCCTTGTGCGCTCAGGCATACCTGGCCAATAAAGCTGATTCTGGTTCTGATTCACTTTGTGCTGCATGTTTGTATGAAAGGTTCTTTATAAATAAAGTTGAGTATACACATTAAACACAGACTGCAGGACAGTTACTACAGTTCCTCTCCTTTCACCTGGGCATCATCACCTGCCCTACCTTAGCAAGGCGAGGAAAGCAGCAGGCTCCACATCAGGCAGCTCTATCTCGGTGGACGTGGTGGCCATGCCTCCATTGAACATGGCATCAAACACAGCACTGCCGGCGGCCAGCACGAACTTATGGGCCGGTATCCTCTGGGCCTGTCTGCCCTTCCCCACGATGAACCTGACGTCGCTCAGCAGCTCGTTGTTGAAGAGGAAGGCGAAGCGCTCCTTCAGAGAGCTCTTCGTCGCCTGCCAGTTATACATGGGCTCCCTGTGCAGGCCGAGGACCG
The DNA here is from genome assembly GCF_009762535.1 of Notolabrus celidotus. Classification (NCBI taxonomy): domain Eukaryota; kingdom Metazoa; phylum Chordata; class Actinopteri; order Labriformes; family Labridae; genus Notolabrus; species Notolabrus celidotus. The sequence continues at coordinate 5,082,247 of NC_048274.1, forward strand.
AGGGGGAGGCGGGCCGGGCAGGACCGGAGGCTGGCACGTTGGAGAGCCCGGCTGCGGGTCCAGACTGAGCGGGGTTGGATGCTGCCTCCTGACCGTCATGGTTTGAAGCCAAGCCACCGCCGACACTCCCGCCGCTCCCGGACGCCATAAGGACGCCCTCCTGTGTCTTTACCTGTGCGCGTGCTTAAGAACGGGGATAGGAACACCTTGAAGTACCTGCTGTACCTTAGAGACTTAATTTATTTACGTGGTATCCATCGCTGCGGGCGCCATCACCCTTTGATGTTCAGCTAGCTACTTGCTAGCTTGCGTATCTCCAGAATTCACGCATGCGCACAAACCTTTCAGAGTACGTTTTTTTTTTAATGAAACTTTATTGATGAATTCAAGAGGACAAACAAACAGTCGGTATTCTTCTTCATCTTGGGTTTTTATTGGCGGTTGGTAAACAACTTCTAGGTGCATTACCGCCACCTACTTGTGTGGAGTGAGGATCGGGAACTATTAACTATCTAAGAAATAATAATTACGGAAGAGGATAAGGGCCACTGAACAAAAAAAAAAAAGGTCACATTTAAAATTTTTTTATTATTATTATTATTATTATTATTATTATTATTATGAGAAAAAAGTCAGAAGTAAGTGACTGCCTGCCTGTCTGTCTGCCTGCCTGTCTGTCTGTCTGCCTGCCTGCTGCCTGTCTGTCTGTCTGTCTGCCTGTCTGTCTGCCTGTCTGTCATCCTGCCTGCCTCTCTGTTTGTCTGTATGCCTGCCTGCCTCCCTGTTTGTCTGTCTGTCTGTCTGCCTGCCTGTCTGTCTGTCTGTCTGTCTGTCTGCCTGCCTGTCTGTCTGTCTGCCTGCCTGTCTGTCATCCTGCCTGCCTCTCTGTTTGCCTGTCTGCCTGCCTGCCTGTGTGTCTGTCTGTCTGTCTGTCTGCCTGTCTGTCTGCCTCTCTGTTTGTCTGTCTGTCTGCCTGTCTGTCTGCCTGTCTGTCATCCTGCCTGCCTCTCTGCCTGTCTGTCTGTCTGTCTGTCTGCCTGCCTGCCTGTCTGTCTGCCTGCCTGCCTGCCCGTCTGTCTGCCTGTCTGTCATCCTGCCTGCCTCTCTGTTTGCCTGTCTGCCTGCCTGCCTGCCTGCCTGTGTGTCTGTCTGTCTGGCTGTCTGTCTGCCTGCCTGTTTGTCTGTCTGTCTGCCTGTCTGTCTGTCTGCCTGTCTGTCATCCTGCCTGCCTCTCTGTTTGTCTGTCTGTCTGTCTGTCTGTCTGCCTGTCTGTTTGTCTGTCTGCCTCTCTGTTTGTCTGTCTGTCTGTCTGTCTGTCTGTCTGTCTGTCTGTCTGTCTGCCTGTTTGTCTGTCTGCCTGTCTGTTTGTCTGTCTGCCTCTCTGTTTGTCTGCCTGCCTGCCTGTCTGGCTGTCTGTCTGCCTGCCTGTTTGTCTGTCTGCCTGTCTGTTTGTCTGTCTGCCTCTCTGTTTGTCTGCCTGCCTGCCTGTCTGCCTGTCTGTCTGCCTATGAGACTGACAGGCAGAATTTAATAAGTGATGACATGTGATACACTCTCTCGTACAGTGGGTGGCGCTATGCAGCTGGAAGCTGTTTGCGTTTCGCCATTAAACGCACCGAAGAAGAAGAACAGCTCTCCATGCAGCTAGCTTACATTAGCAACGAATCTAATTTCCTCAGTGATACCAGAACCATGACCCACAGAAAGCTCTTTGGATACAGATACTGAAGCCACACCACCGTTAGCCTGTTGTTTTGACAGAATGCATTTTAGATTGATTTATTACAGCTCACTTATGTTCTGGTTCTAACGCTAACTAGCTTGGGTTAGCTGTGATGGCAGCATCGATGCCTCTGATTCCTGCTCCTGTTTTAAGGTCTGTATCTTTATAACTACATATTAAAGAACACAGTAAGAGCGGGGGAACATATTAACACTACTTACTGTATGATGGTATATTTCTTAGATCATTACTGGTGTTGTAATATTCATAAATAATACTTTATTGATCCCCTGTCTGTATTTAAGCAAATACAACACAAACTAAATCATTATTATCACATTTATAGAGCTGAACTAACTCAGCTGTGATCCCAGTTTATACAGCTAAGAGCAGACAGGTGAACTTACATCAGGATATCTGATTAATATGATTAATAGTTTCCTAAATGAGAAAAATAAACCTCTCCTGAGTGTTTGAGATTCTGCTCTCTGTTTCATCGAATCATCAGAAGCAGAACTGTAGACATCTCACTGTGTGTGTGTGTGTGTGTGTGTGTGTGTGTGTGTGTGTGTGTGTGTTTGAGTAAAACAGCCCACGTCCCTTTATTTTTTCTCCAAATAAATTATTTTAAAATTCCGATTAATTTAGTTTCATCTTCTCGTTTCAGTCAGAAGCAACGCAAAGCTGCTCAGAGGAAAGAGAGAAGGAGACGGAAACGCCAAGCTCTCGCCCAAACCAGAGAAGGTGGTAAGAAGACTGCTGTCATGTTATTATATATTTATATATTCATACACTTGTTCCTTCACATTAACCACAACATTTCTCCTTTCATAGGGTTCAACAATGAAACAATCAATGGACCTTTAGAGGAAGAGGAAATAAATGAAGAAGAGGATGTTGCTGAGCAGGAAAGGTATATCCGTCTTCTTGAGCCTGTAGTGATGAACAGACCTCTTTAATCCACCAGAATGAGTTCTGTCCTTTCTGTTTGTATTTTCTGTAAGACTGCGGCTTCACGATGAGTTCTGTTCTTTCTGTTTGTGTTTTCTGAAAGGCTGCGGCTTCACGATGAGTGGTTGGGTAGAGAGAGGACTGCTCAGGAGGAATACAGGCTGAGGTGTGAGAGGGAGGAAGCTGCACGGAAAAGAAAAGAAGAAGAAGAGGTGAAAAAAAGCGCTAGTGGAGACCTGTCACTCAGCTGCAGCCCCCAGCTGAGCGTCTCTCAGCTGAAACATGCTTTAAACTTAAAACACCTCCACTCAGCGAGTGACGAGAGAGCAGCGCAAGAGACTTAATGATGTTGAACAAGCGGAGAATAATGCAGATAGCGCCTTCTACTGTTTAAATATAATAATTTTGTTGAATCGATTTTCATCCACCCTTATTTGTATCGATTTTTACCGCCTTGCGATATATCCTTACATCCCCACTGTTGACCTATTATATCTTAAACTGTATCAACAGTGGAACCTGACACGGTTATATAGTGTATTCACAAACACACCTGGGCTGAACAGTTTGACAGAAATGTTAATGTCCTCTGGCTTCATGTGTTTTGTTTTCACAGCGGATGATAAAAGAAGAATGGGAGGCCCAGCAGAAACGAGAAGAAGAAGAAAGAGAGCAGAAACAGCAGGAGAGGCGAGGCAGAGAGGTGAAACGTGCCCCAGGAGGATAAAAACTAAAAGAAATATATCCTCTTCTGTTTATTATTCATCGGAGAGGAAGATTCATTTTATAGATGATGGGTTCTCACAAGACGAGTGTTCTTTGAATGTTTTAACATTGCACATGGTTCCTTAAAAAATTCCTTGACTGAGTGGCACACGCAACCATCCAACTCCTTAACTAAGACGCACACAAAGTGAGAAACCTCTCAGCTGTCACAACAAGGACGTATCTTTTGAACAATGTGAAAACAGTCTGTGAATGTGCTGTCTTAAAGTATGGATATTTTGAAATGTCAGTATTTGTTAATGTGGTCTTAACACACAGTAACAGACATGCTGCAGTATGTTGAGCTCGTTTTCACCAGCCATGTCTTTACACCATTTGTAGGAGGCCGTTCAGAAAATGTTGGATGAAGCTGAAAATCAGGTAAAAAGACAAACGTTCATATTTGTCATAGCCTGCTGTGGATCTGTAGCCGTTATTTAATAAACATGTTTATTTGAATCTGTGTAAGCCAGACTCTGCTGTATTCAGTTTCTGCTCACTTTCTGAACTCTAGTTAGAGAATGGGGGGCCATGGATGAATCCCGAGGCTCCGGTGGCAGAAAACTCAGACAACTTTGGAACAGAGCGCGATGTGGCCAACTGTCCTTTCTTCCTGAAAACTGGAGCATGTCGTTTTGGAGACAGGTACTTCTGGTTTTCTCTTCTTCTTTAAAGGAAATTTTTTTAGAAAGTCATTTATGATTCCTTTCTTTTTTGTTCTTGGGAGACCAGGTGTTCTAGGAAGCATGTTTATCCAACATCGAGTCCGACTCTGATGATTCGCAGCATGTTTAAAACGTTCGGCATGGAGGAGTCTCGGCGCGATGATTACGACACTGATGCTTGGTTGGAACACAGCGAGGACGAGCTGCAGGAGTCTTTCCTCGAGTTCTACCATGACGTCCTGCCAGAGTTAAAGAATGTCGGCAAGGTGGTGCAATTCAAGGTGAGATCAGGACAGTCAGTGTGCTTTAATGACAGTTTTCTTGGCTCGATTAGTCTTTTAAATGAAGTGCAGAGTAAAAACAGCTTAAATGTAGGGTTGCAAAGGGGTGGAACATTTCCCGGTAAATTTCCATGGGAAATTAAGCTGAGGAATTTTGGAAATACTCCATGAGAATTATGGGAATTTACGGAAATGTATGTGAATGAACTGGGAATTGAGGGTAATTTAATGGAGAGGTATCGTATCCAAGCATAAATATTTGTTTTGTTATAAGCAGACATCCATCCAAGATAGAAATCATGTGTGCATGTGATGGAGGAATGCACAGTGCATGTAGGGGGCGTGTTCTCAATTGCCCTGCAGTAAGCAGTGTGCTATGTGCATGTGATTGAGGAATAGCATAGATTTTCAACTTTACTTGCATGAAATCTGGTTGTTTTAGTCAGGATTATGCTGAAAGATATTTTCCCCAACTATATTTAAGTTCCCTATTAAGAGCCAACCTTCAATTTAGTCAATTCCTAATGTATTCCTGTTAATTCCCATAAATTCCCGTTAATTCCCATGGAAAGTTTCCAACTTTGAAAATTCCCGGAATTTTGCAACCCTACTTAACTGTCCCACTCACTGTTATTACCTCCGAGGTGCTACCTTGTTTTAATTGTGTAACTTTTGTTGTAGGTCAGCTGCAACTATGAACCACACCTGAGGGGAAATGTTTATATTCAGTTTGACACGTAAGCATCATCCAGCAGTTCCTCCACTTTGACAAATCGATAAAGTGCAGCTTTAATTTTTTCTAAATTCTTGTTGTCTCATCTCTCTGTTGTGTCCAGCGAGGAGCAGAGTAAAGACGCCTTGATCAAGTTTAATGGGAGGTGGTACGCAGGCCGGCAGCTTCAATGTGAGATTTGTCCTGTTACACGCTGGAAGAACGCTATTTGCGGTTAGTATCCCATTAATGTTGATAGGAGAGATGCCGTTAAATTCAATGTGACATTAGAAATAAATATATAATGTGTATATATATATATATTCACATTCTTGCCTCTGTGTCTTTTTCCTGTCTCAGGATTGTTTGACAGACAAAAATGCCCCAAAGGAAAGCACTGTAACTTCCTGCATGTGTTTCGAAACCCTGGCAATGAATTCTGGGAGGCTGACAGGGACCTGCATTTGTCTCCGGACCGCAGTGTAAGGGGGAGCCACAGAGACGGATGGCAATCTGAGCGATACAGTAATCGATCATGGTGGCAACATACGGGCAGCAGAAGCCCACAGAGATCACAGAGATCTGAGAGATCCCACAGCAGGCGAGACGACGACAGGCGAAGGAGCAGGAGCAGGAGCAGAGAGAGGAGGGCCTCCCTCCAGCACAGAGAGGACAAATGGTCGTCCAGGTCCAGACACAGCGAGAGGAGGAACGATTGGAGTCGAAACAGAAGCAGAGAGAGAACAAGGAGTAGGAGTAGAGACAAGCAGAGGCACAGGAGCAAAGACAGGGAGCACAGGAAGAGGAAAAGAAGTACTGAGAGAGACAGTAAGGACAGAGATACAGACACTCAGAGAAAAACAAAAGAAAGATCCAGAAGCTCCAGCCCAGAGGGGGACAGAAGGAGGCAGAGTAGAGAGAGGAGCCCCAAGAAACAAGAAAAAAAGGAAGAAACAGATGATCCGATCACGAGCCGGAGCCGCCACAAAAAGTCCAAAAAAAGCAAGAAGAAGAGCAAGAAAAAAAGCAAGAAGAAGAATCACTCGCCTGCAGGAACAGGCTCATCTGGAGAGTCAGAGAAGGACAAAGAGACAGAGGAGACTCGCAGCGCAGTCAGTCCAAGTCAGGAGACAAACGACACGGTTCTGAAAGACCTGGATGAAAGTTCACATGACTGTGAGAAGAAGTTAAGTCCTGATGTGGAGGAAACAGAAACGTGACCCAATGAGCTCTTGATGAGTTACATTCGACTTTTCTCATTATCATCAAATGAATAAAGAAACAATCAAATTTTGTTAAAGAAAGTTTGCATCTATGTGTAGGGGAGAACGGGGTTGGTTGTCACACTTTTTACTGTTTTGATGATTGCTCAACATCAAAACATCTTTTAATAGTCATTCCTACATTAAATTGAAGCTTAAGGTGTTGGCTTGAAATGTGTATCCCTCTCATTTTCCAACTCATTGTAACAAAGAGGCAATTAACTAAAGACACTTTGACACATTGTGACAACCAACCCCATCACGGGGTTGGTTGTCACACACTATGGGGTTGGTTGTCACACACTATGGGGTTGGTTGTCACAATGGTATTTTAATGGGAAACATTTCTTAAAAAAGGCAAGACGGCAGAACTAAATTTGAATGTTAAATTGCACTGACAAGGGATAGGCCTACATAACTTAATGCATTTTAACATAAAATGATCAAGGACCATGAATAAGAAACACATCTTTAGGCCAGCCTATATAACAACATAAAGAACAAAACAAATAGGCTGAACAATAATGGCCGACTCAACGAGGCTACATGCAGTCACTGTCTGAGTTACAGTGATGGCAAATGTAGGGTCTGCACACTCCAACTCATTTCACCATGCATGATTTTGCCAACATAGGGGTTGGTTGTTACATGTGATGACCAACCCCAACTGGAATTTTTGCTAGCATCAAGGCTAACAACCATCTAACAAGTAGCTAGCTAGCTAATACAAATCTAAACTATAGCTTTCCCCTCACACTTTGTAAGGGTAACACTTGTTTTGTTATAAACCCATCATTTAAAAGCCTAGAAGAGAAATACTGAGGAGCTGAATATTTACAATTTGACTTGAAAAACAAAAAGTCCTCTCACCTCAAGTTCAGCTGTCTTACTCAAGAGAAGACTATGGCTGTTTCCGAAATCGCCTACTATACTAGCAGTATGTACTGATATGTCCAGAATTCAGTATGTAGTAAGTAGTATGTGAACAAGAGCAAAATCTGCAGTATGCCAAAACTCCCCGGATGTCTACTGATTCGGGAAAATATCTCAGTATGCATCGGACCAGTCTGCCTCGCGTACTGTTTCCCATAATGCACAGCGCTCATTCTGCTTTTTCTTTTTCCTAATTTTTTGACCGGAGGAAATCCGTTTTTTGGTGCTGTGAAAGTTATCAAATTACATATAAACCACTTCCTAACTTTTTAAATCATAAATGGATGCAAAATAAGCATTTTATTTATCGGCTTCGCCGTTGTTTACTTCCGCTTTCCGAAACCGGAAATCCAGCGAAGTCTGGCTGAGCATGCTGCATGACAGATCGGACAGAACAGTCATACTATATACTAAATTCAAACGCAGTATGTAGTAGGCAAGACCTACTGCCTACTACATTAGTAAGTAGTATGTAGCAGGCCGTTTCGGAAACAGCCGTTGTAGGTGAGCTCTGACCCTAATTCTGGAAATGTCCATACCCCAATTTGAGAAAGCGTTCTCTGGTGGCAAGATATAACGAGTGTGCCAACCAACCCGTGTGACAACCAACCCCGTTCTCCCCTACATATGTTCATATTTCACTCCATGAAAAATGTAGATTGTTGCTTTAAAATAAAACACTGGAAGCACTTCCTGTTTTTTTTTTGCTCAGTAAAAACAAAAACAAGTCCTTGGTTTTTCTTTGAATACATTTATTGTTAACTTTCAAATATAACGAAACAAAGTTGGCAAATGTGTTGGCAGTGTTAAATACAAAAAGTGATTTCCTCTTGCACAAATAAAAGATAAACCATGATTTCAACAAAAATACTTTAATTATGGAGATAAAAAATATGACTGCCACTCACTTTGAGATGATCAATACCTGCTGGCCTGCTTTCTACCAACACGTGATGAAGATTAATGATAACCCTGATATGTGCAGTTTTTCTTCCTCTTTCCCCACAATGACACTCAGAAGAGATCTAATCAGATTGAGATGACTCATTACAATAATTACAATGCTGGTAAACGGCGGCCCTGTTACACCTTTCAGCATCCTGCAGCATTAAATCCCTTTCTGCCATGTTTGCCTTCCTTAGACACCATTGAGAAGGTAAAACACAGTGTTCTTTGGTCGTGTTAATCTTATACAGTAAGCCAAAGTTTCCTAAAGCACACTTTCTCTATCCTATCCTGATCTAAGACTCAGGGAGGGACTGACCTTGGATGTATCTGTCGGCCATTACAATTTTTTGTAAACAAAATCAGTCAACAGAGTTAAGACGACAGTTTTACGCAACACTGATTATATTTAAACAGCTGAACTATCTTTAAAGGAAATAAAAAGGGTTCAAATAAAGAAACACCAAACACGAGCGGGTTATGAATACTTTTCTAACGATTGGTTTGATTCTTGTTCCCGTGATTGTAAGAGCGTCAAAGATGTCCACAACAGCCCGTCGCTGCCTCCCATATATTACGTCTGAGGCCAGCCTGGTTCATGACGTCTGCTTTGTTCTTCATGCAAAGACAAAAGCCCAAAATCACAGGGGTACTTCATTTCTCTAGAACTAAACTTTACACACTTACACTCTGCTACGTTTGTTCCTTTGTTCATTGTAATTTCTGGAATAGAATAAAGAGTCATCTTTGGAAACAAGTACCTCCATTATATCAAACAGATTCCTTTTTATTAATCCTGATGAATGTGTGAGAGTCTTAAAGGATCCCGGGAATACTGTCAGAAGAGCTGTAAAGTTTGTAAAAAAAGATCCTCTTGTTTTCTCAAAGATGGTTCATTATTTCATTAATGACTGAATCCAATACTGTAGAAGCCTATACGAGGTACAGCAGCAGAATGGGTTAGGCAAACCCTGACCTCTGAAAACCTTTAAACCAAACGGCACCACAGGACTCAGAAGTCTGTAACAATGGATGATCTTAATAAGATGTTTTCATGTCTGCTACTTGTTTCTTTGTGGAGTTTGAAGAAGTAAAGGGAGGGATGTTGGCTTATAATGATGCAGAACACAGTGAGGGAGCTTGTACATTGGGAACACATCAAAACCACAGTTTTGGCACCACATTCAAAGCACAGAACGGGAAAGTACAGTACACGGGGTGATTTTATACATACAACACTGACACAATCAGGAGAGGACAGGATGGAGACATGGACGTTTCCAGATGAACATCTGGGAGAAGGAGCTGCGATGCAGCGGCAGCAGCGGCAAGATGGTTTATGTGAGCCCAATTTCTTCAAGAACACTGCGTGGTGCCTCGGCCTCCTGCAGGGGAAGAACAAATCGTTTACTTTCTATTGATCATCCGTCGTATAGATTGTAGCAAGATATTAAATGTGAGCCGTAAACAAAGACTATATACGGTCATCCACAGGAGGCCCTTCAGAGACTCTGAACAGGCCTGCAGTCAGACGGGCTGGAATAACTAAAGTGCTGCATGCCTTCCTAAAAATAAATCCCAGAGCCCTGATTCTGTTGACAGCAGATGAATACAGGGAGAGAGCAAAGACAACACGCAGGACATCCTGTGCTTTGGCAGACTGGTTTAAAGGAGAGAGAGGTATTTAAGCAGCTGCAGAGGGCAGCAGAGAAACACAGACACGTCATAGATCCTCTCTTTAATAAGGTTCAACATCAGAAATGAATATTTACCATAACGGCAAATTATACCTGCATCAGGGGACTCAACAAAATGAATGAGACTGTCTACTCAAACAAGAAGGGAGTTAAAGGATGATCCTGATGACTTTGCTGCTTTTCTCTTATTTACTTCTGTTATTTGTCTTAAATGAAATGAAGTGAAAATCATTTCAGCGAAGACATTTTATGAAGAGGGGTGCGATGCATCATCTGACAGCACTTTAAATCAGTTACTCAATTTCTTATTGTCCGGTTACCTGACTGTGAATGCTTCCTCAGCAGCTGTTCATCAGTTTAGTTATCTTTTAATTCATTCACAATATATGAACAAGATCAATCCTCACCTCCTGCAGCAGGTCCGCCTGCTCGATGGCCTTCAGCACGTTCTTCTTGGACGTCTCCTGAGCTTCTCCGCCCAGCAGGAACTCGTCCAGGATGAAGTACGCCTTCTCAAAGTTGAAGATTATATCCAGCTCGCACACCTGTGAGGCCACAACACACACACACACACACACACACACACATTATGTAACATCGGCTTCTGTCAACAAACGTTCTGTTGTTTCACGTTATCACCAGCGTGTTGCTCGTTGACGTTTTCTGAAACTCACGCTGCCAAAGTATTTGTCCAGCAGCTCCACGTATCGGTGGATGATCTCCAGTGTGATCAACTCATTGTCCTGGTCCTCCACGGCACAGCAGAAATACAAACTCGCATATCTGCAGCAAAGACAGAAAATAAAAGGCAGCTCATGAATTAACAAGGAGAGGATAAGTCATGTCTTTCACACTTATATTGGTGTTTTTCTGCATCGCACATTCTTATTTATTTTGTAGGATTCATGAAAGAGCAACAAAGAAGCAAAGAGGCGGAAAAATCCCATCTCATGAAATGTTCCTCCTCAATCACTAATGTTTCTTTTTAAAGGTTAAAGTCGACAATTTATATTTAACTTCATAAAAACAGTGAGTGACAGTTTCAGCACAGCTCAGTAGGGCAGGGGGTTTTTATCTTTGTGATATGAACTCAGGATCAGGATCATAGAGCTCCAGTGTTTGAGAGTTGAGGTTAGTGAGCTGGTGTTTTATGAAACACACAAGAAGGAGATCACAGAAATGTTAGTCTGAAGAGAAGAAGAACAACCTGAGAAATGTTAGTCTGAAGAGAAGAACAGCCTGAGAAATGTTAGTCTGAAGAGAAGAACAACCTGAGAAATGTTAGTCTGAAGAGAAGAACAGCCTGAGGAATGTTAGTCTGAAGAGAAGAACAGCCTGAGGAATGTTAGTCTGAAGAGAAGAAGAACAACCTGAGAAATGTTAGTCTGAAGAGAAGAACAGCCTGAGAGATGTTAGTCTGAAGAGAAGAAGAACAGCCTGAGAAATGTAAGTCTGAAGAGAAGAAGAACAACCTGAGAAATGTTAGTCTGAAGAGAAGAACAGCCTGAGAGATGTTAGTCTGAAGAGAAGAACAGCCTGAGGAATGTTAGTCTGAAGAGAAGAAGAACAGCCTGAGGAATGTTAGTCTGAAGAGAAGAACAGCCTGAGGAATGTTAGTCTGAAGAGAAGAACAGCCTGAAGAATGTTAGTCTGAAGAGAAGAACAGCCTGAGAGATGTTAGTCTGAATAGAGGAAGAACAGCCTGAGGAATGTTAGTCTAAAGAGAAGAACAGCCTGAGGAATGTTAGTCTGAAGAGAAGAACAGTCTGAGAGATGTTAGTCTGAAGAGAAGAACAGCCTGAGAGATGTTAGTCTGAAGAGAAGAAGAACAGCCTGAGAGATGTTAGTCTGAAGAGAAGAACAGCCTGAGGAATGTTAGTCTGAAGAGAAGAACAGCCTGAGGAATGTTAGTCTGAAGAGAAGAACAGCCTGAGGAATGTTAGTCTGAAGAGAAGAAGAACAGCCTGAGGAATGTTAGTCTGAAGAGAAGAAGAACAGCCTGAGGAATGTTAGTCTGAAGAGAAGAACAGCCTCAGAGATGTTAGTCTAAAGAGAAGAAGAACAACCTGAGAAATGTTAGTCTGAAGAGAAGAAGAACAGCCTGAGAGATGTTAGTCTGAAGAGAAGAACAGCCTGAGGAATGTTAGTCTGAAGAGAAGAAGAACAGCCTGAGGAATGTTAGTCTGAAGAGAAGAAGAACAGCCTCAGGAATGTTAGTCTGAAGAGAAGAAGAACAGCCTCAGGAATGTTAGTCTGAAGAGAAGAAGAACAGCCTGAGAAATGTTAGTTTGAGGTGAAAGCCTCGTTCGGATCAGAGAATGTAAACCGTTCAGATAGTGTTTGAAAAGTTTTCTCTGATATCACCTGAGGAAAACAAAGTGAGGGTTTCTCTTCCTGTCTGAACTTCTGTTTCCTTTTACCTCTTGTACACAATCTTAAGATCCCTCCACTCCAAGAAGCTGCACATCTTCGGCTTCCGGGCCAGGATGGTCTGGACCAGGTCTCTGGAGATCTTCTTCCTCTCCTTGTCAGACAGGGGAACGTACCATTTCTGTAAACGCAGCTTCCCCTGCCTGCTGAACAGCAGCATGAACTGCATCTGAGAGAGAGAGGGAGAGAGAGAGAGAGAGAGAGAGAGAGAGAGAGAGAGAGAGAGAGAGAGAGAGAGAGAGAGAGGATGGATGGATGGATATAGATGGATAGAGAGGGGGGAGAGAGAGAGGGAAAGAGAGGGCGAGAGATGGGGGGGAGAGATGGATGGATGGATGGATAGATGGATAGACAGACAGACAGATAGATAGATAGATAGATAGATAGATAGATAGATAGATAGATAGATAGATAGATAGATAGATAGATAGATGGATAGAGAGGGGGAGAGAGAGAGGGAAAGAGAGAGGGAGAGAGATGGGGAAGAGTGGGATGGATGGATGGATATAGATGATAGAGAGGGGGGGAGTGAGGGGGAGAGAGAGAGAGAGAGAGAGAGAGAGAGAGAGAGAGAGAGAGAGAGTTACCTCTGTTTTTATTGAGACATGATCTTCTAAAGAGTCTGATGCTTGAACAGAATGTAAAGTTAAATCTAACAGTCATGATGTAAATGTTAAAGTTAAACATCATTGATCATGTAAGGGTCGAGGTATTTCCCCATGATTGAACACTTTGAGGAACACTAACGGTTTAACGGGTCAGAAACGCCCAAACAGGAGACACGAGCCTCGATGATGAAGCGATGAAACCCTCCGATCAGAGGTTTTATTCAGTCTGTGGTTTGAACAGAGAGATGATCAGGAGACTTTGAGGTTCTGGAGAAACTCTTATCATCATATGTTAGCTGAACTTACTCATTTATCATCATTATCATCAACAACACGTTTATTGTGATTTGCGCCCCCTCCTGCGACACTGAGCTACAGACCCGACAAATAAAGTCTTTACCTTCGGCCTGGATCCGGGTTTAGTCCTTCAACGACTGATGACTTCGATCAATTCAAGAAGAATCCATCAACAAAGACAGTAAACAGATGTTTCTGAGTCTGCGGGCTAGCTGCTCAGCTAGCCTGGTGCTAAACTAGCTGGATGCTGTTAGCTGGTAAGACAACGTTAAAGAAAGAAGCGTTCTGATTGGTCAAAAAGGCTCCAGTCAGCGCATCCGATTGGCTGATAGAGTCCGTTATTCGAGACGTCATTCTGAGAGTGCATCTTTAGCTTCCTGTCTCCAAAACTTTAACAGTTCACTTTCTTTCCTTTATATTCCATTCTACCTTTCTTTTCTCTCTCTTCTTTTTTTCTATTTATTCTTTCTATTTCCTTTTCTCTCTTTTCTTTCTGTTTCTTTCTGTTTCTTTCTATTCTCTATTTTCTTTCTGTTTCTCTTTTCTTTCTTTTCTTTCTGTTTCTTTCTTTTCTTTCTGTTTCTCTTTTATTTCTTTGCTTTCTGTTTCTTTCTTTTTCTGTTTTCTCTCTGTTTCTTTCTTTTTCTGTCATTTTTCTCTTTTCTTTATTTTCTTTCTATTTCTTTCTTTTCTTTTTATTCTCTCTTTTCTTTCATTTTTCTCTTTTCTTTCTTCCTATTTCTTTCTTTTCTTTCTTTTCTCTCCTTTATTTCTCTTCTTTCTGTTTTTTTCTTTTCTCTCTTTTCTTTCTGTTTCTTTGGTCACAATTTAAAAATGAACATTTAGAAAAAACAAATTACCAACAATAAGGGCATTAACATACAGGGCTGTATTTGATGGGTAGCTATACTTGCAGTTGATCATGGTTCTCTTTAATGACTACATATTTATTCTTTTTATTCTTGTGAAATTCTACAATGATGGAAATCAACGTGTTTGAATGATGTGTGAATGTAATGTTGTGTTTGATATTGTATCAGAGCACTGTAAGGTTCAAAGCAAATTTCTATCTGTTCCTTTCTTATCTTAAAGGGGAATAATTAAGAGTTCAGAGAAAAGGAAGGTAATTAAATATAATAGCATTCATTAAGCTCTACAGTTTGAATATCAGAGGGAAACATAGAATATTTCACCTGAATGCAATGACTAGCAGCCTTATCTTGCATGATAGTAATTTTTAAAATAACTTTAAAAGTAATTAATTGCTCCTCAGAAGACACCCAACAGTTTATCAGTTTCTAAAATGTAAAGAAAAAGCTACACCTGACCTAGAAATGAATTTATACTTTGAACTATGAATCTACATTTGCAAACTGACTTGTAACTTTACTTACAATATGAATGAATATTCGTTATTGATGAAAATATAAAGTCCAAAGAAGAATAAAAGTGCTGAAATTAGAGCTTGAATCATTGAAAACTGAAGGAATGGGAGATGTGGCGCCCCCTGTCGGCCAGTAATGAAACTACAGGACTATAATGTTGTTCCTGTTTCTCAGAATGGATGTGTAATGACGGACAGGCGAGTCTTTCCTGAGACACCAGCCGCTGTGTCACCTGTAGAGCTCACCTGTCCCCCTCCTGTAGGTCGGGTCACCTCGCTGTGTCTTTCTCAAACTCTCTGAGGATCTCAGACATTTCTCTGTCGTCACAAACAGCTGGATGCTACAGGGTTAGCTTAGCAGAGCTGCAGCTTCCTCCTCAGATCTGCAGGACTCAAGAGGATGGACCACTGCACCGAGAGTTACCTGAGAGACGTCATGACATGTTTATAGACAGGTGCAGCATCAGTCCTGTGCACTGAGGTAAAAACCTGTTGTTTGTTGTGCAGTGATCAGAGAAGATGAGGAGCCGCAGTAACTCAGGAGTGAGGCTGGATGGGTATGCCAGGCTGGTCCAAGAGACGATCCTGAGACATCAGGTGAGTCCTCAGATCTGCAGCAGGAGGCAGAGGAGAAATTAAATTAAAAACCTTTATAAATTCTCGAAAAGACATTGAGGTTTCCCTCATTTCCAATGTTGTCACAGGCACATTAGAAACAACAAACAAACACAAACAATCATTCACAAAATAACAGATTAATTAAAACAGATACAATTTGAGACACAGAGGTCTGAGATCAAAGTCTTAAATCTGCAAAAGAGGGAATGGATATCAACTTTTAAGTCTGTTGGAAGGTATTCCAGGATTTAGGGGCATCAATGGAAAATGCAGATCTACCCAGTTCAGTAATGCTTCTAGGTGCAAATATCACATAACAAGAAACAAATACTTAAATGTGCAAATGTTCTAACTGTGCTTCATGTGCTTACTCTGCTGCCTGGCCTTTTCAGAAATGATCATTAATATGTTAGCATGTTGTAATGTCACAGTTTGACAGTTTGACACTAATAAGAAGTTTTAGGAGTAAAAGCATACTTTCAGTTTTATGATTAAACGCTCTATTATACGATTAATAAGATCGAGAAGTTTTGTTTAACACAGAACAATATCTGTCAAATATTTAAAGTTTAAATTCACTTTAAAGTTTGTAGAACATCTGTCTTGTTTTGGCTGTCTTGTATTTCTCTAGTTAGTACGTCACAACGCTGATGTTTACCGCACAGCCTCAGGTTCAACCAGACTGAGCTTCATAGGAATAACAACAGGTTATGAGCAAAGTTCAGTCCCTGGAAAAGGCAGAGGACGGCACACTGTGCAGCTTTATCTACAAACACTTGAGTTCACATCGAGGTCGACAGCTGTCTAAGTTTAAAAGTGTGAGGCAGAGAGTCGACAGACGAGAGAGACCTGTGCCAACATTCTTATAAAGGTCTTGCATGTACGAGTGTACGTTAGTTTTTCAGAGGAGGGAACTATAACCATGTTAATTATGTTACATCATGATACATCAACCGATCTAAGGGTCAACCCTCACTCGTAGAGACTCTCTATGTGCACATAGAGTACTGTAAGTTTAACTTGTTTAAACTGCTGCTCTGTTATAACCTGTAACAGGGATTTTTAAGGCCTGCTGACAGGGTTGGTGTCTGACTGATTTATAGCAGCAGGTAAAGGTTTACACAGTCTGTTAAAGAAAGAAGCATCTCTTTATATTCTGTCGTATTTGGTTGAAATAATAATTGATAAATTAACTCCATTGTCTCAACTTAAGGTTGAAGAAGTCCAGAGTCTTTTCTAAATAACAGCAGTCAGTTAAAAACCTGTTAAAGAGACAGTGATCGTGTCCTTCACTCCTCAGAACCCAGTGACCGGGCTTCTGCCTGCCAGTACCCAGAAGAAGGACGCCTGGGTGAGGGATAATGTGTACAGCGTCCTGGCGGTGTGGGGGCTGGGCATGGCCTACCGCAAGAATGCAGACCGCGATGAAGACAAGGCCAAGGCCTACGAGCTGGAGCAGGTGGGACTGGGAGTGGGTCATACTCTGTTTGGGGTTAGATAATTAAGAGCAGTTAGCTTTGGATGAGAGCTGCATCACAGTTTTATTTCACTAGATTGGACAAAAGTGGACTGAAGTCTAAAATATCCTTTTAATAAAAACATGTTATTATTGATCAGCTGTAAAGTCAGTAAACACATTCATCTAACACCAGAGCAAATCTATTGATAGATAGCTAATATAATAATAGAGATCACTACAGATTAAAATGGTATGAACTTATTAATGTACATCACATTTTGACAGATTCATGATTTTGAGCCTGTTTTTCTGGAATAAATAAGAAAACTTCTCTCTGTAACTTTGATTCATTCATGTTTAGAGTTTCACACTTTGAGTGTTTGATATACATTCTGAAGTGCGTTTAGCCGTGATGCGTTCACTGTCTGGCGTAATGAAGTGCAGTGAATGGTGAACTCTGCAGTTTGTAATGATGTTGTTGGGTTTCTGTCAGAGCGTGGTGAAACTGATGAAGGGACTCCTGCAGTGCATGATGCGACAGGTGAGACACCTCGTTCCTCTCATTCAGATGTCCGGTTTCTTTCACACGTATAAACTTCTATAACATGAACCTTATTTTGTCTCTGAGGGACGGGTGAAACTTGAATGTGTGTGATCTAAATCTAATAGAAGAAACAGTGAGGGCTTTGTGTCCATTGCTCTTACCTTACATGACTGGGAGTAATATGGAGATTTCACAGCACAGTTTAAATCTTGCAGTCCTCGGGGAGGATTCGACCTCTGCTGCTATAAACAGGCTTCATGAAATGACTGCTGGGAAGTAGAGGAGACAGTGGTCAGTGACCTTGATGTAATCATCTGTCCAGAGAGTTTACTCTGCAAACATCATGGCCTGTAAAAACCCATGTCACTGCATCATCCTGCCTGTCAGGGAAACTGCAAATCCTCTCCTCTTTCCTCGGATCTACTTTGTTTATTCCTATTTGCATGTTTCTGTATCTCCAGGTTGCCAAGGTAGAGAAGTTCAAGCACACCCAGAGCACAAAGGATTGCTTACATGCCAAATATGACACTGCAACATGTGCCACTGTGGTGGGAGATGACCAGTGGGGCCACCTCCAGGTGGACGCCACGTCCATTTACCTGCTGATGTTGGCACAGATGACGGCCTCTGGTACAGAAGCGTTTCTTTGTGTGCAGGCTCTGTGTAATATTTGATATTAGTTTGGTCTCTGACTCTTTCATAGTATCACAAAGATGATGTAGTAAACGGCTTTGTGCTCTTCAAGTCGGCCTTTGAGTGTTTGGTGTCATCATGCAGGTCTGCGTATTGTCTCCAACCTGGATGAGGTGGCGTTTATCCAGAACATGGTCTTCTACATAGAGGCTGCATACAAAGTTGCGGTGAGTTCATATTTAGAAGTTGAATCCAGATTATTCACTGCAAAAAACTGAAATCTATGTAAGATTGAATATCTAAGATACGGGTGAAATATTATTTTTTTTTCCTGATCAGATAGTTTTTCTCACTAAGCAGTTTTTATGTTTGAGTGTTTCACTTGTTTTGAGTGTTTTGGTCCTAAATGATCTCAGTAAGATATTACAGCTTGTTACTGAGATTATTATGACCTATATTGAGTAATACATGCTTGAAACTAGAATATCAAGTGTTACAAAGCTGTTTGATCAACACTCACAAGTATAAAACTGCTTTTTCAAAGTCATATTTCTTATTTCAAGCATGAAATAAGAAATCATGACTTTGACACAATTGTATCTCTTCACACAATTAAAACAAATGACAGCCAAATATAATCCCCTGTTTTATTTATAATGAAACAATAGAAAATATGTACTACTATATATTAGTACAGTTGGCACAGTACTGTAAACTGGCACTTAATATTTAAACATTGAACATTTCAAACCGTTTCAAACTGAAATAATTACATTCAGATGATTTCTTCCAAATTACAAGGCATTAATATGATTTATGAATCCACAGCTTTGGGCTCATCTAAGAATTTTAAGAAAATGATCCTACATAATGAGAAATAAATTATTAACTTTTGTCTTTCCATCAAGAAAAGTAAATTCATTTTTAGTATAACTTTGCTGGTTTCAAGAAATGTAATGGCTAGTGCATGTCATTATGTCAACATAATGGCACTAGCATTTACTTAATCTAAGAATATTTTTCAGCATATTGAGAAAAGAAGTCTCATTTTTTTCTTATTTCTCTTAAGAAAATGGACTTGTTATTAGTAAAAATACACTAACTTTAAGGTATTTCTGGGTTCATTGAGGTTAGATATTTTTACTTGTTTTGGAAAGTCTTGACAAGCCAAATTTTCTTGTTCTGTTGGCAGATAATTTTGCTTATTTTAAGTAATATACCCCCAATTTTTGTAAATGTATTCTTGTTTTTGAAGGCTGGCCTTTTGCAGTGTTGTTACTGGCCTTATCTAAAGTCATTGCATCGTACATGGCCTGCATTCACAGGTGACTAACCCGACTATAATACAACAAAGACTAAGATCCAGCACAGAGGTGGAACAATACTTCAACAGAGAGGAAGAAAGAGAGAGTAGGGACTGTGGAGTTTGGTGATAAAGCATGTTGTGTCTTTTTTTGCCCTGTAGGATTATGGGATGTGGGAGCGTGGTGACAAGACCAACCAGGGCATCCCTGAGCTCAACGGCAGCTCTGTTGGGATTGCTAAGGTACAGGAGCCACACTTCCTGTTTACATTATCTATGATTCATTTAAAAAGCAGAAAGAGAAAATGAGGTGTAAACGTGTGGTGCATGAGTTTGTGTGTTGATTTGGTCACAGGCAGCGCTGGAGGCTATAGATGAGCTGGATCTTTTTGGTGCCCACGGAGGTCCGAAGTCTGTCATCCATGTTCTACCTGATGAAGTGGAACACTGTCAGGTGCTGCTGTTATTACATCCATCCTCCTCAGCACTGCCCCTGCTCTGCTCTGGTCTTCCTCTCAGCATGTCTGTGTTCTTCCCTCACAGTCCATCCTGTGCTCCATGCTGCCCAGAGCTTCAACTTCGAAGGAGATCGACGCCGGCCTTCTGTCTGTCATTTCCTTTCCTGCCTTCGCTGTGGAGGATGCCGACCTGGTGGCTATTACTAAGTCTGAAATCATAAACAAACTGCAGGTAAAGTCTGAGCATGGGAAGCTTTTTACTTCCCGAAAAATACCCCAGAGTAAGTCAGCATACTTCAGTCTTAACATGTACATCTTTTCAGGGTCGCTATGGCTGCTGCCGCTTCATCAGGGACGGGTATCGCTGTCCTAAAGAGGTAAGAAAATACTTACTTGTGAAACTCTGAAATACTGGCATTTATATTGTGTTTGATTTGAAGCGGAGAGTTCCTCTTTAATCTGCTGTCTCATCAGGACCCCTCTCGGCTGCACTACGATCCTGCAGAGCTCAAGCTGTTTGAGAACATCGAGTGTGAGTGGCCTGTGTTCTGGACTTATCTCATCCTGGACGGTATCTTTGCTGAAGATCAAGTGCAGGTAATAGAACCATGAAGCAGCTCTTCTACGGTTCACACTGGACTTGGTGCAGTCCTGTAGTCCTGTAGTCCTGTAGTTGAATTGAAATGCAGATGTAATGCTGTGATCTGTGTGCTGTCCTCAGGTGCAGGAGTACCGTGAGGCCCTGGAGGGCGTTTTGATCAGAGGGAAGAACGGCATCAAACTTCTGCCTGAACTTTACGCTGTGCCTCATGCCAAGGTAACACCCTTGTCTCACCTGCAGGATCAGTCTGCTGAGTCTATGATAACACTAAGACGTCTGATTATAGTTCACTGTGTCAGACCTAAGGCATCTTAGCTTAAAGCTCTGTTATTAAGTAGATCCTGAAACATCTGCACACACGGTTCCTTCTCTTCTGTGTTTTCTCCTCTCAGGTGTCCAATCACTCTTTAAGGATTTTAAATCATCAGTGAAAACACAGAACAGTCCTGTCAGCTGTCCACTTTTAGTCAACCTGTCAGTGTTGTTGAGACGAGTTATAAAATCTGGATCAGGTGACTGATAGAAATGTAGACTGAAGATTGAGGACATGTTTTTGCTTTGCAGATGGAAGAAGAGTACAGCAGCCCTCACTCGGTGGACAGAGTGGCTATGGGACAGCTGCCACACATGTGGGGACAGTCGCTCTACATCCTGGGCTCTCTGCTGGCTGAGGTACAGCAGTCGCAAATCAAATGTCATGTTTATTTAGTGAATGAGGATAAAGAGCAAAAACACATCATGGCTGTGATAACCTCTGGGTCTCTTTTATTCCTGTTTCAGGGTTTCTTAGCACCAGGGGAGATCGATCCCCTCAACAGGAGATTCTCTACAAACTTCAAGCCAGACGTTGTGGTGCAAGGTTTGTCTCATCACTTAGTGAGACGCAACATTTACTGCTGAAAGCTTTTGGGGATGGGTGTTAGTCTCATGCTGAAGTCCTGCATTGAATCTGTGCTTTTCTGGCTGATCTTGTGTAGTTCCTGTTCCAACATGCCTGCCTCAGTCTCTGAGCTTTAACTGAATTTATAGAATTTCTGAAATAGAAAATAAATAATAAACACAAATCTAACTGAGAGTCCAAGAGGTATGACTAATCATTCAGTTTTCGTGTTTGAGTTGGCGTAACGTTAATGTTCCTCTGTGTGTCAGTTTGTCTTTTGGCAGAGTCGGAGCAGATTCAGGAGCTGTTAAGTGATCACGGGATCACGGTCCAGACTGTGTCAAAGGTTCTACCGATCAGGGTCATGCCTGCCCGCATCCTGAGCCATGTCTATGTCAGACTGGGTAAACGAGAGCTCATCACTCTTTTCCTGCATATGAATGTCTGAAACCTAACGTCTGATTATCACAGGTAACTGTAAGAAGCTGGGTCTAAGCGGGAGGCCCTACAGACACATCGGAGTTCTGGGAACGTCCAAGTTCTACGAGATCAGAAACCGCTCTTATATATTCGTCCCGCAGGTAACGCTGATATAAGATGCTCATAATGACAATGATGAGGTGAAGGTGGTAGTTATTCCTTTTTACCTGCATCCTTCTCTGTTCTTTGTGTCCAGTTTCTGGATCAGCATCATTTCTACCTGGCTCTGGATAACCAGATGATTGTTGAGATGTTACGGACGGAGCTGGCGTATCTCTCCTCCTGCTGGAGGATGACGGGACGGCCTACACTCTGTTTCCCAATCACCCACAGCATGCTGAGTAAAGAGGCTCCTCAAACATACGGCTGTGTTTGCATGAAAACATTCATTAATGTAAATGAGGTCTTCTCTTAGTGCGTTTCATTGTAGGACAAAAGGGAGGATCTAGATTTCACTGAAATTAAAGGTTTTTATTCTGACCTCTCAGAGCAGCGGTTTCTTTAATCTGAACCTCGTTCAGACTAAACTGTAGTTTCTAAAATGATGTATAAATGATGTATAAATGAGGAAAGAAGATTTAGTTTTTAGGAGGCTTTTATCATTCCTACTAGCCTCACTGAGTCTCTGTGTTGCTCTTGTGTCAGATTATTTCACTTTTCTCTCGTTGTGCAGATGAAGACGGGGATGCCGTTGACTCATGTATCCTTTCAACCCTCAGAAAACTACAGGATGGATATTTTGCAGGAGCGAGGTCTGTTTTCTCCTCTAACATTAACTCTGATGTGATACAGGAGTTTATTATAGGCACTACGTGTTCGTTCTGTTGCATGAACGGGTGTTTTAATGTGACCGCAGGGTGCAGATGTCAGACCTCTCCAGTTTCCAGCCCACCTCTTTCCACACTCGCCTCAGCTTCTTGGATGAAGAGAATGAAGACAGCCTCCTGGAGGATGAGGATGACGAAGAAGAGTATGGAGATGATTATAGCCAATTTGGGCCCTCAGGTATCTGAAAAAGAAAAATGTGTGTGTGTGTGTGTGTGTGTGTTTTGGTGTTATGTGATTCAATAAGTTAACTGTGAGTTTATTATTTGACCTGCAGAGGGCTCTAAAGACATGTTTGACCGGTACATCACCCAGCTTCTTCACAGCACCACCATCAAGTGCCATCTTCCTCCCATCCAGAGGGGGCAGCACCATGTCTTCAGTGCTGAACACACTACCAGAGACATCCTGTCTTTTATGGCCCAGGTCCAGGGCCTGAACATACCCAGTGAGTTCTTCTGAGTTATTGGAGGAGTCTCTTTAGATGAGGCTTTGGGGAGGTAAATATTAAAATGTAATCAGTGGGGATAGATTTCTGTGTGGGTGATAGGTCACATTGAATCAGTTTGTTTGAGGCTTGAATTCTCTAACTTTACACATTAATAAACGTCCATTACACTCAACACATCTCCTGCCATGTTCACCTGTTCCACAGAAGACCTGAGTCTGAGGTCTGCAGTGATGTTCCTGTGCAGGTGTATTGATGTGTCTCATGGTGATGTTGGGTTAGAGCACATTAAAGGATGTTAAAGTTTCTTTTGAGGGTAATAACAAACAAAGCTCTGCAGGTGAAGTCTTTATTCTAGTCCACGTTTTGGTCGTCGTCTTCCTGAATTAGTTTCTGCTTTCACAAACACAAATTAATCTCTGAAACATGAAAGTAAAAGTCCAGAAATGTAGGGATTCAGTTTGTAAAGTAAAAGAAAGTATACCACGTAACTGTTATCATGTCAAAGCTCAAAAGTGTCTGACTTCATAATGCATTGTTTTCATTTGTGTGTTTTCCCAGAGTCTGCCATGTACCTACCTGTCACTCCTATTAAGAGCAAACACCGCCGGTCTCTCAACCTACTCAATGCTTCTCAGTATCAGCAAAGCTCAAATGTAAAGCAGAGCAAGGTAGGTACATCAGATCTTTCATCCCACCTTCTCTTCATCTGAAGTGTATTTCCTCACACTGTCATCTCTCACCAGCCCCACATGGCTGCTGATCTGCACCTGCCTCGAGACTCTCAGGGCAATACGGACTTTGCAGCGTTGGTGAGGCAACTGAAGGAGTGTCCGACTCTGCAGGACCAGGCCGACATACTCTACATCCTTTACATAATGAAGTACGACCGGGGAGGCCACATCCATAACCACAGCTTAATGTCAGTGCATTCTGTCATGACCTGACTTTGTTCTCTTCTGATGACCAGAGGAGCTGATTGGCTGGTGGAGTTATCTGGTCCTGGGCAAGGTGGGGTCAGTGTGCGCTGCCTACTGGAGGAACTATATGTTCAAGCTGGAGCCTCCAAAGAGTGGGGGCTCATCAGATATATCTCTGGAATCCTACGCAAGAGAGTGGAGGTCCTCTCTGAGGTCAGTCAAACACTGAAGTCATGTTCTATCCCAGCAGCCAGAACTGCAGCTGCTTTCAGGTTCTCTGGGAGCCTTTCTGAGGCAGCTGCTTTCAGGTTCTCTTGGAACCTTTCTGAGGCAGCTGCTTTCAGGTTCTCTGGGAACTTTTCTGAGGCAGCTGCTTTCAGGTTCTCTGGGAGCCTTTCTGAGGCAGCTGCTTTCAGGTTCTCTGGGAGCCTTTCTGAGGCAGCTGCTTTCAGGTTCTCTGGGAACCTTTCTGAGGCAGCTGCTTTCAGGTTCTCTGGGAGCCTTTCTGAGGCAGCTGCTTTCAGGTTCTCTGGGAGCCTTTCTGAGGCAGCTGCTTTCAGGTTCTCTGGGAACTTTTCTGAGGCCATCATTAACCGCCTTCTAACTGTATCAACCCACCGACATGTTCTAATAAAGGAAGGGCTCTTACACCTGCTCACCTGTAGAGAAAGTGTATCCTACATGTCGATGCACCAAATGTTTTATCCCCACTCAACTGTTCCCCCATTATTTGATTTTACTCTGTGCACACTTTGTTTTCTCCTTCTGTTATCGGTTCAACAATCTCAGCTTCAACATTTTCTCTGCAGACATCAAAGCCTTCTATTTTGTTTTAAAGCAGCAGTGTGAGTTTTCTGTTCATGCATACCTGAGCTTACTTTGCAGACTGATTGATAACTCAACTATTGATTGGAAACTGCAGTTAAAACCTTAGTTCAGCCTGATAGGGCTTGTGTCCACAAACAGCGTTTTGTAGACTGGTGTCGTCTTCTTATTGAAACCAGTGATGACTCCATGTTTATTTGTGTTTCCCTCAGGCCTGCACAGATCTGATCTCCCATCACAAGCAGCTGACTGTCGGTCTTCCTCCTGAGCCCAGAGAAAGAGTCATCTCAGTGTAAGTCAATCAACCAATCAACCAATCAACCAACCAACCAACCAACCAACCAACCAATCAACCAACCAATCAACCAATCAACCAATCAATCAATCAGTCAATCAATCAATCAATCAATCAATCAATCAATCAATCAATCAGTCGCAGTTATTGTCACAAAAACTGGAGTACTTGAGGAGATTGTGGGACTGAATCACTGAGAGTAAAGCCACTCCTCTGTTTCTCTTTAGTCCTCTTCCTCCTGAGCAGTTAAACACCCTGATCTATGAAGCCAGCGGTCAGGACATCAGTGTGGCTGTCCTCACTCAGGTGAGCTCTCACCTAACAGACCGCTACGGTACACCTCCAAGTTTATCCCCAAGTTTGAACTGTGTGTGCGTGTGTGTGTTTTAGGAAATCATGGTGTATTTAGCCATGTACGTGCGCTCCCAGCCGGCTCTGTTTGGGGACATGCTGCGCCTCAGGATTGGACTCATCATGCAGGTGATGGCCACGGAGCTGGCTCGCAGCCTGCACTGCTCAGGTAGAGAGAGGAGATGGTCTCTCAGATCTCAGCTGTGGACCGACACTAACTAACCCTGCTCTACAACTGTGTGACATTTTCAGGGGAGGAGGCCTCCGAGAGTCTGATGAGCCTGAGTCCTTTTGGCATGAAAAACTTGCTGCATCACATCCTCAGCGGGAAAGAGTTTGGGGTGGAGAGAAGCGGTGAGTCTGTTCCTCCTGTCTTCACATGTTTATTAACTTCACCTTTCACTTCAGTGTTTCTGTGGAAGTCTTCAGTCAGGTGCTGAAGTCTGAGTCACACGTCTTTGAGCAGGTAAATGACTGAACAACAACGTGTATGACCTTTTTGGTTTGATGTGTTTTCTGTCCTCGTGCGTCAGTGCGCCCGCTCCAATCCACAACCAACAGTCCTGCTATCTCCATCCACGAACTGGGCCACACGGGAGCCACCAAGACTGAGCGCTCGGGGATCCACAAGCTGAAGAGGGAGATCAAACAGGTGAGGAAGTTCATGTGTATGTGCCTCACCTGTCCCTGTGTTACCTGTGTTACCTGTGATACCTGTGTTACCTGTGTTGTTTAACCCTCTACTGTCTGTATTTTGACGTTAACCACCCTCTTGCTTGTGTTTTCAGCTGGACGGCTCTCGGCCTCTCAGTGTGGGTTGACTTTCAGAATCTTGAGCATGTGACTTTTTCTAACGTCGACTTAATCCTTTCCTCAAACCCAAAACCAGCCGCCGACTCGTCGTCTCATGAGCAAAGTGTTCGACTCTTAATGTGCTGTATTGTAACTGGTTTCATCACCTGAACGTAGAGATCTCTCTTTCTATCTCCAGAGAGTTAACCTTCATGTTCTTCAGGTGCAACATGTCGCTCTGTGTCTGCAGACTCACCTAACTCATCTCAAACTGTCATTCATTTCCATGTGTAGATCATCAGCGGTGGCCTTTCCTTGAATAGCACCGTCACCTCTCCTCGCTCCACGGTAAACCATCTCACCTCATCTGCTTTAGATTCTCAGGATGTGTCGACGTTTGTTTCTAAGTTCTGTCAGCAGCATGAATGTCTTTGACCTCCTCTGATCAGATTTCATCTTATCTGTAGAAGCTTACAGCTCCCATGTGTCCACCACAGTTAAAGGATAAAGCTGGTGTTTTTATTATGTATGTTCAACAAGCATCTTAAAACCAATGTTTGATTTATCCAAGGGTAATCTGCAGAATCAGAACCTAACAGACTCCGGCGGCGTGTTCTTTCGTGACACGAACAGCATGTAGACAGCATCCATCCATCAATGCGTTCTCAGTGTCCAATCAGCTGATAATATAGAAATACATTAAATGTGTTAGTGGTAGAGTTAGTCCCAACAACCATCTGTAATTTGACATTTGTCAGTTTTTTTGTGGATTTTCCCCTCACACAAACTGAGGGTGGAAGGTAGAGGAAGGATAAACTCTGTGTAGGTTTATATCAATTAATTGAGTAAAGTTTGGGCTGCAAAGATTAAATTCAGTGGACTCAAAGACTGAAACGTGAGGGTTGGTGGTAAAGCTTATTTCTCAACTCGATTTTATTTATATAGCACCTTTCATACATAAAAACATGCAGCCCAAAGTGCTTCACAGAATAACAGAGAGACAGAAAACAACAGCAATGGTAAAATTATAAAAGGCATGATTATAAATAAAATACGTAAGAATAAAATAAAATCAATACAATAAAATTAATAAAATAAGTAATAGTGGAAAGAAAAGTTAAAAAATAAGGTAGTGTTAACAAGATCAGATGAATACAAGAAATAAATAAATAAGATACATAAATATTAAAGCAGTGATTAAATCAATAATGATTAAAATAGTAATTAAAAAAATAATGCAGTCCAGGACTAAAAATAAATTACTCCAAATTAAAAGCTACATTAAAAAGGTAAGTCTTAAGTTTACTTTTAAAAACACCCAGAGAGCTCGCCGTTCTGAGGTCCAGAGGCAGAGAGTTCCATAGCTTAGGGGCAGATCCATTTATGTGGATAAGAAGAATAAGGAAGTAAGAGCTGTTTCAAACTACAGCTAAATGATCATTTTCATGAAACCAAACTGAAGCACCAGCCTTCTTCTTAATCAAACAGGATGAAGCATGATGTCACTGTGCATGACTGATTTGCATGGAGACGATATTTCTTCCTTGTTTGTTGGTTATTTTTTGGTATGAAGAGCTCATATGTGCTGTCAGTGTTTCTCGTAGGGAGGCTCCGTTCACCTCGCAGGTTTTAATCTGATGAAACGATGAATCTGAAGGAAACAAGTTTATAAATGTGTAGAGAGGATCTGATCACACCTCTGATACAGCTCAGTGCTACACTGGCTGTTAATGATGTATTGTGGGTAATGTAGGAATTTAAGAGGAAGAGTCATTTTATCCTAACCGTGTATCTTGAGTATTATTTTAGAGATGTACTTTTAAACTTTGGAGAAGTCTTTTAGGCTTTCTAAATGTAACAGGATTATATGTATATCAGATTAACTTCAGATATCTTTGAAGTGCTGCTGTCGTGGCATGATGTGGTGTATTATGAACAGAGAGACACTGAACGGAGCCTCCCTGTGGGAAACACTACTGATGTCTGTAAAGGTATTAAAATGAGAGAAACCATGATCCACCAATCTAACAGCTTCTTATTTTCTCACAGAGATGCAGCAGCCCCTCCACTCCCAGTGGGATCCTGTCCCCAGTAAGCACTGGTCCAAGTGACGGACAGCTGCACTGGGAGGAGAGGCAGGGCCAGTGGCTGAGGAGACGCAGGCTGGACGGAGCCATCAACAGAGTACCGGTGGGCTTCTACCAGAAGGTGTGGAAGATCCTGCAGAAGTGCCACGGCCTGTCCATCGATGGATATGTGCTTCCCTCTTCCACCACGAGAGAGGTAGCTTTTCAAGGATTTGCAGCGTCCTCCACGTGTGCTTGTGTGTCTGTAAATGTGTATGTGTTGTTGTTTCTGCACAGATGACAGAAGGAGAGATCAAGTTTGCGGTGCAGGTAGAGTCCGTTCTGAACCACGTCCCTCAACCAGAGTACCGGCAGCTGCTCGTGGAGACAGTGATGGTTCTCGGTCTTGTCGCTGACGTGGATGTGGACAACATCGGGGGGATTATCCACGTGGACCGCATCCTGCACTTGGCCAATGATCTGTTCCTCAATGACCAGGTACTGCTGCGGGTTAGATAACATTCATCAGTCTCACATTTGACCAGCGTTCACTTTGTTCTGCCTCTTCATCCGCAGAAGTCTCACAGTGCCAGTGATTATTTCCTGGAGAAGGACCCAGCGACAGGAATCTGCAACTTTTTCTTTGACAGCGCCCCGAGTGGCAGCTATGGCACCATGACGTACCTGTCCAAGGCAGCGATCACCTACGTCCAGGACTTTCTGCCAAGTTCCAGCTGTCTGATGCAGTAAAAAAAATATAAAGACTTGAAACAGCTTGTAGCTTAAAAGCTGCCTGAAAGTTTTAACGCCTCAATAAATCCTGTACCTCTGAAATCTAACATCGTAGCCTCGGCAGCTGAAAACAAACCGCTCATTGAGCCTTTATTTTGGAGGTCTGGACTTCTTTCTTACCTTTTAAATCAAATCCATGTTGTGACTTACCTCTCATACCTCGTGATTCAACACGTCGGTGTGTCGCGCTACGAACCTTGAAGTTATCAGAGTGAACATTTTTATCTTTAAAGTATAAAAGAATGATGTGTACTCTAATGTTGTTAGCATTTTATTTATCAATATACTTTATTGTTTTATGAGGCTGAAAGGAAATAAGACACAAACACTTTTTGAATGTTAAAATAACTTTTATTTATTAATAAATATATTAATATATATAATACATTTTTTTCCCTTTAAATAACTTTATTGTAAATAAAAAATCAGCACTGTTCCTCTGATAGCTGCCAGGTTCTCTCTCATCAAACGTAGACGTGTTGTGTTGTTGTGTTGTTGATAACCTCGATGGGAACCTGATTTCCCTGAATGCATGTTCAGTCTGTGTCGCTGCTGTCAGGTGGAAACCTCGTATCTCCAGATTTCATCTTTTATGTTTTTGTATCAAACTTTATTTTTTGACACTTCATGCCTGACGACACGAGAAGAGTTATAAACTGAATTCCTTTAAGGGTTTTATTTAAACCGTTTTTATCTGAAGAGCTGAAGGTTTGGAGATACGAGGCTTAAGCCGACAGAAACTTAACGTTTCGTGTGTTTGAATGAATCCGTCAGTTTGAACTTTGACCTTTATTTGTTAGGTTTTACTCTAGGGTTACTGATGTGTGTGAACACAACACACTGTGGGTTCTTCTTTATGTACCCTGAAGTTATTAGAGCTGTAACACTGTATGAATATATAAACCAGCTATGTAACGTGTGTGTATGTGCAGTATATGGTGCATGGTGTATGTATATATGTAAAGAGGGTATACCACAGAGGGTCTGAGTACGTTGATGAGGGTCTTTGTAAGTCCTTGTTCCAGGGTCTTTGTAAGTCTGTGTTCGAGGGTATTTGATTTTATCTCAGAGCTTTGATTTGAAAGCATGAAAAGGTTAAATGTATTCTAGTGCTGACTCTGTAATATGTGAATTAACTTTTAACTGAGAAATATTCAATATAAATGACTTTTTAACCATAATGCATTAAGCTTTAAGATTTCAGAGCTGTTGTTTTAAACACAGTCGATCCTCATTCATCAGAACAGTTTTGTTTTTAATACATTTAGCTCGGACAGTAATAAAATATTTTAAGTCAACCTGTCATTTATCCATAATCACTGTTGATTAATCCGTGTTATCGCTCTGATTGGCCGGATTGACACTCGACATGCGGCCCATCAGAGCTGCACATGTGGATTCATGGGCCGGACTTTGAGGCGGTCGTCCTCGGCAGACATTTCTTCCAGCTGTTGGGAGAGAGGCGATGGGAGGCTGGACAGGCACATTTATATCCACCTTTTTGGTTCACACACACGTGGGAACACCCTCCGTTCCTGCGACTGCACTCATTGATGTCTGAAAGAAAGGTGGAGAGGGATTTTCAAAAATGTTAATTTTTTTCCTTCTTTAGTCACCGGTACATGTTTCTGTTTTCTGAGCATGACGTTCAGCTTCTTTGTGCTTTGAGTTTAACTTTGACGGCACAAACTTAACCTGAGGAAGAACTCAGTTTTAACACGTCGACAGAGTTCATATTCTGACGCTAGTTTTAAACACTGACACCTCTCCTCAAAGCCACTAACCTTTTTAAATGATAGACCAAAAAACTTTCTGCATGTCAGCTGTCTGTCTGTAAATCTCACTGTGATACCTGAGCTGTTCTGTTTTCATTTCCGGTGAACATGGTTCCTTAGCTTTGAGTGTAATTCTCATTCCTCACAAACATCGTGCACATTCATTGTTTTCTTGTTTGT
Source organism: Notolabrus celidotus (assembly GCF_009762535.1). NCBI lineage: Eukaryota > Metazoa > Chordata > Actinopteri > Labriformes > Labridae > Notolabrus > Notolabrus celidotus. Next base: position 5,113,145 of record NC_048274.1, read on the forward strand.
AATGTCTAAATCTGTTAAAGTTGCTGTTAGTGAAGTATATTTACTTTCCATTTGTTTAAACTTTGACAGAAAGTCCTCCAAGTTCTCTACGAATCTGGATGAAGATAAGATATTTCTTTATTCGTCCCACAACGGGGAAATTTACAGTGTTAATGCAGAAAAGTAGATAAGTAAACAAGAGCACATAAAATAGCAATTATTAAAATTTATTAGCAATTAAAATTGAAGAAGTAAAATAAGCATATCTTACTAATGTATATACACAACTAAAAAAGTAAATTTACAAATATTTACAAAACCAGTGACGCAGTGAAAAATGTGCACAGACTTGTACTATAGGTTAAAAACAACGTACAGACCTGAGAAGATGGGTAAAAAAAAAAGAGGGTAGAAAATAGTATTGCACATGTGAGAAGAGAGGGATTGCATGTTAATAAATAGACGGGGAATATTGCACATGAGTTGGTCTCAAGCGGCAACCTCCGGTCTAAAAATATGAGTCCAATGCGGAAGTGTTAAAAGCTGCAGTTCATTGAGGATCCGCTTGAGGCTGGCTCCGGAAGTACCGGAAGTCACATACACATGAATGGGGAAAAGACGATCTTTGCAGCATTAATAAACATGTTTACAGCCTGGTACAAAAGATGAGTGTAGTCTGAATAGCTAATTTCTCGATGTCCTCTCACTGTGAGGGGGGTGAATTTTTTTCTAATTCGGAAATTTCGAAGATATTGAGATTACCAGTCTTCCAATGAGAGGCACAGCTGCCTGTGGGAACACTGCAGCTGTTGGCTAGGAGGCTCAAAGCCCGCCTCTTTACGTCACACTGGCTCGACAGAAGCAATATGGCTGCCGCTGCCGATTGGTCTCAAAACAGCTCTTCAGAAACAGATGGGTGACGTCACGGATACTACGTCCATATTTTTTACAGTCTATGGTTGGTCTTGGTGAGGTTATTGTTATTTATTATAACTGTGTAATTATAATTAAAGATTCACACATCAAACACCAAACTGGGAAAACCTGCTGACCTTTGCAGCGTGGCCCGTCGCCCTGCAGGGTGTATCCTCTGGGACAGATGCATTTGTAAGTTCCCGGCAGGTTGACACACTGCCACCCACACCTGCCCTCCTCCTGGCACTCATTAATATCTGAGTAAACACAACAGGAAGTGTTAGATATTCACAAAGGAAGAAAAACACGAGATGTTTATGGCTTACCGACACACTCCTCCCTCAGATCTGATGCAGTCGTATTCTCAGGTGTTACTGTCGGCTGCTTCCTGTATCCAGGTGGACATTCAGGGATGCAGCTGTGTCCGTTTACTGCTAAGGCCTGTCCGTGTGTGCAGGAGCAGAGGTATGATCCTGGTGTGTTGTGGCACCGCTTCATACAAGGCCCGAGCCCCTGATTATCAGCACACTCGTCCTGATCTGGAAAACAAAAAGTGGTTTCAACATTTTGTTGAATTTCCAGATTGTTAAAACAGCAGAGCAAAGGAGTTTTTTTTTCAATTGCATGTTTGAGTATTCATGTTTAATATTCTCTGCTGCAGAAGAGCTCACCACAACGTCAAACAATCAATATGATGAATTAAGGAGGGACTTCAAAAGATTTAATACGTTTCATTAATTAATAATTTAGTTTTGGATCCAAGCCATGTTTGCGGGTTCTCTACCAATCAGAAACATTCATCATTGCAGGCTCCACCCCCTTAAGTTCCTGGCCCTTTGGAGAGTACTACCCCCTAGTGTAGCTTAAAGGAGCATTACACGCTTCCCAGTTACATGTCCTTAACCCTGGCAGTGTCTGTCTGCAGTCTGAAGGTCGTATCCTGCAGGACACTGACAGCAGGGGGGGGGCAGCCAAAAACACAGCCTGCTACAGCTGCAGGAGGCAGGCACTCATCCAGGAAGATGAAGAGCAAACAGAGGAGCACTTTGCTTTAATGACATAAACACACACGTATTTACACAACACACACACACATGTATTTACACACACACCTGTGCAGGAGATCTGGTCAGGAGCTTGTTGATATCCGTCATCACAGCTGCATTGGAAGGAACCAAACGTGTTGACGCATCTCTGCTGACACTGGTGCTGCTGCTCCACACACTCATCTACATCTACACACACACACACAGACACACACACACACAGACACACAAACCAGACCAAAACAACAGAGTGGATCTGACTGAAGCGCTCAGTCCTGCCAGCAGAGAGATGAAAGGAGGGAGCAGCAGATGAAAGGTGGTCGTGTCCCCCGTCGCTCTGAATGAAGCAGGAATCTGAACCTCGTTGATGTGTTTCCATGTTCGCTCTCAGTTTGAAGCTTAATGAGCAAACCAGTGGTTTCCCTCTGACTCACTGAGACAGGAAACAAGGATGTACGAGCTTGTGTATCAGCTTTGCCCCAGGGTATTCAAAGAAAAACCAGTGGGTATATTCTGACAGTCTGAAGCCAAAGGAGTGACATGTTTTGAAATCAGGTCTGAAAGAGACTCTCTGAACGGGCAGGCACAGTCTTTCTTTACTGCAGTGTAACTTTCTCTACCAGCAGTGGAGATTTAAAATAAAACCAACATGGCTCTTTAAACCAGGATGTGTGTGTGAGCAGGCCCTGGGTAATGCTGCACTAAATCTCACAGCTCACTCTTGCTCGCCTGAAAGCTGTGAGACATCAAACACAGAAAGCATGAAGCAGAGTCTCTGCTGTGACATGCCTCGCTGCATGCTGTGTGGTGATTAAGGAGAGAGCGGAGGCCACAGAGGATTCAGGAGGAATGTCACAGAGAACAAAACTCACCACGACATGTTCTCCCGTCATCCAGCAGACTGAATCCAGGTCTGCAGCGGCACTCGGTTCTGCTCTGGGTCTGGTTGAAGCTCTGGTTGTAGTGCTGGGAGTGAGAGCAGAGCTGGGAACAGCCTCCATTGTTGACTGAACATGGCGTCAATTCTGGAAACCGTGAGAAAGGATCCATTTAGGAGAAAACACAAGAGATGATTTAAGACAAACACAACAGGCATTTATATTTTTATATCATGGATCAGAAGTTTGATCAGACAAAGAAAATAAATAGATTTTATCTGAAGCAGCAAAGAAGTCAGCTCACTCTAGAGTTGAAAAACGCCTTTGGCACAAGAGGATGATATTTATACCTGATGTCATCATTAGGACTGTACCAGCAGGTAATTTACCTTCATTAGATAATAAGAGAGGTGAAGAGACAGAGAGAGAGAGGGAGAGGGGCATGCAGCAGAGGAGTGTGGCTGGAGCTGAACCGTGGAGGACTGCAGCCGGGTCATGAGCAGCTTCTTCAATCTCTGATAAATCGTTTAAAGGACTCATTCTATGAACTTTCAGGATCTTAAACTTCAAACAGGTTTCTAACATCAGCAGAAACGTCTGGAATCAGATTGTCTTTGTTTAGTTTAAAACATCAGGATCCAGCTTTAACATGACGGGCTGTAAGATGACCTGATTGAATCATTCATTTACTTATCTTCTTATCTAAACTTTTCAGTTTGAGTAACAAAATTCAGTTTATGATAAGATATGAAAATGCATTTCAAAGCAGCTGATCTGACACACCTAAACAAACAGGTGTGATCCCGCTCCACCGGCCCTGCTGGCAGCAGCTGTACACGTCTCCATGAGCCAGAGTGTAACCAGGGTAACAGGCATACTGGATGTAGTGTCTGTACTCTGTGGGACCTGGATTCTTCACATTACGAAAGTAGAAGGTCCCATGAACGGGTACAGGTGGGTACGGGCATACGGGTCGTCTGATCAGGTTCAGCAGAGACGGTTTGACGTTGTGGTCTTCAGTCCAGTGAGATCTTTGCTGGGCGGCTGTGGAGGAGTTTGGTGGGTGTGTTTTCTTTGTGGTCTGGGTGGAGCAGGGCGATGAGGAAATTTGGGTGGAAAAGGAGGGGAGTTTGGGCGATGGAGAGACTGAAGAAGAAGATGGTGATGAAGAGGATGAGGAACTGGTGGTAACCAAAGCAGCGGACGAAAACAATGTGAATGATGAAGTCTCTGTGGGCTCCTTGTTCTCTGTAGATCCAGCCTGAGACAGGAACTGGAGGCCAGGTTTAATCTGCTGATCTCTATCTGCAGCATGTAAAGAGTCTGATGATCCCACAGGGGGAGTAACATCATCTGTTGAGTCTGATGATTCCACAGGGGGAGTAACATCATCTGTTGAGTCTGATGATCCCACAGGGGGAGTAACATCATCTGTTGAGTCTGATGATCCTACAGGGGGAGTAACATCATCTGTTGTAATACCATGATCCTCAAACATCAGCATCATATTGCTCCGAGGCCCAGGAGGTGCAGATCCTGTGGGGAGATGCTGTGAGGTTGGTGCAGACAGCACAGTGCTCGTGGCAGCAGTGATGGTTGGTGTGTGGACTCTGGAAGAGGATGGGGATGGAGATACTGATAGCTGTGTTCCTGACACTGATGAAGACACAGTAATAGAGTCAGCTGATTTAGAGGCAAACATCTGAGTGTCTAACTTTCCTTCTTCTAAAGCTTCTCCCTCTGAGACATGAACTCCTCTTTCTGGTACTTGAACTTGATTTGTCTCCTGAACTTGACTTTCATGATATCTTGTTTGGTAACCATCTTTGACTTTAAAGTTTGGTAACTTGCTTTGTGGCTCCAGGAGGATTTTTGGATTGGTCACCTTATCCCTCTGACTCTTGGACGTTTGCGGAGGAGGCAACAAGCCAAGTCTGAGGTCTGCTTCTCTGGATGGAGTATCAGCTAAAGTGTCGTCGAGGGTTTGCTGCTGAGTCTTCGGAGCTACGGCAGCCCGGAGGTTCTGTTGGATGTTAGGCTTTTGTGAATGCACACCTAACAATGAGCTCATCATGTCAGACTCTAAAGGAAAAGAAGACAAACATAAATTACTGAAGAGTTAAAGGATGATTGTTTCATGAAATGGGACTGTGTTAGGTTCTTGTCAGTCGTATTATCCACAAAGGAACTGGAGTGGAAGCTAGGATATCCACCGCTGCAGACGAGCTCTATCCGAACTTTAAGAAACTTCAACCCTGTAGGGGTTTAACGATGCTATTGGAGTTTAACAATGTATTTAGTGTTTTACGTTGTATTGAGTGTTTAATGATGTATTTAGTGTTTAATGATGTACTTGGGTTCATGAGGAACCACTGGCAAAGCGGTCATGTAAATCTGACGCCATGACGTGCCTCTTCCACGGGCTTGAGCAGGCGGAAAACAAACGGGTGCTTCGTTGATTTGCAAGTTCATCCAGCTCCGACGTGCTGTTTACTGAGGACTCAAGAGAAAACCTTTGAACCGGAGTTCACAGAGGAAGAAGAGCCTCAACGGACTGAAGGAGAGATGGACAAACTTCTCCTCTAACTGGAGAGATGCAGAGTTAGCTGGTGGAGTAGCTGTGTAAACTGTGAGCCCATGAACCCAGTCCTGCTGTCAGGACTTGGTAACAACAGGACTTCAGGACCTTTCTGGATCAGAGGAGACCAGCGGCTCACATACGGCTGCAGTCTGTATCACTCACCATGCAGAGTTCAGCCTCACTGAACGCTGCTGTTTAACCCGCTTTCTTCATTTTTCAGAAGTTACGTCAGAAAGAAGCTGAACGTTAGAGCGTCTTCAGAGGACATTTACATGATCCACACCATGCTCACCTTATCAACACACACTGTTTGAGCTGATGGAGGGAAATAACAGATTCTACAGACATATTTGTCAGCCCAGTAATGTTCAGACTAAGATTCAAGAATATCAAACTTCACAAAATATCAGTGTACAGGGAATGATCACATACCACGCAGATCGGTGCAGAAGAACACATCCAGAATCAGCTTTCTGACAACAAAGTGCTGACATATTTCCAAACAGAGCACGCTTACACGGACATTAATGTTTGAAGGGCAGTTTCTTCAGGTCTGATCCAGTCTGCAGCGGGGGATAGTCTAGCTTTCATCCTGGTTCAATGCCAGGTTTAAGAGAGCAGAGTTTTTATCCTCACCTCTGCATACAGGCTTTGTGCTGTTCCAGTTGTGACCCTTGCAGTACAACCTTGAAGGTCCAAAGAGCCAAAAGCCCCTATCACAGCTGAACACTGCCCAGGAGCCGTCCTCATTCATGCTGCTCGTCCCGTGGGGGATCGGTCCTGGGTGAGAGCAGCCAGACCCTGAAGACGAAGAAGAGCGTCTTTGAAAGAGATTACAAATGTTCAATCTGAGGAGAGACTCTTTTTCTAATTCAGGATTCACTCTGCGCCTCGATGGAAGGGAAGAATACAACAGTTCATACTTGTCCATGGGAACATCTGAAATAAATAGAGGATAAAATGTTGAAATGAAAAGGTTAAACACAGTCATAGATGAATGTCCTCACCTGCACAGATAGGGGTGTCCCGGGACCAGTGCCCAGAAACACAGCTGTTGGTTTTGTATCCATGGAGCTTGTATCCAGGACGACAGCGGAAGATCACCAGCAGTCCACCGTAACGGAAAAACGTCTGCCCGTTGTCCAGGTGTCTGAAACCGCTGCATCCCTCAGCTCCACACACTGCAGATCATTTCACAATCAGCTCTTACTTCTCAAAGACACAAGGAGTAAAACAGACAGAAAGTAGTACCTGGAGCGTAAACACAGAGCAGAGTGAACAGTGCTGCCAGGGACCCCATCACACCCTCCATCTGAATCTCCGTCCAGGAGGAGACTCGGATCTGAGCTTCAGGGTTTTAAAGGAAGGAATGGGAGGGCTCGAGACTTTGAGAGTAAAAGTGGGACGCATGTGAGAGAGAGTCAAGATGGAGGGGAGGAGAGGAGAGCCGTCTGGGAATACTGAAGGGGAAGGAGGGGGAAAGTGATGAATACATAAAACTGAGGAATGAAACCGTGTCAGAGGAGAAGTGATTCAAGAAGAGAATAAACACCAAAATAAAATAACAGATAAGATGCTTCACACTAAAACAGTGTTCAGAAACCTCTGTGTTGGTCTTCCTCACCTCTGCAGCTGAAACACGCACCTTTACAGAGTGCTGAAAAAGTTAAGAGAAGCAGTAAAATCTGAACCCATCATTATCTGTGCTGACAGGATGCCTGGGCCTGTTTAACTCTTTGGTGATTATAGTTTGCAGGATGCCAGAGTGACAGGAGATACGAACACCCACGCTGAAACACAAAAACACCACACCAATACATTTCAAAAGGCATTTCTCACTTTATTCATCAATGCACTTGAAACTAAAGAGCTGATATAATAATCACATCTGAGGTCCTGCTGCATCTCTCTCTCTCTCTCTGCAGCTGCTGTCTGGTATCATCTCTGAACCAGGACGCCACAATGTCTAACTCGCTTCAAAACGAACCCTCATCATGCCCAACCTAGATCATTTAACAATCCCCGTCAAAACATCAGCAAGGAATCTTGGAGTCATTTTTGACCATGATTTATGTTTCAAGCCACAGATCAAGAAAGTTGTCCAGTCCTGTTTTTATCAGCTCAGAAACATTTCAAAAGGTACAGTCCATTATTTCACCCAAAAACTTAGAAAAACTCATTCACACTTTTATTTCCTCCCGCCTTGAATACTTCAACTCACTATACTCCTGTCTCAACCAAAAATCAATTAACCGACATCAGACAGTGCAAAACGCAGCAGCTCTGCTTTTAACTGGAACTGAAAGATTTCCCCACATCACCCCAATTTTAGCATCCCTACCCTGGCTCCCTGTTGTTTTTAGGATTGATTTTAAGATACTTTTAATCACATTTAAAGCACAACATGGACTCGCCCCTCGATACAGAGCTCTGAGCTCTTATCCCCCAATAAACCAGGACGCAGTCTGAGATCCTCTGGCAGTGCTCTGCTTGCTGTTCCACAGTCTAGACTGAAAACTAAAGGGGACAGGGCCTTTGCTGTCAAAGCCCCCGACTGTGGAACGGCCTGCCAGAGGAGGAAATCAGACTTGCAGAGTCAGTCCCTCATTTTATTTCACTACTCAACACACTTTTATAGTAAAGCTTTTATTTTTTGAATGTATTTTAATCTTTAACGTTTTAACTCTGCTTTTACTGTCTGTTTGCTTTTATTGTGTTTTTATTATTTTTGTGAAGCACTTTGTTACTTGTATTGAAAAGTGCTATACAAATAAAGGTATTATTATTATTATTATTATTATTATTATTATTTCTAGAAGAGACTCAGACTTGGTCTTGGTTTCAGTATGTTAGACTTCAAGCCCCTAGATTTAAAAAAAAACAACAACAAGGATTTTATTTAGTCATTAGTATTCATCATCTGAGGACCATGACCCTAAACAGACTTCAATCCTTGTAGCTCAAGTAGAGATATTGTTCTGTACTTTACACTTAAAACTTGTTGGTGGTTCAAGTGGAAGCAGGGATGTTGGTGATCTATCCTCTGGGCACCATGATCGCTGAATCCAACGTTATCTCAAGTCTAACTCATAGTGAGATAGTTTACTGTAAAGCAAACTATGGCCTTCTGGTGTTACTGAATGAAACATCAGAGGATGTAAATGGTATAACCTCTGGGGACCATGATTTTTTTCTATGTCCAACCTTGCTGCCTGCGTTGAGATGGTCTACTGTCATTCACACTTTAGCTTGCTTGGGGTAAACTGTCATCAGAGTGTTCTCGTGATCTATCCTCTGGAGACTTGAATACCTGTACCAAAATCATTGTTCATCACTTTGGACGTCAGACTTCCAGATCAAAAAAGCATATTTCAAGTTTTATGAAACAGTCCAACAGTTGAGATATTTAACATCCAGCTGCAGAGTGAAGTGACCGCTGAGGCTGAACCTCGATCCCTCGTGCAGCTCTCAATCACTGCTGTCTTCTGTCAGGTGTAAAAAATGGGTTCACCTGTAGAGATTAAAGAAACATATCCAATCACTTCTCTCCTGGTGATTGTGCAGACCGAGTCCCGGGTCGGATTCTTTCCTTCACTAATACTTTGCTCCATTCATCGTCCGCTCACATGCTGATCCTTGTTGTCCAGTTTGTGAACGACTCGAAACGCCTCCAGGAACTCTGTGAAGTCGATACTGCCGTCCTTGTTGAAGTCGATACTCCGGGCCAAGTCATCGATCGCCCTGTCGTCTATGTCCACGCCAAGGTGTGCAGTGAAGAGACGCCAGGTGTGACGGAACTCCTCAATGGAGATCAGACCTTACACACACACACAGAGACACACACGAACACACACACACACACACACACACACTCAAAGTGTGACTGCAGTTCAGAGACCAGTGTCCTGGAGGAGAGGGGGACCCTGTTGGTCTTACCTGAGTGTCCTTTGTCTATGAAGGCGACCCTGTTGGTCTTACCTGAGTGGTCTTTGTCTATGATGTTGAATATGATCTCGATGTCCGTCCTGTATCTGAACAGAGTCTCAGCCAGGTTCGGAGTGACCTGAGAGGAAAGTGAAAACAACATCAGGCCTCTTAACACCCACTGGCTGTGATAATAGCAGCAGTGGATACACGCTGTAATCCTAAAAGTGCCCCTTCTTAAGATCTAAATAATATCTCTGGGCTGTGACTGAGTCTGTCATTTAAACAGCAGAAAAGTGAGAATTCACTTTAGAGGGATTTCTGGTTAAACCACAGTTAATCATCTAATCACAGTTAGTTATATAATTCATATTTTTCTTATAGATGCTTCTCTTTTGCTTCGAGGACCAAAACATTGATGAAACTTACAATTGGAAGCTCAGTGGTTAAAGTGTGCACCCCATATACAGAAGCTACGGTCCTTAGAGTGAACTTTGACCTTTGCCCTCTGCTGCATTTCACCCCAAAATCCTTCAGTCCAATGTTTCCCAAAGCTTTTCAGCTGCTCAACAACAAAAGCAAAACTAGTCTTAACAAAGGAAAAAAACAGATGATGTTTTCAGATGATGTTTTCAAATTTAAAGTGTGAAATAATCAAATGAAATCTCAGGATGAAGTCTTGAGCACAGAGTTTTGGTAAACTGTCTTGATTTGCAAAGTTTCTCTCTAACCTGCGGCAGAGGAATCCCCGGCGCCATGTCCTCGAAGCAGGACTGATAGTCCACGCTGCCATCTGGTGTCAGACGAGCTAAGTGCTGACGCAGAGTCCTCCAGGGAAGGTCCAGTCTCAGAGCAGCCTCCAACACCAGAGCCCATTCACTGACCGAGACACTACCTGAGGACAGATGCTAACATGTAACGACTGCTAGCTCTCACCTGCGTGAATCATTCAGAGCCGAACGTACCTTTGTTGTTCTGATCGTACTGCTGGAAGCCCGACATCAGCTCGGAGCGATGGCTGAACAACTTCTCCTTCAGAGCTCTGAGAGCAGAGCCTTCTGCAACTCTCACTCTGCACACACACATACACACAACACACACATACACACACATATATACACACAAAATACAAAAATACACACACACATACACACAATATACACACATATACATATTGAGTTAAATAAAATAATAACTTTGTGAATGATTTGTTCCTTAAAGATGAATAAAATGTGAAATTGAACGGAGCCTTTGACTGCATCTTTAAAAACAGCTTGTTGATTGTCTGGTGTGTGTGCGTGTGTGTGTGTGGTTTCTTAAAGTCAAACACACGCTGGGTGTTGGCGGCGGTCGTACCTCTGAGTCAGGGTGAGTTTGCGCGTGGTGCGGCTGACTTGGTACTGATAGAAGCGAGGAATCAGCTCTCTGCCCACTTTGATGTAGGCGCCTCTGTTGCTTCCTTCCTCGTAGTAGTTTGACGCTGAGAATATGGTGATCACCTACAGGACACATAAACGATGTCTGCATTTCTCCAGCAGGTAAGAGAACTCGATAGATCTGCTGTGTCCCTCCTACCTGTCCTCCATGGCAGAGCTCGTAACCCTCCTGTTTGCACTCGTGGGATCTGATGAGCAGCTGCAGCCCGTGTTGCAGCAGAAGTCTCTGCGTGATGTCCGGACCAAAGTAGCAGCCTCCTCCTCTGAATGTGTTGGGACTGCAGCCTTCTTGTGTTTTAGGGTCGCTCCACAAGATATCCACTATCTGCAGGACAGAGGAGACAAAGGTGTCGAATATGAAACAGAAAACATAATGACAGTGATCAATGCTTTTCTTCTGAATGACTTCCTCTCACCTGTTTCCATTCACGCTCATGCTGTGAAGGGGAGGGAGGCTCAACAGAGGACAGAGAGTCCAGAAAAGGCACTTGGAGGACACTGATGGTGTAAGGCGAGCTGGGAGAGGACGGGTAATGCCGAGGCGTGAGGCAGGAGGGAGTCCGAGGAGAGCAGAGTGAGGAGGACGATGAGGACGATGAAGAAGAGGAAGAAGTGGAGACAGCACTGTCTTGTCGGTTGACCTCGCATCGCTTCTTTCTACGAATGCAAAGAGAAGTGATCTCATTACTCTGACCGTCATTAAAAAACAAGCAGACTTCTGTCACACCTCTGGTTTTGAGTTCTCTGCATCTTGCTGTGGCTGCAGCCGCTGCTCGGACGGGAGCTGTCGGTAGACCTCATTCTTTTCATCTGTCTGCTGCAGTGACCGATGTCCAGCTGCCCCAAACTGCGTCTGGGAAATCTCAGAGCAGATTTCACCTGCAGGAGCAGAGACGGAGAGAGTGAGATATGAGTGAGTGTATCCATGTAGACGTGAGGTGATAAAGCACAGTGACACGTTTACTTCAGTCAGAGAACATCAGACCTCTGTTCTTCTCAGCCTGTTGCTTCAGTGTTTTCATTATGGGATAAAACTTTGCGCCTCAAAAGAAGTGACTCAATGTGTTTAACCTTTAGACTAAATTAATCTTTGCGTTGGTTCATGCAGGACTTCACAGTCGTACGGCTCAGCTGTTGTCATTACTGTATCTCCATCTGTCAATAAATGATTAAACCTATGACGAGAGCATTCCTGACTGAAATGCGAGTCAATAATATAAATCCCATGTAAGCACAAATATTATACAGTAAAACTGATCAATCTGGATCACATATAATCCAACCAGCTGACCCCCAGTGAGGCTAACTGTCAGGAGACAAAGCTAAAGAGAAGCCAGAAACATGCTAACCTTAAAAACTGTCTTTCAACTCCTCAGCGTTTGAAATAATGATTCCTGACCCCTAGTGTCCAGAGTGGATCATTGCAGTTATATAAGTGTAAATAGAGGATGGATGAGGTCAGGGATGGAGGTCAGCTGTTCTCCTGTTAACTGACCTTGTGCCTGTCTATGGAGCTGAGGAGGTCCAGGTCAGTTTGGTCTGAGATGCCTCCATGGACGATCAGGATCTTCCCATCGATGACTGTGGCCACAGGAAGGAGGCTGAACACATCCTGGAACAGCTGAAGGATCTCCCGGCCATGAGTCTGCACGTAGTATAAACAGAGTAAACAGCTGCTGGGTCAGATCTGATGATCCTGAAGCTGACACTTGGTTTGTATCTTAAGTTTTCTCTACCTTGTACTTCTGCATGACCTCTTTGGTGAATCCATATCTGAAACAATGACAGGAAATAGAGATGATGGAGATTAATGTGAAACCTTGATACGTATCAGAAAACCTTCATAACACGGCAACAAGGGACAAGAGCAACCTCGCCTGGAGGAGGGACACCGGGGCACCCCCCTGGAGCCAGCCCCCGGCTGAGCGCCTCAGTGTTGAAGTTTTCCCCGGGTCGCTCTGACTGTCTACTGCAAGCTATCCGATCCCTGTGTGACCAAAGTGAGAGCTGTGTCCGCATATTTGGCACAAAGTCGGACACGTTCTGAGTGCGTGTTGGCCTCCGCCAGGGTTGCCCCTTGTCACCGATCCTGTTGGTAATTTTTATGGACAGGATCTCAAGGCACAGCCGGGGGGAGGAGAGTCTCCAGTTCGGGGGGCTCAGAATTTCATCTCCGCCTTTTCCTTTGAGCTGGGACCTTCAGCAGGCACTTGAGCGGTTTGCATTTGAGTGAGAAGCGGCCGGGATTAGAGTCACTACCTCCAAGTCTGAGGCCATGGTTCTCTGCAGGAAAACGATGGATTGCCCTCTCTCGGTAGGGAGCGAGACTTTGCCCCAAGTGGGGGAGTTTAAGTATCTCGGGGGGTTTTTGAGACTCGCAAGTGGGGGTAAAATGGATTGTGAGATCAGTTATGCGGACGTTGTGGTGAAGAGGGAGCTGAGCCAGAAGGCAAAGTTTTCAATTTACCAGTCGGTCTACGTTACCTGGGTCTGGACTGAAAGAATAAGATCTCTGATACAAGCGGCTGACATGAGCTTCCTCTGAAGGATGGCTGGGCTCAGCCTTAGAGAGAGGGTCAGGAGCTCAGACATCCGGAGTAGAGCCGCTGCTCCTTTGCGTCGTAAGGATGGGGTTCAGGCATTTGATAAGGATGTCTCCCGGACACCTCCCTTTAGAGGTGTTCTGGGCACATCCAATTGGGAGAAGGCCCCGGGGAAGAACCAGAACTTGGTGGAGGGATTATATATCCTGCCTGGTCTGGGATCACCTTGGGGTTCCCCAGGAGGAGCTGGAAAGTGTTGCTGGGGAGAGGGATGTCTGGGTCAATTCGCTTGGACTGCTATCTCCGAGACCTGACCCCAGATAAGCAGTAGACAATGGATGGATGGATGGACGGATGGATGGATGGATGGATGGATGGACGGATGGATGGATGGACGGATGGATGGATGGATGGATGGATGGATGGATGGATGGATGGATGGATGGATGGATGGATGGATGGATGGATGGATGGACCTTGTTACATGACTGCTTTCCTTTCTCTTCCTGCTCACCTGAGGTTCATGATGTGGTCCTCGTGGTTCCCTCGGTTCAGATGCATGTAGTCAGGGTACAGCAGAAGGTAGGCGAACAGGAGCATGACCACTTCGATCGACTTTTTCCCTCGGTCGACAAAGTCCCCGTTAAACACATACGGCGTCTCCGCAGAGGGAAGGCCGTTCTGACAGGGAGCATGACATCGTCACACACTCATAATCAGATACCACGTCTGCCTGTTTCAACACCTTACCTTATAAAAGATGAGGAGCAAATCATCGAGCCTCCCGTGCAGATCACCTGAGAGGACAGAAAGTGAGAGGCTTTCTGATCAAACCGAAGAAGTGATGTTGAAAAAAGGCAAGTCTCCTCGAGTTTAACGAGATGCTATTAACGAGGAGTCAAGCACCTGATCTGTGTGAATAAACATGACCTCCTTTTGGACTCCTGCCATTAATATACAGAGTTTGAACTCATTAACATGCCAGCTAACAGGCGAGCCGGTCGGTGGGTCCCTGTAAGGTAGGATGTGACACAGGTGAAAGGTGGAGAAGGGAAAAGGGTCGGTCACTCACCACAGATGGTGATCTCGGTGTAGGACGTCGACAGGTGGATGATATTCGGCATCTGTTTGAGGAGCTTTTTAGTCTCGTACAGCAGCTGCAGAACATACCTGGCATGAAGAGCCTGTGTGGAAACACGGTTATGAGCCACTTTCAGCAGACAATCAAAGTCACATGAAGTCTGAACACTTGTACCTGCTGCTCCTTAAAACCATTGAGGAGGGCATTCGTGTCAGAGACGGAGAGAGGAAACGACAGCCGTGGTCCGGTGTACGACTCAGGAACAGGGATCGTGTTGAAGCAGGTCTCTCTGTCCAACCAGGGGTCGACCACCGGGTCCAGGAGCTGAGAGATCAGGTCTGGAGGACACAGTGTGAGGAGCATACTGAGCTGCAGAGCTGTTTTAAGACTGAACAGCTGTCTGTGCTCATATCTCTAAATAACAATTAATCCAAAGGGTGAACTGGACTAAAACATCTCACACACACGTTTGATTCATATTTCCTTTTCATGAACAGCTTGAGACAAAAACCTCCTCTCTGTGTGACCTCCGTGTTTCACGCAGAGACTCTCTAATATGCTAATTCATGCAAAAGCAAGGAGCTGCATCGACACACAGCTTCTGTTGTTTCCTGGATACCATATATTTAAAATGTCCTCTGTTCTCTCAAACACACACACACACACACACACACACACACACACACACACACACACACACACACGCACACACACGCACACACGCACACATTATTATCTGATGAGCTCTTCTCTTCTGTTGACTCGACGTTAAACTGATGAAGAGTTCAATAAGGACTGACCGAAGGATTACCTCATCACTGGACGAGTGGGTCAATACATCCTTCAGCCCCAGCTGTTTCAGAGAAACACACACACACACACACACACACACACACACTGGCCTGTCTTTTACCTAGTTGCTAAGCAACAGGGTATACGCATTGAGTCTTTCTAATCCAGACCAAAATAAACGTGTGAAACATGAATCTCTGTATTATCCTCTTCTGTCATGTTTACAACATTCACACCTGTTCACTTCACACCTTCAACGTTTCCTCTGAAACTAAATATTCTTTAATCTTCTCTCTTCACCTGCTTGAACTGAACTCTGATCCACCTTTACCTGCAGGGTATCCAGGTAACAAGCATGAAGTAAGTGATGCTATCAGAGAGACGAGGACATGAAAGCTCTAACCTGGACCGTTTCCGTTCAGCTGAGTGAAGTTATCCAGCATGAAGCTGAAGAAGCTGGAGAGCTGGAGAAGAAGCAGCTTTTTAGATTCATGCTTCTGGAGATGAGCAGTTTGTTTCAGCATGCTGGTGCAGAGGCTCACCTGTAGCTGGTCCTGCTCCCCCGCATATTCAATAGACTGAAAGATGTTCCAGGTGTAGCGACGCCTCATCTCCAGACGGGCCATGTAGCGCCGGTACCATCGCTGGATCAACACAGCCGCCTTCATAGCTGCAACAGAGCACCAGCTGTTATCAATGTTGAGATGTAACAAGCAGCATGGGTATAATTCATAACGTCATAATGAACTGATTAATAACTCTGCAGCATCTTTTATAAGAGAGCACTCATCAAACACAAACAGGGTCTTACTCAGAGCCGGGTTCGGGGTTTTAACCGTGTCATCTGAAATCAAAACAGGAAACAGCGTGGCTGAGCAGCAGACACTGATGATGGAATACAATCATTTCCAAAGAACATAACATAACAAGACACAGGGGAGGTCCTGATCAACATGGTCACTGAGCACAACCAGAGAAACAGCTCTCATTAAAGAGACATCTGAGTACTTCTGAGTGTGTGTGTGTGTCTGCTCTAGTTCCTGCCCTTTGTTCCTGTTCTGGTTCCTGTTCTTGTTCCTGTTCTGGTTCCTGTTCTTGTTCCTGTTCTGGTTCCTGTTCTTGTTCCTGCTCTGGTTCCTGTTCTTGTTCCTGCTCTTGTTCATGCTTTTGATCCTGCTCTGGTCCTTGCTCTGGCCCCTTTTCTTGTTCCTGCTCTTGTTCCTGCTCTGGTCCCTGCTTCAGTCCCTGCTTTTATTCCTGTTCTGGTTCCTGTTCTTGTTCTTGTTCCTGCTCTGGTTCCTTCTCATGTTCCTGCACTGGTTCATGCTTTTGATCCTGCTCTGGTCCTTGCTCTGGCCCCTTTTCTTGTTCCTGCTCCGGTTCCTTCTCTGGTTTGTGCTCTGGTTCCTTCTCTTGTTCCTGCTCTTGTTCCTACTCTGGTCCCTGCTTCAGTCCCTGCTCTTATTCCTGTTCTGGTTCCTGTTCTTGTTCCTGCACTGGTTCATGCTTTTGATCCTGCTCTGGTCCTTGCTCTGGCCCCTTTTCTTGTTCCTGCTCCGGTTCCTTCTCTTGTTCCTGCTCTGGTTCCTTCTCTTGTTCCTGCTCTTGTTCCTACTCTTCAGTCCCTGCTCTTATTCCTGTTCTGGTTCCTGTTCTTGTTCCTGCTCTGGTTCCTTCTCTGGTTTGTGCTCTGGTTCCTTCTCTTGTTCCTGCTCTTGTTCCTACTCTGGTCCCTGCTTCAGTCCCTGCTCTTATTCCTGTTCTGGTTCCTGTTCTTGTTCCTGCTCTGGGTCCTTCTCTGGTTTGTGCTCTGGTTCCTTCTCTTGTTCCTGCTCTGGTTCATGCTTTTGATCCTGCTCTGGTCCTTGCTCTGGTCCTTGTTCTTGTTCCTGCTCTGGTTCCTTCTCTGGTTTGTGCTCTGGTTCCTTCTCTTGTTCCTGCTCTGGTTCATGCTTTTGATCCTGCTCTGGTTCATGCTTTTGATCCTGCTCTGGTCCTTGCTCTGGTCCCTGCTCTTGTTCCTGCTCTTGTTCCAGCTCTGGTTCCTGCTCCTGTTCTGGTCCCTGCTCTGGTCCCTGCTCTGGTTCCTACTCTTGTTCCTGCTCTGGTTCCTGTTCTGGTCCCTGTTTCAGTCCCTGCTCTAGTTCATTCTCTGGTTCCAGCTCTGGTTCCTGCTCTGGTTCCTGTTCTGGTTCCTGATTTGGTTCCTCCTCTGGTTCCTGCTCTGGCTCCCACTCTTCTTCCTGTTCTGGTTCCTATTTTGGTTCCTGTTTTGTTTCCTGTTCTGGTTCCTGCTCTGGTTCCTGCTCTGGTCCCTGCTCTTGTTCCAGCTCTGGTTCCTGCTCTGGTTCCTGCTCTGGTCCCTGCTCTGGTTCCTGCTCTGGTCCCTGCTCTTGTTCCTGCTCTGGTTCCTGTTCTGGTTCCTGCTGTTATCTTAAAGGAGGGAGATCTGAATAAAAGCATCTTTTATTTTTAGTCCTCAAGTTTTCCCAAAAGACCAATTTAAGTAATTTCAATGCTCAAGCTTTGATTCTACTGAACACTTATCTCCTAGCTGAGCTCATCTTGTCATGACATGTCAGATTTACGTTGTTTTTCACACCTGTCCTCAGGGGTACCCGGTAAAGGTTCCTGCTGACTGCACAGGAAAATGTGTGTCAGACCTGAACTGAAGGAAACACAGAAGCTGCTTTCTGAACCAGCACACGGCTTTACCTTTCTCCACTCTCTTCTCTTGGGTTTCTGTTGCAACAGAGGTGCCACATCCCATGATCACCAGATATGAGATCTGTCACACATGGGTCAGTCCCAAGCTGCAGCAGGGGGTCACTGCATCAAGAGAATGAAAACACTGTTTAACTGCATCCCACAGAGAGGTTAAATCAGACACCAGAGTTAAAGAAGTGCTCCTTCACTCTCATCACTGCTGCAGGGTTTATTAAAGACGAGCTGCACTGAAGGCTCACCTGCTGCTGGAAATGATGAGGTGTCAAACTGATTCTACATGAGATTAATACAGAGGAAAACCCAAACTGAGTTTCCTTCAGCTGGCTCATAACGGAGCCCTGCAGAGGAAAACATGAAGCTCATAAATGGCTGCTCCTCATGCTCCAGTGCGCACACAGCTCGTACTTTCATCCATCAGGCGCAAACCAAACTCAGGCTACACTTTTTATTGATGTGCATCAACTTCATGTTTAAAACCTCCCTCTGTTTAGTCACAGTAAAATCTTCAAGGTGTGTTTTGGAGGTTTCTTACCTGCTGCTTGGACCCGCGCGATCCGGAAATCATGAGTGGGACACAGACTCCATGACGTGCACAGGTTAGAAAAACTGGACACGAAGCTTCAGATGAAAGCTAGAGCACATTTCCAACAAAGTACTGATGAGACAACATAAAGGTGTAGAGGAAAAGCGGAGGCAGAGAGGAGGATGCTGTAGGAGGAGAGGAGCGCGCAGGGACGCAGGGAGGAGGACGCAGTTGGAGAGGAGCGCGCAGGGACTCATGGAGGGGGCGGAGGCTCTAACTGAACAGGTGGAGAGAAACCACAGAGGGGACGGACTGACGATCCTCCCTAAAACACCTCCAACATGTTTTTAGCAAAGCTGCAGTTCACAGTTTAGCTCCCTGTTAATCAAACAGGCTTAAAGCTCCACTAAGTGTTTTTGACAGTTCTGAATCTTACCGTAATCAACCTTCACATGATCTGTGTCAACAAACAGGACCATCATGACAGCCCTGAATCCTTCCACAGACCTGGGGCCTCATGTACAAAGACTTCTGTGGATTCCCGACTGAAATATGGCGTATGCCCAAATCCAGATAATGTCGTACGCTCAAAAATATCCAGATGTGTGAATCTGTGTGCAAGAATCAACAGCTGTAGAAACGTGCATACGCCAGCCATGAAGTTGGCACGAGGCACCGCACATTTCCCTCTTGATACATCTGAACTTTGCCGTGAAAAAGACATTTTTGTGTGTACACACCCTTTGTACACGAAGCCCCTGGAGTTTGTTTAGGCCCAGCTGACTTCTCTCTACAATTGGAGGGTTTCTGCCTTCCAGCTGGAGCCAGTTTTCAGGAGGATAAATCTGAATCCGCAGGGACGTGGACTTCCTCCGTCGGGGTCACCGAGGGCATCTCACAGGAGCTTTAAGTTGTTGCTGCTTCAGAGGATTAAAATGACCTTCAGACGCTGCTCTGAGGTTCTGTCTCTTTATTCATCCCTGAAGATTGAATTGACAATGATTGTGGTAGAAGTTTACTTAACTCTTATTAAATACAGCAGAGCCTAATAAATGTGTGAATCTGCAGGAGCCTGCGAGAGCTAACAGGTTTTAGCCGTCTGACTGCAAACATTTGGAATAAGAGAATTTTCTATTGATCTAGATAAAAAGGGTCAACAACATTCAACTTCAAATAGCTTCAATTAGACTTCCAGATCACAGTGATGGTGAACACACACGGAGACCTTAGTGATCCTAATGCTTTCAGAGATTCCAAACACAACCTGACTTCACATTTATCCACGTTTTAGGGCTCTGCTTTAAAAAAGGTGCAGGGTGCAGAAATTGTGTTCTGGTTCTGGGTACACTCCCCTGCTCACCCCTCCCTTCGGTGGACTTGCTTCAGTGAAGGAGGATCAAGTTACTCATCAGGAACACAAAAACGCTCTTCTTTGTCTTCAGAGCTCTGCGTCTTGTGAAGCCTCTCACTAAAAACACAGTCAGCGATGCAGGATGCATATTCTAATACACCTCACACACTGCACCTTTAAAACCTCATTAGAATAACTGGATGCTCTTTCACTTTGTATCATCAAGAAAACTTGCAGCCGGTTTAAAATACTCTTTAATAATGATAAAGGAAATAAAACAGTGTGGTCTCATCATGCAGCAGCTCTGCTGTGAATCTTCTGTCTAACATGTCTGACTGCAGCGTGGATCTCCTGCACAGTGATCACTCTCACTCGGTTGCTTTTTGACAGTCTGGAAGCTTCTGAGCTCACCAGCCGGAGCAGGACCGGTTTGGGGAATCTGAGTGGACTGAGCAGGAAGTCTGGACTCCTCATTCCTCCCAGACTGACCTGCAGGAGAGGGGACAGGTCAGAGAGCTGTTTCTTAATTTGAAGTCTCATTTAAAATGATGAAGAAAGAGAAAGTTGGTACCTCTTTGTGAGCTCTGTAGATCCCAGCAGAGTGAGCTTGTGTCCTCTTCTTTGTTTTAGGATGAATCCTGCATGCTGCTCGGACCGGGGCCTTCATTTTGACCTCTTCTCTGGTTTTGTCAGATTATTCCTCTTGAGCAAAAATGATGAAGCCAATGAAGTTCTTCAGGTTCGTCTGTGAAGGTGAGCAGGACTGAGAGGACTGAGCAGGAGTGAGAGGAGAGAAGACTTAATGATCACAGCTGTGCTTCATTAGACCTGATCACTCTCACCTGTCAGCAGATGAGTTCACACTGCTGTGGTCAGACAAAGGTCAAACAGAAGAACATGTGATCAATAATGATCAAGGAGGTAAAATTATAAGATTATTATCAGGGTGAAACATCTCAGCTGATTTGACCTTTAAATTAATGCCCTCTTCTCCTTTAATGTATCCCAACTTTCCCTCTCTCTCTGTGTGTGTCTCTCTCTCTCCCTCTCTCTCTCTTTTCTCTTTCCTGTCATCCTCCCTCTCTCCAGCAGCATCAGTAGAAATGTCTTGCAGCTCTCTGAGTGTCTCATATCTCATTGTTTCAATGTGTGAGTTCATCATCAAGTGCAGAAAGGATGGAGAGATGCTCTTTAACCTCACGGTGACGTGAGACAGAAACCATGATGAGTAACAGTTTATAGGTTCAGAGTTTGATCTCTCCATCCCTCCTCCTGATGATGATGATTCTGATCACAGTCATGAAATAACGGCGTCCAGTTAATTTCTGTTCTTCCTGAACGTCAGCTTGTGATGAGGAAACACAGCGAGGAGCCAAATTCATCCAAATAATGACCTTCTGCTCGATCACATGGATCAGAAGGCCCAGCAGAGGCCACCCTCCAGCACTCACACACACACACACACACACACACACACACACACACACACACACACACACACACACACACACACACACACACACACACACACACACACACACACACACACATTGCTGTCTCTCCTGCAGGATTTCTTGCGTGACCTGGTGGCGGCAGAGACTCTGGATCCAGGATGTGAGGTGTTGGTGGTCGTTGATGGTCGTTGATGGTTGTGGATGAACAGCTGTAGGAGGGGCTTTGTCAGATAAGGACAGCATTAGGTAAGGCCATTAGTGTCCCGTGGATTATTGTAATCCAGCCTCTCTATCACTGCTGGCCCGGTTGCTCATTCTGCAGTCGCCCGTTCTGGTTTGGAGCAGGTCTGAAGATGGCTCTCATCCTGCAGCGTTTCCTGCTGGCTCTTCTTCTGGGAGTGAACGGTATGATTTCAGTCTTTAGTCTGTATGCACACATAATCTGAGAGATTGAAAACCTGATACACTGATTCCTAACTGAAGAGCTGACACAGATCTTTGAGCTAAAGATGAAGACATGTTTGATTTGTAATTGAATGGAGACAGACGGATGCACAGACTTTGTTTGCCTCAGAAGATGATACTGTGTCCTAACAGTCTCTTTTCTCCTCTGTGCATCATCGGCTGGCTTGGCTTTGTTTCCTCCTTCTGTCCATCTGCCTTAACAGTGTTCGTCAACATTCATGCTCAAGAGGTATGAAGGACACTCTGCAGATAAGAGATTGTGTTGATGATTTAAAAGCAGCAGTATTAGAACAGAATTCAGGTCAGAGTAAATCCATGAGAAACGTCTCCTCTGCTGCTGTTCTGTTATTGATCCGTGAGATCAGTTTCTCTTTGTTTAGCAGATTCAGTCATCACTTAATCCTGCTGTCTACACTGTGAACATGATGTGTTATGTGTGATGGCTGAATAAATACTAATACTAGATGTAAAAGTAAAGATGTCTGATGATGCTTGATCTCTGATTTTCTGAAATGTTTGTGTCTGGGGTCTTTTGAGGTGGAGGTGTCTGAGGCGTGGACCAGCAGGTCTTGTAAATGTGACTGTGATGGATCAGAAACCCCGACTGAGTTTTCCACCATTGGTAGTGGCGCCATGGTGCGAGGAGTGGACTGTATGCCAGGTAAGATGAATCAAACACAGCTTGTTTTGTTCATTAATGAATACATAAATGAATCATTGTCAGATAAACTCCTCTCACTTAGTGCGCTGACTGTCAGACTGGTTTTAATATTTGGTATCCTCTCCTTTAATACCACAAAGATTACAGCGTGCTGCATTTAAAAAAATTTATGATTTTACTTGTTTTTAATCTAAAAATTTAAACTAATAATTTCTTTCAAACTTTGAATTCTCTGTAACACGAGACAAATAAAGCGTCATGTCTTCTAAGAGGATAAACCGCCAACTTTTGTCAAATCACTTGAAAGATGATCAAACAAACAACCAATGAACTACTCAAATAGTTGGCTATTTAAATCTTGTCCATTGTTTAATCAACAAATCCTTTAATCTCCATAATGCTGATCACACGGGCAGAGGAGGATCTCTATACACACATGCATGAGTGCATTAGAGTCCAGATTTGTCACCACAGGGCGGACATGCTCCACTGGACACAATCAGAGAAGATGATGCAGATGGAGCCATGCACAGAAACACCTCCATGGAGACAGACCTCCAAATATACTGTTAACTCTACATCTTCATCAATGTACAGAAAGATGAAGATCAAACGTTTTATTATTCTTCATATTTTTTAAATCTCAATAACTGACAGAACACATATTCCACAGAGGGCTATCAACGCTTCCGACAAAGACAGAAACCAATCAGTAATAAAATGACAAATGGAGCAGTGAGGTGTGGATCTTATAATCAAATAGAAAATGGTAATCTGGGTGTGTACCTGGATCCAGAGGAAAAACCACAAAAGGTCTGAAATGCACGTTTCTTTTTTTTACTTGCAACAGCTGCTGATAAAATAATCCCTCCCCAAAACTCATCATAAAAGCCGTAGTGGAGCTCTCACACAAGTAGCGTCGTCTTGTTTTAAAGATCTCCTACTAAGAAAATACAATCCCAAACAAAGGAGGGAGTCAGGGCAGTGACTTCTAAAGATCTGAATCAGTCCACTTTGGACTCAAACAGAAGAAATCAGAGGTGATGTTCATGGGAACGATTAAGCTCTGTGAATCAACGTGTCAACTGAGCCTCAAACACTCAACAACCGCTTGACTGACAGGAGAAAGAAGTTCAACAGATCATTATTATCCCAGAACGTTTTGCTCAGGCTCCAGAGACGATCGCCACAGCAGGGACCCGTCCATGAAAACCACGAGAGGAGAGATGTCCTGCACGGACTCAGTCTTTCTCAGTTTTTCCATCATCTTTATTTCAGAGCTGAGATACATACAGCTGTCTCTCACTCTGCAGTTATGTAAACACTTATCTCCTGACTCACACTCTGCTGCTGCTGCTGCTGCTGCTGTTGCTGTACTAGTTGTAATACAGGGATTAGACAGGATGTGACCCTGCACTGGATAGGCTTAATCTAGTAGTAAACAAAAGCGCAGCAGGTTTCAGCTCCACACATCCACGGCTGAGGTTTAATCAACTGTAAGGAGAAAGAAATCCCTTTCTCTCTCTTCTCTATTTATATATTCATTACATGCAATTACAAAGTCCATCAAGGTCTCTCTTTAATCTGAGTGGAAGTTAAAAGGTTGAATGAAAACATGTGAGCATCATGAAGCTAAAGCTGTGGAGAGGAGAACATGGCCATCTGTCCGCCTGCCGGCCTAATGGACATCACTGATCTCTCTCACTGTGGAGAATTAAACTGCAGGCTTTTAGCAGGATGTGGGTCACACCGGGGCCGCTAACAGGAGGGCGCTTCAGGAGCGGGAGGGTGTGAGGACCGGAGTCAGCAGGGGCGAGGATGGAGGGAGGAGAAAGGGATAGAGAGATGGAGAATTAAAAGGCTCAGTGATGATCATTTCAGTGTTTTACTGCTCAGCTGACGTGTTTGTGGTTTCGTAATCCATCAAGGGAAACACGATGAACAAAGATTAGAGATAAATACAGACCCCCCCCCCCCCCCCCTCTCTCTGGTCTTCCTGCAGAGTGTCCGTACCACAAGCCTATGGGCTTCGAGGCCGGATCAGTGAGCCCAGACCAGATCACCTGCTCCAACCAGGACCAGTACACCGGCTGGTTCTCCTCGTGGCTCCCCAGCAGGGCCCGCCTCAACACCCAGGGCTTTGGGTAAGACTAGACCAACAGTAAGAGAGAGGATCCAAATGCAGACTTAAAGAAGGATTCAGTGTTAGAAACAGGTTCAGACCTCCGGTTTGAACTCCTCCTCTTTGATAACCTGAGTCAGCATTTCCAACAGGGGACATCCCTGAGGCCACGTCCATGTTTCATATAGACTCAAAGAAAGGATGGTGGAACAAATCAAAGAATGAACCATGGAATGATAACTGAACTCTGAATGAAACGCTGAACAAAAAAAAAATACTCAACAAACATTTACAGAATTATGAAGCTGCATGTGTTTTTAGTCTCTGGCAGTAAATGCACAAGTTTGTTTCAATTTCAACTCACACAATGTTTCTTCTGCCAGACGAGGCCGAGCGTCTCTGAGGAGAAACCCTCGTGAACAAACGTACGAGCGCTCGCCATCTGTGAAAGCAGAATCAGCAGATATGCACTCACACTAGATGTGTCTGCTCATTACGTAAGGTGCAGTTGGTGAGGTTGACGTGCCAATATGGTCCTGCTCGAACACATCAGATATAAATAAATCAAGCAATGCATGACAGATATGACACAGCTCTGTGTGAGGAGCTGATGAAGGAGGAATGAGAACATGCGTCAGACTCTGTTACGCAGCAGGTCCAGAACGATCCTCATCCTTGGACTCTTTTCTATAAGATCCTGTCTTTGCTGACCTGCAGTGGTTAAACTAGTTCAGGTTCTAAAAGCATCATTAAAGGGTTTGGTTAGATCTGACCACAGCTCTCCTGCTGGCTGTGTTTTTAGCACTGAGTTCATCTTCAAGGACAAAAGATGAACGAAGCAAATCACAACCTCATGTTTCTGCAGACAGAAAAAGAAAAGTATAAGATTTGAACTGAACTCATCTTTGTGTTCACTTTGCTTTGTACGTGTGTTCCTCATGCAGCTGTGCCTGGCTGTCCAAGTTCCAGGACAGTAGTCAGTGGCTGCAGATCGACCTGAGGGAGGTGATGGTGGTCTCAGGGATCCTCACTCAGGGCCGCTGTGACGCTGATGAGTGGATCACCAAGTACAGCATTCAATACCGCTCGGATGAGAAACTGAACTGGATCTATTACAAAGATCAGACCGGAAACAACAGGGTCAGTGAAATCCAGTCCACCTCAAAAATAACAGACACCAACCGTCGTCTCATTCTGTAGGACTCATCTTAACCATCCATGTTTTTCGGTCTGACCTTTGACCCCTCTCTCCTCAGGTGTTCTATGGAAACTCTGACCGCTCCTCGTCCG
Organism: Notolabrus celidotus; assembly: GCF_009762535.1. Lineage (NCBI taxonomy): Eukaryota > Metazoa > Chordata > Actinopteri > Labriformes > Labridae > Notolabrus > Notolabrus celidotus. The sequence continues at coordinate 5,138,913 of NC_048274.1, forward strand.
TGCAGAACCTCCTGAGGCCGCCCATCGTGGCTCGTTTCATCCGCATCCTGCCGCTCGGATGGCACACACGCATCGCTCTGCGCCTGGAGCTGCTGCTCTGCATGAACAAATGCATGTGAACCTTTCCTCCTACGTCCGTCAGTCCCGAGGCCTTTCCCTGAACTTCATCTTTCAGCCCCATCGTTTGAGTGTGTGGTCCATCCTCAGATTAAACCCCTCCAGCTACATGCAGAAAACCTCATAAAACAACAGTTAGGAAGGTTTAAAAAGAATAATAGACTTGAGATATTTGATATGCAGAGTAGCCTCCATCCTCTCCATTTGCTGTGCAGAGCCAGTCTCTGCTGTGGGCTTTAATTCTCTCAGTTCTCAATAGATTGGTCCATTTGAAATGAAATGGCATAAATTCAAAGCAATAATTAGGCGTGGAGCGAGCGGGCAGCGTTGCTATGGAGGTTTGATGCACTGATGAGCTCTTCTTTTTGTCCTCCTGCGTCTGTTGAATCTGCTTCACCTGAGGTTATAATGCATCACTTTAACGGCTCCATCCTTTAAAGTCTTTATTTAACATTGATCCCAGTAAATGTCTTTAACTCACGTATTGATATCAGAGACAAAGTGTATATATTGATTATACACTAGGTGCTGTTAAGTGACACTTTATTTTCAATCAACATTTAGTGTCCAACACGAGCAAGTGTGTATTCATCCGCTGCTGGAAATAGTCCCTCAGATATGTACTCTCCTGTTTGGGTAGTGTTTGCTGAAGTTTACTGTGCTGTGCTGTTTAAGGTGATTACTTTCACATTTTAAAAACACAAGACTTTCATTTTGACCCTTTTTTATGACCACATTTCTACCTTTTACTTTGAGCAACAACAGAAAGGATTACAGGCTGTTGGCATGTTTTTGACATTGTTTTTTGCATCAGATTCGTTGCTAACATGAAAAAATATCAAGAAAAGAAAAAGTCTGTTATTGTTTTCCTTGTTTGTAAAAAGTAAGATTTAATCTCAGGCATAAAAAAATCTCTCTCGATGCTTTTAAAAGATCGATGGACGGGTAACTCACCTCATTGTGCTCACCCCTGACTACTTCCTGTTACACTCCAGTTTCCCATGATGCTTTGGGAACGTTTCAACTTTGAATTTGTGTTCTTTCTTGTATCTTAAAACTTCTCCCTTCATTAAAAAAATCAGTACTTGTCTCACCTTGTGTCCTCGTGTTTCTGTGCAACAAAACAAACACATGAGCCGTTGAAAAATGTACAGTTGGCTTTTATTATGAGACCCTTTTAAAGTAGAACGGTCAGTATAGATACACTCTATTATTTCTATTTACACCCTGTAAGAAGTGGGAAACAGTTTAATGAGAAAAAGAACAGATGTTTTGGGAAACATTCATATTTGTGAACAAAGAAATCCTCAGATCTGAGTGGATGTGACTCAGCGGGGTGAAGCCTCTGTTTCCATCATTCAGACAGCTAATGTAAGGCTTCGGGTCACGGGCAAGGCAAGCTCTGTCATCACTCTGTCCCACCAATGATCCCACATCAGCAGTCATTTACAATCATCACCATCAGGATAACAGCGGTGTAAACCGTCATGTTCTGTTAAAACTAAAAATGTATTGCAGAGCGATGTCTTTAATTTGAACGTTAATGACAGTCTCATCATCTACGCTTCATTCGGCTGTAATTTCACTGATTCAGCTCCCGACTCTCTTCCTGATGTTATTGCTCTCAGCCAGCGGTTTGTTTGCATTCCTTCATCCTTTAGCAGAAGAGAAACAAAACATTAAATCATTAGTCCTCAGATGTCTTTTGAACAAATGCATCCATCCTACTTTCCTCCATTACCTCCCTCTGGGTTTAAAATATTCTCTTCTTCACTTTAAACTTTAAAACCACAGAAGAGGAAAGAGGGACAGATCAACTAAAGACTGGAAGGAAAACTCTGCTGTGTATTTTTGCCTAGGCCACAAATAGTGTTCTGTGTTTATCATCCACGTGTCAGTAAACAGGTAAATGCTTTCATGAATAACAGCGTTAAGTAAAATCATCCCTGATCATGGCTATAAAGATTAAAAAATGTTATGCACAAACAGCAGGTAAACCAAATTCAGATTTACAAAAGGCATTTACAAAAACTTTGATGACAAGCTTTGAAAATGCAGAGAGAGAAATGTAAACATGACTTCAAGGAGAAGTCTGGTGACTCTTTTCTCTGACTGTCAACAAATCCAATCAAAACGTATTTAAAGATCACATGTCGAGTCCTACCTTCAGCACAGCGACATGCCACTAACCGAGATCTGCAGCTCTGCTTAACATCTGCTGCCAAAACACTTTGCTTTACAACCCAGATGTAAACACGCACAGACGGCATCTATGGAGCGGCGTGGTTAGTCAGGATGTTGATCCAGTTGCATGGAGGCTGTGTCTGGTTAAATTGATATGTTAGCACTCGACTGGAGCGTAACCGACACAGACAGGTAGACGTCACCCTGTGAGGACGACTGAAGGCAGATGGTGCTAACTCTGCTAGTGTTAGCCACACTCAGAGAAGTAACTATCTGATATTATTACCCGACAACTCTGTGATCCGAGGTTGGACCTCACATATGGGAGAACATGATGCCTTTGTTAGGAACTACTTTTAGCTGCGGATTGATACAGGAGTAGCTGCAAATTTATTCAGGAGTAAATGATGCCTTTCTTAGGGACTACTTATAGCTGCGGATTGATACGGGAGTAAATGATGCCTTTGTCAGGGACTACTTGCAACTGTGGATTGATACAGGAGTAGCTGCAAATTTATACGGGAGTAAATGATGCCTTTGTGAGGGACTACTTTTAGCTGCAGATTACTTCGGGAGCAAATGATGCCTTTGTTAGGGACTACTTTTACCAGTAGATGAATAAGAGAATAAATGATGCCTTTGTTAAGGACTACTTTTAGCCGCAGATTGATTCGGGTGTAAATGATGCCTTTGTGAGGGACTACTTTTTGCTGTGGATTGATACAGTGGTAAATAATGCCTTTGTCAGGGACTACTTTTAGTTGTGGATTGATACAGGAGTAAATGATGCCTTTGTTAAGGACTACTTTTAGCTGCGTATTGATACTAGAGTAAATGCGAGCTCATTGATTCGTTGTGATAGTTTGGATATCGTTAGCATAGCGTTGTTAGCTGTGTCAGATTTCGGATTCAACACTTCGGTTCAGTTTGTTGTTGGTTTGGATTTTTTATGGGATTTGTTGAAATGTAGAAAGCGTGAAATGTCACCAGACTTCCCCTCACAGATTTTAAAGGTTGCAGGTGAACCTTTTTTCCAGAGTTTTCTCTAATAAGCTGAAACACCTGCATCTTGTATCTGATCATCCCTCATCAATGAGGCTAAATTTGAACACGGCACCAGAGTGTAGATGCACATTTCTTGCTGTTAAGGCTGTAGACAAAACGAACATGGCAGCATGGAGCTGGAAAGCTGTTTCTGCTGATAAATGCAGAGACTGAAAATGTGGCTTATTTAAAAAGTGGGACATAAAGTGAGTCGACATTAACTGTAGAGCTCAGAGCTGAACCGTCTCACTCTGGCTCTTCTGCTACCAAACTCCACAAAAAAAGCCCGACTTATTATCACAGAACTTCAGAAACTGACGTCATGAGGGTCAGGTCATACTCGCCGTAATGTCCCAGAAGGTTTTTTCTATTTATCACATCTTTACACTGTGATGAAGAAAAAGAAAGAGGGTAAAAAGAAGATGATATCACATGAAAATCTGTTAGTAACATATCAAATTGAACAGAAAAGGACATTCACCATTATTAAATATTTCTCGTGACGTACTGTATTATCAACACATAAATATCTATGCATTTCTCTGTGTCGAAACTAAAGCTCTTGCAATTACACATTAATCTCTATATTACCTTATAATATTCCCATATAGCCTACATACTGTGTCATTTATAGCTTATATCCTTGAATTTAAAACAAATAAATATTTAATAAATAATGGTGATATAAATCTTTTTTTTCTGTTGTTGTTTTTATCAAATATCAGAGCATGAAAAACATTTGCTTTATTAGCCACTGGTTGAAAGTGACTGTCTGATGTAGTTGCTGTAGCGTCCTGTGAGCAGTAGATGGCAGCAGAGAGGCCACACAGGCAGTGTCTCTTTAAGAGCTCAGGTAATGTCCAGCTGACTCTTTGATTTCCTGTTTCTGTGTGTTTGACGTGTGAAAGAGTCGTTTGTAGATTTCAGAGACACGAGCATCAACAAAAGAACTACTTTTCTAAACGAGGACTCGGTCCAGTGAAACAGGTTTCCATGTAAACTTTCACTACAGTACCATGATGTTCGTGTCCGGCAGACGCTCTCCTGCAGGAGGTGTGGTTTCGGGGGTCTTACAGTGCGGTCTCCTTCAGGTCGTTGAGGTTTGGCATCCTGGTGCGGGAGGCTCGGGTAAAGGTGGGCCCGTTCTGTCCTGGTTTGATGCCCAGCTGTTCGGGGGTGAACTGAGCGCCCTCCGCCCGCTGCAGAGCCGACACGTGCCAGGTGGACTCGATCTGCCCCGGGAGAGGGTAGCTGGTCTGTCGGCTCTTGGGCTGGGAGGAGCTGCTCACCCCAGAGTGCCCCCTGCTCTCGGCGTGCCCTCGACCCTCGGGGTAGCCCGCTTTGGAGGAGGGCTGAGGGGGGTTGGGGAGAGGAGCTTGGAAGCGCAGGTCAGGCGGAGGAGGAGGAGGCTGCCCTTGATTTGAAGAGGATGGAGAGAGATGAAGGAGCCTGCGGAGCGACTTCAGTGGTTGACTCTGCCAGGAAAGAAACAGAACAAAGTTTAAATGAGCTCCATGTATTTAAAGCTGCTGTTGGCAGGAATGGTGTAAAAAATTTTTCTTTTTTTCTGCTGGGTTTGGAGAAAAGGTCATAATACCAATCGGTACTCATCGATAAGTGGAGTAATTTGAGACTATTGTGAAATCTCTGCGCTTTCCAATGCCTTTGTATCAAGCTAATGTTATTATTCCCCTTGATCCCGTTATGACGGACCAATCAGAGCTAATCCCGAATCCTCTGTCCGGATTGGTTAAGAGGTGGCCCCACTACGTCCTCCAATTGGTTATGAGTCCTGCACTATTATGACTGCACACGCTGATCTGTGTTAGGGGGCTAAGAGGACATCTGGTTGGGAGGAAAAATGGCCCTTTTCCACTACACAGTTCCAGCCCTATTCGACTCTGCTCTACTCGGTTTGGGTACCTTTTCCACCAGCCCGAGTACCGACTCACAGTGGGCGGGGTCGTCATAACACAGCTGCGCAAAACTGCTTTCATGTAATTTTGAACGCGACACAAACACAACAATCGCAAACAATTGAGGACATGGAGGCAATGGTGTACTTGCTGCTCGGTCTGTTGCTCTTTGTCACAGGCCGAGCGAGAGAGGAAAGCAAAAGAAGGCTGCAGGCGGCGAGAAGAAATATCTAATATGGTGGGTTTGATTCCTAAGATAAGATAAGATATTACTTTATTGATCCCCCGGGGGGGAAATTCAGTTGTTACAGCAACCCAGTGGTCAGCATGGTGCAGTCTGTGGCCTCCGTTACTGTTCAACAGTCTGATTGCGGTGGGCACAAAGGAGCGCCTGAAGCGTTCAGTCTTGCACCGTGGTGGAATGATGCGCTGACTGAACAAGCTCCCCATCAGCCACAGCTCATCATGGAGAGGGTGAGAGGGGTTGTCCAGGATGGCTCGCAGTTTGTCCATCAACCTCCTGTCAGCCACTGACTCCAGACTGTCCAGTTCTAGGCCGACCACAGAGCGGGCCTTCTTTACCAGCTTGTTGAGCTTGCTGGCCTTACCCGTCTTGATACCTCCACCCCAGCACGCCACAGCAAAGAAAAGAGCACTGGCCACCACAGACTGATAGAAGGTCTTCAGAAGCCTGCTGCAGACACCTGTGTTGGGTGTTGCTCTCATGACTCTATGGTGACGACATTCTTTGACCAATCTGTGGTAGTCCGTCGACGTCACCCTTTAGTATCGGCTCAGCTCGCTTGGAACCAGAGCAGAGCAGGAACGAAAAACTGGTATCTAACACGAGGTACCACGCCAGTGGAAACGCAACACAAACCAAGTAGGGCTAAGACGGGCCGGTGGAAAAGGGCCAATAGTGTTGACATTCAAAGTCCCTCTCCCTGAACAGATGTTTACTCTGTGACTACCAACAGCAGCTTTAACACCATGTTTCTAAAAATGAATGTTTCTCTCTTCTGTTTCAATCTGAGGGAGGACGTCAAGTTCCAGGAAAAACAGCTCTCCCAGTTTTCATAGCGGAGAAGCGTTATATAAATATAATAATATAAAGTATTTAAAACAGATCATATCTGAGTCTCAAACTAGTCTAACGTCTCTTTTTATGAACATGTTTTAATAAAAACTGTGATCCCATGCTGCACGTTTCATGAAATGTGGGATTGCATTGTTATCGTACATAAAGATTATATCTTTAATTTAACAACTTGAATGAAACATCAAGTCGTTGTCCGGAACTAGACGCTCCTCGGGATGATCCTGATCCTGATCCTGATCCTGTCTCACGTTGGCCTGACGGAGAAACCATGATCTGAGTTATCTGTAATAAACCTGCTGTGACACCTGGAAGCTGAATGATACTCAGAGCGGCTGTTACATATTATATGTATATATTACATATTACATATATAGGTTTGGTTATTTTAATAACTTCATAAGATGAGTTTCAGCTTCTGTAAAAACTAAAATCTCAAGTCTTTCAAACTCGATGAGCTCAGTGACAGGAAGTACAGATACTGAAGGTGTCATGGCAGACGGCCTCTCTGTTTCATCTCTCCCTGGCGCTCTTCATGAAATGATGAAGTCTTCAGGGTGGTCTTACCTGAGAGTGTGAGTCCACAGGTTTTTCTTGTGGCCAATCACTGACCCTCTCTCTCTCCCTGCCTCTGTCCCTCTCTCTCTCTCTTTCTCTCTCTCGTTCTCTCTCTCTCTCTCGGTCTCGGTCTCGATCTCGGTCCCGGCTCTGTTCCCGCTCGCGGTCTCTGGATCGCTCACGGTTTTTCCGTCGGCTGCCGTGGTGAGAGGATGACTTTGAGCTTCTCTGCAGGGACATGTGCTCTTGTCCGTTACCAGGAACCTAAGAAGGAAAACAGGGGACAGTTAAAACCATGTGGGGTGTCCTGGGAGGTTCTTCATGCAGCAGACAGAAAGGATGCGATGGTGATGAGTTGACTTCTGTCCATATGCTGCTTATCTTTCTGTTTCTAAACAGTCATCAATTTTAATTTGTCATGTTAATATTTCCAGAAGAAATGTAAAGAGAAATGAAAAAAGAAGCCGCACCTCATTTACTCAGAAAGAAAGCAGACTAGCTTTAATAAAGAGAGTCACTGGATGAGTGATTGTTCATGTGATGCACTATAAACATTCATTACGACACAGCAAGGTTTCATCTGAAAGGATGAGTCTGGACGTGTGGGCCTCACAAACACACTGCAGCATGAAATCAATGTCTTACAATGTGAGACAAACGGCGTGCAGTGAGACAGACGGCGTGCAGCGAGACAGACGGCGTGCAGCGAGACAGACGACGTGCAGCGAGACAGACGACGTGCAGCGAGACAGACGACGTGCAGCGAGACAGACGACGTGCAGCGAGACAGACGACGTGCAGTGAGATCCTTTCAGTTTGGTGATTTTCACAATCAGCCATCGAGCTCCTGAGAGGATTTTAAAAAAGTAGGTCAGGTGTGAGTTAACATGCAGCGTAGTGTGGAGGTTAGATTACTGGTGAGGCAGGGTAGGGCGCGGGAGGCTGGTGTTGTACCATCGGCGAGGACGCCACGACAGGGAGGACTTTGACTGCTGAGTTGTGCTTTAAGCTATTCTTAGAGCTAAAGAGAGGAAACAGGCTTTTCTTGATGCTGGGGTTCCTCCCGTCCTCCATGTCCGTCTGTGGACCAAAAGACGCCACAACTCTCAACACAAATCTCTGGAAAGCATGTTTATAATCTAATAATTTAATAATCTACAAGAATACAAGCAGGCGACAGACACAGGTATTTCATCATTTAAACAATTACTGTGAATGACACGACACCATTTATTCAACATGAGGAACAGGAGAGTTAGATGAGACTGTTCACAGTATTTACTTCAAACTGAGGAACGTTTACAAAAACAAAATGACTGTCGAAACAAGAAGAGCACCCAGAAACACATTGACATGAAGGATCTTACCATCTGTGTCTTCTTCTTCTTCTTCTTAATGGCTCTGAAGAAACCTTGTTTTTCCTTCTCTTTGGTCGGTTCTGGAGGATTCATGACCATTGCTTCTGCAGCAGTCCTACGAAGCAAATGTGTAAAATATGATTTATGTTTAGAGACTCAATCTGTCATTTCTCAAATCCTGCAAACCCAACACGGACGAACAGACTCATCAGACCCATGGTCAGTTACTGATTTTCATTTTCAACCAGCTCATCAACGTTCACGTGAAGAACATGTTCATGTCACGTTTTGTGCCCCCTTGTGGACACACTGATACCTCTGACCTCTGTGCTGACCTTGTCTTATACATAGAAGACTTTTCTGAACATCTGATCCTGCTTTGAATCTTAGAAACCTTTCACTGTTTGTATCAAAAACTCCTTACGGTTTCTTTAACTCTTGAAAACTAAGAAACCACGTCTAAAAAATAAAAGATCTCTTTCAGCTGTCTCAAGAAAGCTTATAAAATAAGATGATCTAATTTAGTGTGGAGAGTCCTTCAAAATAAGAGTCTAATAAAGCTTTATTATCAGAGTATATTCACACATCATCACTCTCTGTCTGCTCACACAGAAATACAAAGATCAGAACACACATGTTGTTATCCACAAGGAGACAGATTCTTTGTTTTCATCATTGTTGTAAAAGTTTATCTTCAGGTGATGCTCATGTTTGAATATTCTTTATTGATAGTTTGAACTTTGACGCTCCTCTCTGTTAAATTGAATCAGTTTGATAAATGTGGTTTGGTTTCTCAATCCAACACTTCAAAGAAAATAAATCCTCACCAGTCAAATGCAGTCTGACGTTTGGAGTGGTTGGCCATGATGACGGGGTCTCCAGGTACAACAGGTACGACCGGCCCTCTCTGCCCGACACCGTCATGGAAGGAGGAGGAGTTATCTGGTCTGGGAGACGGGACTGTAGAGCAGAGAATAAAGTGATTCAAGAGATGTTTGTCGAAGACGACCTTCATCGTACAGGGGACATGATGACCCATCCAGACCTTCAACATACAGGTGACAGGTGACATGATGACACATCCAGACCATCATCCTACAGGTGACATGATGATACATCCAGACCTTCATCCTACAGGTGACAGGATGACACACCCAGACCTTCATCCTTCAGGTGACATGATGACACATCCAGATCTTCATCTTACAGGTGACATGACGACACATCCAGACCTCCATCATACAGGTGACATGATGACACATCCAGACCTTCATCCTACAGGTGACATGATGACACATCCAGACCTTCTTCATACAGGTGACATGATGACCCATCCAGACCTTCATCATACAGGTGACATGATGACCCATCCAGACCTTCATCACACAGGTGACATGATGACACATCCAGACCTTCATCCTACAGGTGCAGCTTCATTCCCTACCTCTGTAGAAGCTGCCGACTCTCCGTGGCATGGACTCAGTGAAGATCATCCTGTTCTCCTTGGATAGACCTCCATCTTCAACATGAGGGTCGTGATACATACCCACCTAATACACACACACACACACACACACACACACACACACACACACACACACACACACACAAGACGAGACTTCCTCAGAACCCTCATCTTTGAGATCTTACTCTACGTCACTTCTCATCATGAGCTATCACAGTCTCCACGTGCTCGCCTCACAACACATTGGGACCATCTTAAAGCTTTTCAGTGACATTTAAACAGTGTGCAGTGAAACACAGCAAGTTATGCACACAGTGTCAGTGGAGTGGTCTTTGGGTCGAACCTCGTTCTTGGAGCGCTGCGTATGAAAAGCCGCAGAGTTGTCCCGTGTCGAGTCTTTGATGGGGGCGTGGCTCATGTCTTTAGGGGACGGCTCACTCTGTGGAGAAAAAAGGACACACGGAGGTCAAAGCAGGCCACAAGCAGCTCCGAGCACAGGCAGTGATCAGGTGAGACGTGCACACTATACAACACACACACACACAGAAACACACACACAGTTCTGTAGTCTGAGAGGATGTGTGTGTAACTCTTTCAGTCCTGCAGGTTCTCTCTCTCTCTCTTTCTCTCTCTCTCTCTCTCTCTCTCTCTCTCTCTCTCTCTCTCTCTCTCTGAAGCTCGCTGTAACATCTAGGTGAATACAGTGGTGCTGCCCCCTGCTGGTCGTCTGTATCACTGCTGCCTGTTGTTGTTTTCACTCCATCTTTTTTCTTACCTTTGTAAAGAAGAACTTTTTGCATTCTGCTTTTTACAAAGTGAGCTCCAATGATCTTTGGAGCTACACAGATAAATGATGTATAGGTGTTTGAATGTACATCTGTATATAAAGATCTAGAAGATTGAATATAGATTACTTGGTTATTGCTTGAATAATGTTTTCTCTGTTTCTTCTCTTTTTATCAGTTAAGTGTAAAAAACTTACAACACAAACCAGATTCTGTTAATGATGTTAACGTGTGTCACCTGGTCTATTTGTTTTCTGTATCACAATCAGACTTTAGCGATTTAAAGCCCTCAGGTAATCCAGAGAGGGATTGATCAGCTGCCTGATGTGTGACCATGCAGTCCCAAACCCAACAGACGGACCCTAACACTCAGATCCAGCATGCACTCCTTCAGCTCATGTGGCTGTTGGATCAGGACCTCTGCAGCCCGGGAACATGAGTCATCTCTCCATCACAACGTGGCCCTACAGTTTCTCTCATCCCTCACCTGCTTCAAACACGCCACCTGCTGAGTGTCTAACCCACCAACAGGGTCCATTAGAAAGAGATAATGTTATTCACCTTTCAGCAGTCTGAAAGTCGAAGCTGATCGGTGTTTAATCTCTCTGAGTCCTGAAATATGGCAACTGAGTCACTTTTAAAAGAGCTGCATTGTAATTTTCTACAAATAGGAAGAAATGTCAACGAATAAAACCCTCTGAATAAAACCTTGAAAGTGTCATCTCTGAAAATAGAAACATGGATCCTGTCCTCCACTAACCCTGGTCATGTCCTCCGTGCAGTCCTCTCTGGACGAGCTCACTGAGTGTCCGGCCAGCGTGCCACGGTGCTGCAGCTGAGGGGAGAGGAGCTGCAGACTGCTGGCACGAGTCGGTATCGCCTGCCCCGGAGCAGGCAGGCCCGCCATCCCACTCTCCACCCCGTGAGGTCGGTGGCGCTCCCTCCTCACGTACATGGAGTGGCGTTGAGGGCGTTGCTGGGAGGAAAAGGGGGAGGTGTAGCCCAGGCCGTAATGATAAGACTCATGTGGAGAAGGCAGAGTGTGGGTGGAGGACATCCCCGCTCCTCCAGGGTCTAACAGCTCCGGAGCACCGGCCTCCTCTGGAGGACAGAAAGATACGAAGAAGGATGAGATCAAATTAATCTCTGCTCCAAAATGTAAACATTTACAATCAAGTCGTTTTAAAGTCAGAGGGATTCTTTTCTAGAAATACACGAGAGAAGAAAGAGGGACTGCCTCGGTCGGGTTCTGCAAACTGAAAGAGAAGTTCATCCTTTATTTACTGAGTGATACAAAGCAGCATCTTTTCCTCTCTCTGTGTTTCTGCTGAGTCTGTGATCGACAGTGAAACCTTCACAGGATAACAGACTGGGGAGCGGAGGAGTCCACCTGTTAATCCTGAGACGTGGGGTCACTCAGACCTCCGGACCCTTAATGAGACTTTTATGTTATAATATTCCCTGCAGCAGATTCTGAGATATCACATTAATAAACATTGGACAAGTTTGTGACTCCAAGTTAATCTGAAACACCAACAACAATAATGATGGTGATGGTTCTTAACTTCTGCTAACAGGGGGCATGTTTAAAGCCACCATGGTGTCAGGGTAATAAACATAATGTCATTAATTTTCAGTTTATGATTAAATCTTAAACTGTGAAGTTTAACGCGGACTCTGAGACCTACCTGGAGTCAGAGGTTTATGTCTGGATTTGTGTCTGGATGAGGAGTCCAGTGTGCTGCTCTCCATGCGGACATTTCCGCTGCTACGGGAGGCGGGACTGTGCCCCGAGCGATCGCTGTGTCTGGCAGAGGGGCTGCCTGGCGGCCCCGGAGGACCTGTAGGAGCGTTCAGGTCTAAGCAGCTGGTGGGGAAGAAGCGGGCGCTGGGCTGCATCCCCGCTGTGGGGTTGGAGTTTGGGTCATCAGGGTGGAGTCGACCGTCGCTGAGGTTCCCCACCGATTTGGAGTCGCTCAGTGCGCTGTGGCTCTTGGACAGGCTCAGATAAGAGGCTGAACTCTTCGAGGACGAGGACATGGAGCCGTGAGCAGAGTCGGCCATACTGTGTGTGTGTCGGCCATGTTGTTTCTCTCCCCCAGACTGCAGTGTGTTGTTCTTGCCTTCCAGGAAGGTGTGGCGGCCGGCCTGTTGCTGCTGCTGCTGCTGCTGCTGCTGCTGCTGCTGCTGCTGCTGCTGCTGAGAGCGAGAGGAGCTGGATTTGCCGTGGCTGTACTTCCCTCCGTGTCCCTGATCCGACAGTTTGGGGGAGGGTCCCAGGTTGAAATCGAATTCAGTCTTTCCTTTGGCCTCTTTGGGACTGAGGAGGTGCGGCAGGTTGTTGTTAGCCAGGTCCTTGCTGGATGAGGCAGACCGATTGAGGGTCTGGGACAAGTATTGTCCCTTCTGGTGGAGCTGAGGACTCAAACTGGAGGGGGGCAGCTTGTTTCCATTCAGAAAACTCTTGTTGCTGAGGTGATGGAGGTCGCCATGTCGAGGGAGGCTGGAACATTCTTTGCTGTTGGAGCGCCGGCTCGTGCTCTTAGTGTGACTCCTGGATGGAAGCAGAGAGATGGTTAGAGACTTATCATCGACTTAAAGTCAACACGTTCTGCTGAGCGGCGAGGGTGCAGACTTCAGTCCCGTCAGCCGAGCCGCTGCAGTACATACTGTATGTTGGCTGCACTTCAGGAAGGCAGTCTTTTGGATATCTCACAATGAGCTGAAACAAAGGCACGTTGTCTTTCCCACATACGATCCACGGTCAGGAAGGAATCACTCACACCACTTTAGCGTTTTTTATGACACGTGTAAATTGTCAGTGGAGCCCTAAAGCCGAGAGGCGTCAATCCCTGGTTTGAGCTTCATGTTAGGAGATCATGAAGCAAACATGCAGAAGGTTTCTGACCTTGTAGGGACTGTGTTCTCTCCATGATGGTGCGTTTTCCTCTTGGACGAGCGTGGCGGGTTGGGAGAGGCGGGAGAAGTACGCTCTCTCTCCGCCTGCCTCAGAGGCTGGAAGGCCGGATGGTTCAGACTCTGCTCGGTCAGATATCGCTCGGTGGGGTTCAGCAGCAACAGGTTCTACAGAGAAAGCACACCTTAATGACTGAAATCTCACACTAATGATCAAACTATTAACAAAGGTTGAATCTGATTGGATTAAGACGGGCTTATGAGCGAGGACGGTTTTACCTTCATCAGATCCAACATCAAACCACTCAAGATACCCTGGTACCGTCTCTCCAATGTCTGAGGATGAGTAACAGTGGGAAACTGACACACACACACACATACACACACACACACACACAC